>NC_089742.1:24733149-24820649 GCF_040412425.1 Macrobrachium rosenbergii | reverse complement strand
GTGAGGGGGCAGGCCACCTCCCAACCGTTTATTGCAATGGTTAAACAACCTGACCAAGCGAGTCCTCAGCCAGCACCACCCACCATCCAGGGGACAAGGTCACGCACCCAGGGACCTCGAAGAGGCAAGGGGAAACTAGCCGGGAATAAGACGGTTGGCCGTTGCTGGCGGTGTGGAAGGGAGGGCCACATGAGGGCCCAGTGCCCCTCTCTCAGTGAGCCACGACGTTGTTTTCGATGCAATGCAACAGACCAAATCGCAAACCCTTGTTCAAAAAATGACGGTGGCCAGTAGAACAATGCTTCCCCTACACCAAGGAGAGCAAGGGGAAGGCGGCGTGGAGGAGAATTCGGGAGGACCCCTGACTATACCCACACTCATCAGGTCCAAACAACGACCATACCCCTGGTAGAACAAGGGACGCCTTGTTGGGGAGTGAGGGGAGTCAATCAATCCCCCAAGAAGTAGTGGAGAGCCCTCCACCAGTTGTTGCTGCCCCTACCCAAACGTTGAGGGTGCCGGGAAGGAAGGTAATGCAAAAGCCTATCAGCCGACTTCAATCTACAAAGGAAGTTGCAGCGCCCGGTTGTGCAAATATGATTAGGAGAGCGACAGGGAAGGGCGTTGATCGACACTGGCGCAAGTGCGTCTTTGTTAGAAGAACACCTAGTGACAGGGTCAGTCTAACCTATGAAAGAATGTTTAGTTTTAAGTACAGCAGGAGGCCATTGGATCGTAACCCAGAGGACTGTGATGCAACAAGTAACCATCGATGGGCGAGTAGTGACACATACCTTCTATGTAGTGCCAGCATTACAAGTAGAAGGAATTTCAGTTATTTTAGGAATTGATTTTGTGGATAGGAATGAAATAATAATAGCTGACACAGACAGAAAGGAGATCGAAGCATGTTTAAAAGAACGACGAATCCTTACAGAGGGGGAGAGACCGAGGTGCCTATAAGTCTCCCTAAGATCGAAGGGTGGCGGAGGGGGTGTTACCCACTGACCCAGAGGCGGGAGATGTGGCACCACCCCGGACCCTCTCATCCCTCACAGTGACACCCGCACGGAACTTACCGGAAGGTACCTTAGTTATGGTCAGACCCCATAAGAAATGGGAAGATTTTATCATTATGGGTCTGAGCGAGGTAATACACGGCGATGTTAATGTGCCATTTATTAATGTTGGCGATCAGCGTATCATATTAGACAGTGGGTTAATATGTGACCTTGAACCTTGTGAAATACCAGATGCTTCTCACATACCCAGGACCTTGGGTAGCACGCGTCAGGGTTGCGGTGAAGAACATCTAGGTAGGCTCCTGCGAACAGCTGGTTGCTCATCAAAACATTGTCAAGAAAATTATAGAAAGTTATCAAAATGTAATCGCGATTAGCGACGAAAACCCAGGCAGAATAAATAATTTTCCTTTTGTTGTATAGAATTCAAGTTAGTTATCGGGGGGAAGTGGAGAATGAAATTAATAAATTAAGGGAGCAAGGGACAATTAAAGAAAGTGAACCTCCTTGGGCCTTGCCAATCGTGATGGCTTAAAAGAAGGATGGTTCTCTTAGGCTATGCATTGATTATAGAAAGTTGAACAGCATCACAAAAGAAAATGCATTTCCATTGCCCTCTATCGAAGAATTGTTGATTAAGGTCAGAGATAGTAAATTCTTCACCACTTTGGATTTAAAGTCAGGTTATCATCAAATACCTACAGACGAGAGGAGGAGAGAAAAGGCAACCTTTATAGCTAATGATCGTTTGAATATAATTACCTTCCTTTTGGAGTAAAGAATGCTCCTGACCATTTTTCACATGTTATGATGTACGTATTAGCTTCGCTATTAGGGCATAGTGTGTTTGTATACTTGGGTAACATGATCATAATAGGGGCTACAGTAGAAGAACATATAAGGAACATTATTGAAGTCTTAGAAGCTTTAAAGCGACATGGTATGAAAATTAATCTAACCAAATGTAGATTCTTCCAGCAAGAAGTTGAATTTTTGGGGCACATCGTAACATCTGAAGGCCTTAAGTCTTGTGCAGATAAAGTAGCAGCAATTAAAAAATTTCCCCAACCAAAGAATGCAAAAGAAGTAGCCAGCAGAACTTGCGCTTAATACGGCGTATAACGGCTCCATGAGAGATACCCGTATTTTTTAGTGTATGAACAAGACCCTTCATTGCCATATGCTGCGATCATGGACCCTAGAACTTTACTGTTATATAGTGTTGAACAATACCGGGTGATGTTCTGTAACCTGACCTAAAGAGTGTTTCAGACAATGCAGATGCTTTTGTTGAGGGCCAGTAAAAAAATTTCAGACGAAATATGATCGGCAGTTCCGCACGCAAGCATCTAGGAGATACAAATTGGGGACAGAACCTATTTGAAAAGGCTGCAACCGAGGAAACATAAACTCGAGCCCACCTACTTAGGAACGTATCATGTGAAAGAAATTAAAAACGACACCGCGATGATCCAGCTTATTAAAACCGGTGTCCAAGTATCACACATGCATCCCGTCGAAGAAGATGTCTTGATGTGGCACCTGAATAAGCCAGTACCCGCTTTCCCGGGACTGCCTTGCTCTCTGGGGGGAGGAGAGTGAAGATGGTGTGCAAGCATGTCTAGGGATCATTAATAGTGCTCCCGATGTGCATTCAGACGAAGGTTACAAATATTGGTGTCATGTTCTGTCGTGAAAAGAAAACGTCATAAATGTGTCTATGTACTTGCATTCCATGTTCTTGTGTTTCATTTTTGTGGTTGATTTTATTCACATCTATTTGATGTCATTTATTCATTATATTAAATTTCTGTGACTTTTACAAAATTATTTTGTCTTGATGACTGATAGTAATCTGGTTTTTGTCTTGTTTTATTATTTGAACTGCAGGTTATTGCGCTCCACTTCTAAGAAAATTGCGTATGTTAATGTGTGGAGGTAAAAGTTATTATTCCATTGATCCTATACTTTGCTCTTTTATTTTTTATTAAATAAAAAAAATCATAACAATGTGATGCGATGCGTGGAATTTATAACACTGTAAATTGCCAGTTGTAACCACGCAATTTGACCCTGGCTTGTTAAGTTTCAGTTTTTGTTTATGTATGAATTATTGATAACCTATGTCGAGTGGTATGTTACTCAAATGGCAGTGCACAAAGAGCAGAGAAACTAATAAAAAGAAAAAAAATAGTGTTGTGAGTCCTGCAGAGACGCAGAACTTTTAGGGGGAGTGGTGAACATTTATATATATATATATATATATATATATATATATATATATATATATATATATATATATATATATATATATATATATATATATACAGTATATATATATATATATATATATATATATATATATACAGTATATATATATATATATATATATATATATATATATATATATATATATATATATATATATATATATTATATATATATATAAATATATATTTATATATAAATATATATATATATATATATATATATATATATATATATATATATATATATATATATATATATATATATATATATATATATATATATATATATATATATATATATATATATATATATATATATATATATATATATATATATATGTATGTATATATATATATATATATATATATATATATATATATATATATATATATATATATATATATATATATATACATATATATATATATATATATATATATATATATATATATATATATATATATATATATATATATATAGAAATTCATATTTGAAACTTAGGGAAAATCTGCTAGTTGTTAGTACGTATTTGTAATCAGAGAGTAACAAACAGATACTGCTAATTCGTCGAACGGCATACGACCGTTGGGGTTTGGCGTAGGCAGTTTGAATGAGTGCCATACATCGAAAACCCTTATTGGTTCCTTTCGATTATAAGAGGTCTATGACCAAAGCAAGTTCAGTTTGAAAAGTTAATGATCAGTAGGGGTTTAGCAGTCGACGGGTTGGGGCGCGTCTATAAGACTGATCGGCACGTGTCACCTCAGAGTACCTTCCGACTATAATTGCATAATTAAGTAGCATAACTGTGTAACTATTAAGGAAAATACACGTTAATTGTATCTTACGCATTTCATTTTTACTGGTAGAACCTATATATGACTGAGAATCAGGTCATATATATATATATATATATATATATATATATATATATATATATATATAATATATATATATATATATATATATATATATATATATATATATATATATATATATATTCAAAGATGTCTACTCCAAACCTCTCTACCATTTTTCAGGTAAATGTTACTCATGCAGCTTTTTCAGCTTTTTTAGTTTTCTGTCCGTCCGCACTTTTTTCTGTCCGCACTTTTCCTGTCCTCCCTCAGATCTTAAAAACTACCGAGGCTAGAGAGCTACAAATTGTTATAATGATCATCCACCATCCAATCATCAAACATACCAAATTGCAGCCCTTTAGCCTTCGTAGTTTTTATTTGATTTAAGTCTAAAGTTAGCCATAATCGTGGTTATGGCAACGATATTGGGTAGGCAACCACCGGGCAGTGGTTAGTTTCATGGGCCGCGGCTCATACAGCATCATACAAAGACCACCGAAAGATAGATATATTGTTGGTGGCCTTCATTATGTGCTGTAGCAGCTGTACAGAAAACTCGATTGCGCCGAAGAAAGTTCGGCGCATTTTTTTTACTTGTTTCTGTCGAAATGAGAAATTCCCATGAAGTGAAGATACTAAGGAAAAGTTTGCGCAAAAACTCAGAGTTTTGGCGATTCTTAAAATAACCGTATGGTTGCTATACTATATCTCTAACTGTACTATACCTCTACTATAAAGAAAGTGTATCTTTTGGAAACTCATCATCGGGTACTACTCTCTCTCTCTCTCTCTCTCTCTCTCTCTCTCTCTCTCTCTCTCTCTCTCTCTCTCTCTCTCTGGAACCAGAGTCCCACCCTGACAGCGGAAACGGCTCAAAGTTGAAAAAAAAAAATATATTTTTTTTTTATCCCAACATTATGCAGCTTACAAAGGTGGCTTCTGAGAAATTATCAAACGAAAGTTCATTGACAAATTCATATATTAACTGTTAAATCTTAGATGAACCACTTGTGCAGAAAACTTCCACAAAATCAACCACCTCCCGAACATTCCCAGAAATCTCATCCCCTCCAGGCTGAGGCTTTCTACAAGAAATCTCACACTTTCCTGGATATTAACACTACTTCTTTTCTTAACTCCTTCCACTACTCCAATTCTTTCCACTTCTCCATACCACCTTGAAATACTTCCTCTTCTAAGTTGGCATTTACTTCTATGTGTCTCCACATTTCTCGCCTTATCAATTCTTCGTGTAGTACATGTGAGAAATAATTCATCCGTTACGCTTATTCACAGTTACTCTATACATGACCTCCCTCTATTCTTGTAACCTATATACAATCGCTGTTCTATCTTCCTGGATTTTATTTACCAGTAGAACTACGTTTTCCTATTTTTATTTTTTACTTTTTCTCTCGAAACACTAAAATTATCTTGTACACGTACATCTTAAACACCCTGCACATTGATCACTGTTATTTCTATTGTTAGATTTAATTTAGGTACACGTATGCTTAATGCCCCTTTTCTCCTTTACTCTCAAGTTTCTCACAAAGTTATTTTTTAATAAGGTCACGATCCACACACCCTCTTCCATGTCTAAATCCACACTGCTCTCCTCCCAAAATCCCGCTGCACTTTTTTGAAGTTCTCAGTCTACAGCTTACCGTATATATTCCATGGTATGTTAAATAATGTTATACCCCTTATAATTCCCACAGTTACCTTTCTCACTTTTACTTTATTCAAAGAAATGATTTTGGTCTAACCGATTTCATTGGACTCGATCTAAATTAGACATACCTTACAAATATTGGTCAGCTGCTCAATCGCACTTTCACCTACATACCGCAAGATTAACTCCTGATGATCTTTCCGTTCTCGAACTTCTTACCACAACTTTTTACTATAATTCCTATAGCTAATAATGGCAATCACCCGTCACTCTCTGCAGAATCTCAGTAATCATGACTGATAATGAGCAAATAAATGTTCTCCAAATTGCACTGCTCATCAGTTATCTCTCACCTTCTATTCGGTAAAAAAAAAAAAAACAAGAAAAATACTAAGCATAAAGAAACCCTAAGCTAAATTAATTTATAAGTGTAGTCCGTCTGTCTGGTTGAGCTTTGCACTTGCAAAAAAAAAATGTGGCAATAAAACCTCACAGGCATTGGTTTCATTTCGTTGTGATTACCGTTTGCATCTTATTTTTACCTAAATGGAAGGCAAGAGTTATAATTTTTTTTTTGTGACGTCGTTAAACTAGGCTGAAATTTATTTTTTGTTATAATGGCAATAAGTGAAGAATATATAAAACGAGTAAAGAAAGTCACAGCAATAAACTGTCAAATCTGTAATCAAATGTTATCTCTTACTACTTCTAGTACATTATTCCTTTTATTTTCTAGACACTTCTCGCCTGACTCCCTTTTGGCTGAAGGAAAAATACTAAGTGAAAAAACAAGGCACATGCATTTTAGGTAATTTGAATAAACCAAACGAAGTATGTAGCAAGATCAATGGTCTGGACAAAGTAAGTGTTCTGGGGTGCTTTGCAAGTGGGATTTGTTGGAACAGATGAAACTGAATAAAGAAGTTTTGGGGAAAAAATTTAAATATCTCTCTGAGAGCAAAACACAGTGTGAGTTTACAGAGATGTAAAAAGACAGTTAAATGGCATGTTTTGCTGCTGAAATTTCTCGCACAAGAAGGTCAGGAGAACAGGGATATAGACTAAGCGGCATACACAATAAGAGAGGGGAGAAGATGAGGCAGCTTCTTCTTCTTCTTTTAACGTGCTTTTTTCCCATTTTTGTATGGGGTAAGCACGATGCCTTCTTTTGAAGGACTTTTTGATTTGGCTTTGGGGTAGACCTGTGGTCTCGATCGGCTGCCCGGCCTGACATCGCTTAGACCCCGGTAGCGTATGTTTCATGTATCATACCCGACCCAACGCCCTTTCTTCCCAGCAGCGAGAAGTTATTGCGCGGGTATGGCGAGAGTTCGAGACGTGTGAGATGTTTGTTATGTTTTTAGAAGGTGTTGTAGTGGCTTTGTTTTGTGTGTGTATTTAGTCTGTAACATCCATTTGCTTTTTAAGCAAACCTATTCGTTGATTACATATATAATCCCGGGATGTCTACACGGATAGCAAAGTGTCTGCCTCTCTGATCAGTCGGCTGCGGATTTAGGAAGCAAAATCAATAAAATCTTTTGGAACTTCTGAAAATTGTTTTTACAAAATTCAAGACTTTGCGATACCTGTTAAATGATAATACACACACTATATGAATATATATTGAATATATATATATATATATATATATATATATATATATATATATATATATATATATATATATATATATATATATATATATATATATATATATATATATATATATTGAATATATATATATATACACACACACACACACACACACACACACACACACATATATATATATATATATATATATATATATATATATATATATATATATATATATATATATATATATATATATATATATATATATATATATATAAGTGAATGTTTGTATATTTGCTTGTCCCAATAGAAATCTGAACCACTTAACAGACCCAGACAAAATCTTGCACACGGCCTCTATGTCACTCCAGAAAGGTTTTTAACTCAAAATCAAACCCTACTCTGTGACAGACATACAAACAGACAAAACAAATGAAATTTCGTTTTTCGTCACCTTTTCCTTCAGTGTTACTGGGTTAATTCTCATTTTTTCTTGGCGCTCCACCTTTTATTCCATGCACTGCCAGATGTATGGTTAACCTACAACAGTAAGTCCAACACGACGTCCAAGATGTATGATGACAGTGTATACTTTTTCTTTATTAGTTCAAATTCGAGTTTTCTGATTAATTCGATTGTTTAGACTTCGTTTTTACCTTCCGAATTTGTTATAGCGACTACTTCGTAGCGTCACAATGGCGTATATTGTTATAAATTCGGTTTAAATGAGGTTTATGGGGTTTTTTGGCAACAACACTTCACTGTTGTTGCACGAGAGACAGACCTTCTCCCCTTCCATACACACACAAACACATGACACACCTGAGTGCGAATTGTAGAAATACAATATTTTTTAATTATTGTCTATGTTTAGTGGAGATTATTATTATTCTCTTCTGATAGAGGAACATAACTTCCCCTCCCCCTTCCCCCCCATTCCCCTTTCTTCTTCCCTTCTTTTCCCCACCACCCCCCTCTCCCTTCTCCCTTCCCCCTTCCCCTTCCTCCCTTTCCCCTACCCTTCACCCTTCCCCCCTCTCCCTTCTCCTCCCCTCCCCTCTCCCTCCCTCTCCCCCTTCCCTCCCCATACCTGTATACTGTCGTTCAGAGTTTTCCCCCTTCCCGAGATATAACTGAGTACCGGGACCTTTCCCTGAAAAAAGCGGGCCGCCATATCTTAAAGAACTAACCATAGAATTTTCTTGAAAATAATCTCATTATGTTTCCCACACCAAAATTACTCTTTAAACGCTAATCTCTAACCAAACTAACCCAACCTAACCTATGGGCATGGCAAAAAAACAAGGGCTGGTGCAATACTAGCATACCTTTCACGAATTTGCTTCCTGGGCAGTGCCGGTTTGTCAGCTAGTATATAATCAAAAGTGAATGTTAGTATGTTTAGACTCTATAGAAATCTGAACCATTGACAGAAGCAGACAAAATTTGTGACCCCAGGAAGGTTTACACCTCAAAATCAAACCCCTACCCCCGTGACAGACATCAAACACAGACAAACATCAAACACAGACAAATTGAATGAAATTTTCGGTTTTACTGGTGCTGTTCACCTTTTCTTCAGTAACGTTATGGGAATCACCAGCAGTTTGGGCGGAAAACAACCACCTTCGCTGTTGGTGAGGTCATTAAACTCCTCCCGCTGCAAACCCTGTAATCAGTTTAGTATATCCCAAAAAATTAAACAGGTGTGCTTGACTGTGTTATAATTACTTTCATTCAGTCATAAAGCAATGTAATTCAAAATAAAACATCTACCACCACACCAGTCAGCCCTTACATTCCTCACCAGGAAAAAAAGTAGTAACAGACCAAATGCTTCTGCGGCAGACATACCCCGTCATAAAAAAATTGCTCTCGCAAAAATTACCACGTTTTTTCAGTGTTCATTTTAAGCCAAACGCATCTTAACCTTACCTTGCCAATAAAATACAAATTCTTAAGTACCCTGTGGTATTACTATCATCATAGCTAAGTACTTAATCCATGAAATAAACTTCATAGTTACGGGCACAACTTTGGAGATCAAGAACTAATTCATCGACTAGATGAAACAAAATCATCACCATTCTCACATGTGTATTAACAGACTAAATGCTTCTGTGACAATACTACCCCCTCATTAAAAAGCTACTCGCGACAAAATTACCACATTTTTTCAGTGTTCATCTTATACCTTGCCAATAAAATACAAATTCTTAAGTACCCTTAGGTATTACCATCATCATATCTAAGTACTTAATCCACTAAAAAAAGTCACCATATAACGACAATTTCTATATTAGACCATTCAGACTTCGATCTACACTTTCCCTCAGAAACGCCAAAGGAAACTGAAACTCGTTTGCTAACATGCACAGGAAACCTAAAGCAGTTCCAGCTCTTTTTAGGGTGTCTAAAATTACCATCGTGATAATAATCTAATATTCATATAGCCAATGGAAACTGTCTTAATAAGTTATGGATATTCTGAAGCTGTTTGTCAAGCTGACAACCTACCATCTAGGCTTTATGCAATAACAATCAAATACCAGTCTTGAAAACAAGGTGATAATTAGGCGACTAAATGGTCCCTGGTTAACTGACATTATTGTGCTTATCCCCAAACCACACTTCATCCCCGTAGACCTGGTGACATGCGCTTCATCAGTTGTGGTTTGTTTTCTTCTTATTGCTGTGAAATCTATCTGTTATATTAATTTCTTTGGCTGTCTTTCTGTGTGTGTGTCACTCCTGTACCCCTTCCCTCCCTTCCCCCTTCCCTCCCCCCTCCCTCCTCCCCTCCCCTCCCCTCCCCTCTCCTCCCTTTCCCTCCCCTCCTCCTTCCCCTTCCCCTTCCCCTTTCCCTTCCCCTTTCCCTTTCCCTTTCCCTTTCCCTTTCCCTTCCCCCATCCCTGTCCAGAAATTGTCAACATTATGTTATTTCCATTTGAAATGGACTCGGCAGGTAATTCTAGAACAACAGCAGGCACTATTGGTGATGGTCCAGAATCACCAATGGCATCAGCATTGGTTCAAAACTCATCAACCACTGCTCCTGCACCAGCACCAAGATAATATTATAGTCAGTTGTTGTATAGGACCTGAAGGTAAATGAGGCTGGTGCTGTCCATAGACTTTTGCTGACTATTATTAGTAGGGTATGGGCATGGGTATAGGAATGGTATGGTGTCACCGTGACACCATGTCTACAGAAATTTCTGTATTTCTACTGGATTTTCCACAAATCTACAGAAATACAGAATTTTTTTCATTTTCATCATAAATCTACTGGATTTTGTTGCACATGACTCAGAAATTCTCAAGAAATTGCCCTGATAAAGCAGTAATCTTTAAATTCTAATATCTGTCCATCAAAAAAAAAAAAAAAGTTTAAATCGAATATGAATGATACCAATGTATTTGGTGTTGCGGGGACGATTCGATTGCATTACTCGATGCCTCTAAGCGGACATGTGCCATACCGACTCATACGTGTTCAATTCACACACTGGATGGACTCCTCGGGAACGTTTCTGTTTCTCTCACCAGTGCAGTGTCCAGAGTCTCTAAGTCGTTACACATTATAAATCTGTGCTTGCTACGAAACTTTATCTGGAGTTCATTTCACAATAGATTTTGTAATCGAGGTTGGTTTCCTAAGAATATTAACATTTCTTAGTAGTTCATTCTGATATGGATAAAATTGATTACTATTTATTAGATCGAAAACTGTAAATAGGATATCTTGCTTACTTGCTCAGGATCAAGGCTGGCCTGGTAGTACGGTACGGTTAGGAATGTTTTTCTGTACTTCCTATTTGGGTGAAATACTGTACCATTATACCGTACCGTACCCTCACTTATCTTTCCGTACCATTCAGTACATTAAATATACCGTACCGTAATTTCGTACTTTTATCGTTCCATATATATTAGCAAGATCCTCTCTTAATGAACATTTTAATAGTAACCGGCGTGAATTAGCGAAGCAGCACTTTAGAAAGGACGATAGATTATCATTTAATATATATGTAAATATATTATGTAGACTTAAAAACTAAACAACTATAGTTTAGGGCTATAGTTTAAAGAATATACAGTTGTCAAAAGATAAATACTATTACTACTACTACTACTACAACTACTACTACTACTACTACTACTACTAATAATAATAATAATAATAATAGAAATGATAATAATTCAAATAGTTACTCAATATAGTAATGTATAATAACCATGTATTATTGCTCCTACTACTACTACTACTACTACTAATTTTTCCGTACTCGAATTGCACCGTACCGTAATTTAGTAAAATTATCGTACCATACCTTTCCGCACTATAATGCCAGCCTTGCTCAGAATACATTCACCAGGTGATTTTTTTTGTTTTGTTTTTTGTCACTGTCTTGACAAGAAAACATGGTTGATTCATTTAGTTTATTATATGGTGCTTTTTTAATGACTATAAACTAATGTTATGACTTTTTACACAAGTAATTACACAAGGGCTTGTGTCCTTACTCTTTACAGGGGTGACTTGCATTTGTCTTAACATGGCCTCAAAGAATGATGACCCTGGTGAAGGCACTAGTAAACAATCTGGGCAACCCTCTCAAAAGAAAAGGAGATATTTGCAGAAACACACCAAGTCTTGGGAATCGGAACAAGAATTTCATGGATGGCTTAAAGAAAGTTCAAAGGGGTCACTGTTTGCTTATTGTTCTGCATGTAACGTT
This sequence comes from Macrobrachium rosenbergii, assembly GCF_040412425.1. NCBI lineage: Eukaryota > Metazoa > Arthropoda > Malacostraca > Decapoda > Palaemonidae > Macrobrachium > Macrobrachium rosenbergii. Next base: position 24,808,480 of record NC_089742.1, on the reverse strand, counting down.
CATCTTACATTAGGTGGAGGTAAACTTGACTTGAAAAAGCATGCTGTTGGGAAAAAACGCGTTCAGAATTGTTCAATGTTAGCTAAGCAGCCATCTGTTCTTAGTATGCCTTCAGTGTCAGGTAAGAAGAAATTAGATGATGCTGTCAAGGAAAGTGAAATCAAACTTGCCACTTTTATTTGTGAGCATGATTTGCCAATTAGAGTTATCGAACACATGCCAGATCTCATCAAAGCTTTATGTCCTGATTCAGATATTGCTAAACATATTCAGTGTGGTCGCACAAAATTAACTTCTATTGTGAGAAATGTAACAGGAGAACACAGTTTTCAGCTTCTGGTAGAGCACTTACGAAGTTCAGAAATTTTCACTCATTGTTGACGAAAGCACAGACAAGGGTTGTATAAAGCTTCTTTGCATGATTGCTAGGACATTTATGAATGATGAGGTAAAAGATTGCTTTCTTGGCCTAATTCCCTTGCAAAATGCCACAGCAGTTTCACTGTATAACTCTATTGTGAAATTCTTTAATGATCATGAAATTCCATACAAATCTAACATGATTAGCTTTGCATCTGATGGTGCCAATGTAATGCTAGGGACACAAAACTCATTATCTGTCATGCTCAAAAAGGATATTCCAGGACTGTTTATCATGCGATGCATATGCCATTCTTTTTGCACTTTGTGCATCCTATGCATGTTTAAAATTGCCTAGAGGGGTGGAGGACCTCGCACGTGATGTGTACAGTTATTTTAATTGTAGCGCAAAACGTATGGGGGCTCTAAAGGAATTTCAGTTGTTTGTGAAAGTTGAGCCGCACAAGCTGCTCCATCCGAGCCAAACTCGTTGGCTCTCATTGCATATGGTTGTTTCGAGGTTGCTAGAGCAATATGATGCCCTCAAACTTTATTTCACAGGGGCTGTCCTTGAAGAAAAACTTTTAGCCTGTGAAGGTATTCTAGATAAACTCAATAATCCCATAACTAGACTGTATCTCGAATTCTTGAATTATGTTTTGCCCATTTTCAACAATCTGAATAAGCAAATGCAGTCGGAAAGCAGTCAGATTCATAAATTACATAGTTCTATATCTCACTGCTACCGAACAATCTTGAACTGTTATCTAAAGGAAGATAGCTTAAGAAACAGATCACTTGGCAGTATTGCATTTGCTGATCCTCATAACTTTAAAAAGCTAGAAAACATGTATCTTGGTGCTCAAGTTGGCATGTCACTTTCGAGGGATCATGGAATAGAATCAAAAAGGATTCAAGAATTTCGACAGCGTTGCTTGTCATTTTACATTGAAGCTGCCAGTCAAATATTGAAGAGATATTCTTTCAACAACCCAGTCTTTCAAAACTTAGAAGCATTAAACCCTGCGGTTGTGAAAAGTAAGGCAGTAACTTCTCTTGCACCTCTTATGGCAGGTTTCCCATCCTCGTCCTTTCTCACTGAGAACATGGTGCAAGGCATTGATGATGAGTGGATGTCACTGCTAAGCTCAGAGCTATTGACTAGTTCTAGTGATGAAATGGCAGTTACATTCTGGATAAAAGTAAGAGATGCAAAGTCTGGGAATGGAGACCCCCATTTTCCTCTTTTATCGAAGTTCATGTTAAACTTGTTGTGTCTCCCACACTCTAGTGCAACGGTTGAAAAAGCATTTTCGGCCGTGAATAGGCTAAAACTAAATTAAGGAATAGGTTAGCCACAGAAACCATCAGTGGAGTGTTGCACACGAAAAGATTTCTAAGTAATAGCAGCTGCAAGTGTTATAAATCCACCAATAGATAAATCATTGCTAGATAAATTCAATAGCAGCATGTATAAGAAGGGCATTATTAAGGATACTGAGGATAGTGATGAGGATTAGTATGATAATTTCAAGTTCCAACAACATATCTCCCAGTCTAGTGTAGTAATTATGAGTACAATAAGTGAACTAATATTTTGTTTTACTAATAACTTGCTAAGTATCTATATCATTAAGGGCCACAGCCAGAATTGTTCAGAAGCTTTAATTATGGCATATAATTTTGTTTTCATTATTGTCGTTCTTTCTAGACCTAGAATATTTTGCATTGTCGCATTATTCATTTCTAAAATTACGGTAAAGTGTGTCTACATATAAAAGGACTAACATTTATATTATTTATGCAAATTTATGCATCAAATCATAATTCTCAAAAAGTTAGGCTAAAGCATGTCTGTAAAAGGATCAAATTTATGCTATTTTTTTTTTTAGTTATGCATCAGTAACTTCGAATATTTGTATTAGAAAACAAATAAAGTAAATATGAATAATCTACAGAAATTTCATTAAATCTACAGAAAAAAATGAACAAAATCTACAGAAATTTTGCCAAGGGCATCTGGCAACACTGGTGTGTGGGTATGGACATGGGTACTGAATGGATATGAATATGGGTATAGGTATGGGTATGGTACAGTTGTGGGTATGGTACAGATATGGGTATGGGTTTGGGGATCAGTATGGGTATGGGTATGATACAGATATGGGTAAGTGTATGGGTATGGTACAGATATGGGAACTAGCAAATACAAGCGATAGCGAGCATCTACTAGTCATTCTGTTAAATTCTGATCTGGCTGAGAGAGAGAGAGAGAGAGAGAGAGAGAGAGAGAGAGAGAGAGGCTAACATTCGTACAGGTTTTTGCTGATGGTAAGGCAGTTCCTGTGCGATTTTTTACTTGATACGATCACAAACATGGCATTCTTTTGTTCATGGAGGTATACATAATTTGCCTGGGGTTTCCTGTATAGTCTTTACAGAGATTCATCTGTTATTCATTTCCATGAGTGAATTTTTTCACACATGCTAACCTTTCAGTATACGTGAATATCTGTTCATTGTGGAAGTCTGTATGACACTGTCACCTTTTCCCTGAGCAGAGAGTCTTCTTTAATGAATTCAAGACAGAATTATTAATCACCGGAAAGAAAGCATTTTCAATGACAGTACACATTCTTTACATGACAAAACAATTCACAGAAGATGTAGGAAAAATTTTCTGAGTTCTTCAGAGTTTTCCCGAGAAGCACCGGGTTGGTCAGCTAATATATATATATATATATATATATATATATATATATATATATATATATATATGTATGTATGTATGTATGTATGTATGTATGTATGTATATATAATATGAATGTATGTATGATGCAAAAATAACCAATGATCTCAATGTGCAATTGTACATTTCTCGTCCCGTCATCGAGAATCGTATTATTTCTGTTTATTACTGTAACGGAAATCCTCCAACATTTCAACTGCATACGTGTAATTGCAAGCCAATGACGGAATACTGGGAGCTGGGTTCATCATCAGCCAGACATGCTTCAAATACGAAAGTAAACTTGCATAAAATTTATACAGAGGTAACATCAGCATGCAGCTCTGTGTGTGAGCAAATTTTGTCTATGTCGTGATGGCGATTCAGTCCTGGAGCATTTACTGTTTATGGCTATTAGTCTCGGACGTTTAAATTGAACCAGTAAACGTGAAAAGTACAGCTGCCAATCTTTATTGGATAATCATGGAGGATAGCATATATAAAAGAAAATGAGAATAATATTGTTTCGTTTGTGGATTTCAACTCAAAATGAATGTTAAATGTATTATTCTGCAGTTGCTGTTATTGCTCTATTTATTTTTTTATTTATCAAAGTAGGCCAAATTCAGATTCACTAAAATGGAAGAGAGAGTGGGGAGGGGTTCCTTGGGGGTGGGGAGAGGATGGATATGAAGTTACGAAAAGTAGTTTCATTAAATAAGTTGTTCCGTGTAATATTCAATTGTTGTGAGATTTACTTATTGTCCATTTATTAAAAGCGATATGAGGATAAGTAATTGCTTTCGTTGTCTGGATTTAGATTAGTTAAGAGTTATTTAACAGTAATATTGACAAAGACTTAGTTTACTCCCGAATCTTAGCATCTTTTATGAATAATCATTCATATTCATGTACATTCTGCTCCTAATTGTGACTACCGTGTCATTACTTGCAGTCTTTTGCCTTATTATGTAACAATCCCAGTTCCTAAATTTACTCACCAACTCACTTCAATAATTCTATAGTCTCCAATAATATTATAAACAAACTCATATGATAATTTTTAACCGACTTCCACGAATGCCTCTACTCATTTCCTCTAAAAGTGCAGATTATTGCCATTACTATTACTCCAATTAATAACTTGCATTTTTTCACCAAAATCCACACAATACCGGTACTTCAGCCTTCCATTTCAATAATCCCTTCACCATTTAGTCTAACATTTGAAAATACTTCTCATTTGAATCCAGACACTTCAATCTGTTTTTTACATTTTAATCCAAGTATTTCTGTTCTTACCCTGTTCTAGTTCAAAGGAAGGAAGAACTCGCAGCAGAATCTGGAGGGGAATAAGTCTGCGAAAAGAGGCTCGAGTTGCATCGTTGAACCTCGCCTGGTTTATGCAAATGCAATTGAGGCATGAAGTCTTCCTGTTTTTGTGGGAACGCTTTAAACGGTCTGTTAGTCAAGTAGGTTGTTAAACTATTCCTGCCTTGTGGAACAGAAGTGCATCTGTTTATCTTTCTGGAAGGAAAATTAAAATAGGAAATATGTAGAATACATGCTAGATGAGAAGCATTTAAAGGCGTAAAAAATTTCAGACTTCGCCGTAGAGTATTAGCACGAATGGGACAAATTTAGAACCAACAGGGAATGAAAATTAGGGAACTGGAAATGTCTATTTTTTTTTTTTTTACGGGAAATATATTAAATATTCTACACCAAAAGAACATAAGAACACAAACAAAGCACTAGTGGAGATAGCATATAGAAATGAGGCTGCCATCCCCGTACCTATCTATTCCTTATCTACATCCCAATAGTTGCTCAACTATCAGGTTTATAAATCCTGGTCGCTCCTGAATCGAACCCGGGGGAGAGGAACTTTCCGCTGGGTGTTTTATAAACACAGACACACACACACACACACACACACACACACACACACACACACACACACACACACATATATATATATATATATATATATATATATATATATATATATATATACATATATATATATATATATATATATATATATATATATATATATATATATATATATATATATATATATATACATATATATATATATATATATATATATATATATATATATATATATATATATATATATATATATACATACATACATACATATATATATATATATATATATATATATATATATATATATATATATATATATATATATATATATATATATATATATATATATATATATATATATATATATATATATATATATATATATATATATATATATATATATATATATATATATATATATATATATATATATATATATATATATATATATATATATATATATATATATATATATATATATATATATATATATATATATATATATATATATATATATATATATATATATATATATATATATATATATATATATATATATATATATATATATATATATATACACAGTGTATACAGGAGTGTGTGTGTCTTTTTATGTATGCGTGCTCACGGAACTCCGCCCAAGCATCCAGTTATACATGGTTGGTAAACTTTTTCAAAATTATACACTTATAGATATTTGACATTTTTCTAATATGACGGATTTCCACATGTGGTATTTCAAGAATTTCTGCTTTTATAAAATTCTGATGCGATCTCTATTTCCAAGCCACCTGACTGACATTTTCGACCGGAATTGAAAATACTTCAGTGGCACTCAGCTGAGGAACGTATTCCTGATGTTCGAGTCTGTGTGGTTTATGCAAAATCATGGGTGTGAAACTCGGACAAAACATATGAAGCTTTTCATGTTCGCACACATTTTGACAGGTTTTATTATGGTGCAGTAAAGTTTTATCATCTTGCAACTGGAACTGCGAATATTTTTTTCGAATTATCTTACTAAACGGATAGCTCCCACAAACTTATAATAAAAGACTTTCGAGTTTTTATTTTTGCTTCTCTTTCAGCTTCGTTCTGATAGTATGAAGGGAAAGAGAAGCGAAGCCTCTGATACCATATTTCAACGTAGGAGCAAAGCCAAAGGTTTCTAGAAATTTCTACAGATATTGTTGTTTGCTCAAGCTTATGAACTGTTTTATAATGTTATATTTCTGTTATTTTTTCCCCCATGCAATTTCGAGGTGCCAGTTTCGCGTCTGAGGAACCATGAGAATTTAATCTGATATGCTCAGGGAATTTGAACTCACCTTAATCATTTGGTTTCTGCTCCCGGTGGGTTTAGGAGGCCCCCGCCCCTGTAAAAAATATACAATGGTTACCGTTCTGGAATGTCACGAGAGACAGGTATCAAAATTCATGGTCCTTTGGCGTTTAGACGAAAGGGAAAGGTCCCATGGTTGTCTTTCGGCCCAGGACTTTCCTCTGTGGAGGGAAGATAGATCACAATTATAAAAAAAAAAATGGTCTTTAGATGATTAAGAACGTTACTTCAGATCGGCTTTGAGAAAGACTGCATATATATTATTATTTTACCATTAGCTTAAAGATTGTTTGAACACGAGTCTGTTCTTAAACACTCATACGCGCATAAACGTTGCCAACCCCATGCTTTAAATGTATAATTACTTTTTATTACTATTTTTATAATATCATTCACAATGATCACTAACGGAATCTAGACAAAATATTCGTGGATAATAAAATCATGATCATTAATACTACAGCAAACCTGAAAAGTGATAAAACTTCATCATGTCTATCGCGGTACAAAGTTATAGTGTACTCCACGGTGTATTTTCAAATGAATTTATTCATAGTGAAGTAGAGTCGTCCATCGCAACGCAATATGTGAGTGACATCAAAACTGCCACAGCAAAGCGTTATCAAATTAGTGGAGGGTGACGTTCGCCCTCCTGATTAATCTTGATGGAAACAGTAATTTTTGAAAGCGTTCCGCGAAGAGATGGTGATTGACGCGTTACTCATGTACATAACTTCAGTTTCTGTTTTTGTGGAAACTCAGCATTGCTGCCCTAAAGCAATTCTCCTTGTATTTTAATAAATTACTTACTTTTATTAATTTGTTAATTTATTTTTTTTCGATTTTGGTAACTGATCTCTTTTGTATTTCCTATTATTATTCTTATTTCTTTCCAGTGAATGCCATAATTCTATGGAAGCTTGAACTTCAAGTCAGTGTCCCCTGTGAGCTTGTTCCATATGAATCGGGTTCATATTCTGAATAATGATAATAAAAATAATTTTTAACTGGGCTTTGGATTTTTTTTCTATTTCTTAGCTTTCAAATATCTTTTTTGATTTTCTATTTGTGACGTCGTATAAATTGTCACCACGTCATTTTTCTCTATTATATGTTTTTTGTATAAAAAATTTTCCCTCATTTTTATATTAGTTTTGTTTGTAATGCCACTTACAAAAAGTGTAAATTTAATATATGATAGTCAAGAAGGTCTGCCAAGTAGAGCTAGTAATATATATATATATATATATATATATATATATATATATATATATATACATATATATATACATATATATATATATATATATATATATATATATATATATATATATATATATATTATATATATATGCATATATATATATATATATATATATATATATATATATATATATATATATATATATATATATATATATATATATATATATATATACATATGTATATATATAATGGTTGTGTTAGTTTGTTTGCTTGTTGTTTTTTTGTATATATACACGTTTATTCAGTAATGACATTAATGCGTAAGATGATTGCTCTATTTTTAATTATTTACTTAATTCCGGTTTGCTTTTCCCCCCCTTGTCTAACTTCGACGTAAATGATCAAATGTTCACGTTACTTCTTTTTAGCATAATTTCCTCTGACAAAGATGAGGCTAGGTGGCGTTCACTTTAGTTGAAAGCATTGAATAAAAAGGCATTTTACGAATTCCCTTTTGACCGAACGCACATTCCGGCAAGTGTTTTTCGTCCGACTCGGTTTAATAACCCTCTTTTATGGCCGACGGGAATGGCCGGACGGACCTTGGCACGGGCAGCGTTAATTTACGCATCAGCAAGCGTCAACAAATCAAACCAATTGTAGGAATGCGATCTGAAAGCGCTGTCAAAAAGGAAGGACTTCCTATCAAATGCGTTGTCTTTTGATGGAAAATGGTCGAGGCTGTTGGATTATACTGATACCCCAGTATTTCAAAGCTGAAATAATCTTTTTGAACGCTTGTTTAAATTCGTGTATAATAAAATCCTCCAAAACGAGTGCTAGAGTGAAAACAAGAAGGTATTCACGAAGAAAATATGACATACTCGTACATTTTTGTACGATATGAAAATGCTAGAAATGGGAATCAATTTGATAGCAAAGTCGGAAAATTGTAAAATCTGGCAACAGTCTTTACCTGGGTACTTATTCGTCAAACAATCAACAAGTAAATGGAAACGAAAACACTCGATGGGCCACAGCACCAGTGGCTTTTGTAACGTCCATATATATTGCGTAACGTTTTACATTTGGGAACTTAGAGTGATAGGTCATTTGTGGCACAGACACACAAAATGCACAGAAGAACAAAAGACCCATTTGCCATTTGTGACACACTAAAAATGATGGGTCACATGTCTGTTAAAAGGGTATCTTAGGAATCCATGATTTTTACTGAAAGTTACAGAATAAAGGAATGTAAGTTGGGAAACTTAAATATGTAAACAGACAAACTTTAAATACCTGAACTTAGATACACTGAAAATCCGTAATTTGACATAAAAAAATGGTACATCTATAAAATGCCGGGAAAAGAAGTGGTTTCTATTGAACATGGTCTTACACCACAATAAAATTCCATTAGCAAAATGTCCTAAGAGTGAGATTTATTTATTTTTTTATTGAGGAGCCATCTCGACATGAAAATAAAATGAAAAGCAAAAGAATTACAAGGTAGTGACAGTAGCACAAAGTACGGAAAGAGAGATATCAATTCATAGTGCAATATTAGGCCAATGAATGTACTCAGTTTTTTTTTAATATTACATGGCCTAGAATACTGCTGAAATATTCTAGTTGGCATAATAAACTAATCAGCAGATAAAGAATTTACCTTTAGAGAGAGAGAGAGAGAGAGAGAGAGAGAGAGAGAGAGAGAGAGAGAGAGAGAGAGGATTTTATAAAACATGAAAGTTACGCAAGTGAGAATGTAAGAATATACAAGACGTAGTTATTTAATGTTGACCTTTATGTTAGTTTAGTTTAAATATTGAGGAAAAGGACGAATAGGTATATGACTTTCATCTAATAATGCCCTCCTTTGTACCTCCTGATAGGGTCGAATGAAGATGAAAACCAAATTTGCGCAGAAACCCTTAGATGAATACACCGGTGATATAAAGGAATATAGAGAGATGTAAAATTTGGTCAAAGTAGCACGGAATCAGTTAAGCGTTTGGCAAAATCCGTTTTATTGGCCGATATAATTTTCATCAGATCTTTTGGGCTTTAAAAGAGAGAGAACAGTGAGAGGGAGTTTGAAAACATCCATAGAGGTAAATACAAATATGCTATCCAGTAGATATAAATACACGAAAATCAATGGAAAAATTACATTACTTCTACCTATGTACGCTGATTTTTTTTTTTTTTTTTTAGATTATCCATAATCAACTTATCTTTGTGACGGTCATATTTAGCAATTTTTCTATTTGTTTGGTATGGACCTCCCTCTGTTTTGCTTTTTTTTCACATATGAGCATTCTGTTGTGTTGAAGGTTGCCTGTCAACTTGATGGTCTTTTATTCTTTTTTCTCACAAATGACTGGTTATTTTTAATAATAATAAGATTCCCCAAAGAGGAGGATTGTCTTTATCATCTTATATCCCGATAAGAATACCTGCGTAAAACAATAATAATAATAATAATAATAATAATAATAATAATAATAATAATAATAATAATAATAATAATAATAACAACCTTTTGTTTTGTTGACTCATGCATTTCTTTCATACAGAGCCATGGTACTTTCAGGAAGTACTAATCCCGAAATGAAAGGTAGCCATAAAATGTGCACTGGAGACGCCTTCATACAAACATACCAATATTCCCTTTTCCCTTCACCACTAAGGTATTGCAACGTGAACCTAAGTGAAAAATATAAGGCGGTTTCCATGAGTGTGCATTCGGGAATAGGTCCATTAAAGGATATATTTTTTATCACACTCCCAGACAATGCTGCTTAATACTGATTCTTTAATGACGATCGTTTATTGACGGCATCTAATTTAGAAAATGTTAGGGACGTTGCCTAAAATGCGCCATCAACTAATCTCCTAAATTTCAAGTTACGGTTTTGATTTTAGTGAAAGGGTAAACGAAAAGCTGCATATTGAGTTCAACAGTCAATGTAATTTCTTCCTTCATGAGCAGAAAGTGCGTTTGGTAAATATATGGACGTAGGGAAATGGAGGCTGAGCAAGGTTGTTCAGTTGCTATCACCGACATCAGTGAATACATAAATAAAATCGAAATTCTTTTGAGCGATCGAAGTGCTTTCAACGAATTGAATATTCACATTAATTTAAGTAACTGGTAATAATCTTTCAGTTCATTTTCTAAAATGACTTTTTTTTTTTTCATAATGACCAATAGTTATTTTGGCCTTATATATTGCCGTACAATCATATGTATGACCTTCCCAAAACTCATAAAAAGGGAGTTCCTTTAAGACAAGGAATAACACTTTTTTCTCATTAGGTACGGTTTCATATTAATTAACATTTGGCTTAGCAGTGAGGTTTTCTTTTACTACCCTTTTGTCCAATCTTTACAAGGGAATTTTTTAAAAACTTTATTGCTTTCATAATTATAAAATTTAAGTGATATGTAGTAATCTTGACAGGGATAGGATGTTTTCACTGACTAATATTGGAGGGTTTGGTGGGGTGGGGGCTGGGGGGGCTGCCAAAGTAAATGAAAATTCCACTGATTTCTCCCTGGAAAATAGCACGAATTTGGGAAATTGTTTTTTGGGTATAAGTTTTAAAGATTCTGTTTAAAACAATTTGCTTTTAATAAACTTCTCCTTTAGGGAGGTGTCTTTGTAAAGACTGTAAGATCCTATGAAAGCCACATTATTAATATTATGATCCCTCACATTTTTCGTTTTTTAAACACGGGTTATCCATAATTCTTATCAAGCAAAGCTTTCCCCAAAGCAAATTCATTGTTTTTCCTGGTGTATGAATGGGATAATTGCATTTTTATAAAGTCAAAATGAACAATGGTCATTATAATGGGGTTTTTACAGAGAATAATAACAATATTACCAACAAAAGATGAAAATGGCTAGACATATTTAACAAAACCTTTAAAGGAGAGAGTAAGACTTCTCAATATGCCTTTGAATGTGTTATCAGCAAATTAATGAAATGCAGAATTCTTTTGCGATGCAAATTTTGAAATAAACACACAAAACTGCAGTGAAGGAAGGTAATAATAAGCAGTGGTTAGACAATCAATTCCATCTGTATCCAAGTGAATTTTAAATATTTGTATATATATATATATATATATATATATATATATATATATATATATATATATATATATATATATATATATATGTATATATAGATATACTATATGTATATATATGTATGTATAAATATATATATATATATATATATATATATATATATATATATATATATATATATATATATATATATATATATATATACTCGTATATATATATATATATATTTATATATATATATATATATATATATATATATATATATATATATATATATATATATATATATATATATATATATATATATATGTAATATATATGTACAGACACCTGCTCATTGGAAGTATCTAGTATCCGGATCTCAGGGCATTGTGCAGTAACTTTCCAATATATATATATATATATATATATATATATATATATATATATATATATATATATATATATATATATATATATATATATATATATATATATATATATATATATATATATATATATATATATATATATATATATATATATATATATATATATATATATATATATATATATATACACACTCACAAACATACACATACATCTGTATTGGAAAGCTACTGCACAATGCACAGAAGAGATCACGTCTTGACTAGGACATTTTGAATGAGCAGATATTTCTAGCTTGTTAATGGGACATTAATTGAAGGGCCTTTCATTTTCGAATGAAGTTTGCCCAACAAGCAGAGCTAATGAGGAAAAGCTCTTATTTCTCTTACGCAAAGGTAGCCAATTTGTGCAGGGTTTTTGTCAGGGTAAAAGTTAATTTTCCCCCAATAAATCTTCCAGAAATTTTATCAATTTCAGCTTTTGTATCTAGGAATAGAAGGGTTTAACTGAGATTCTTTGCACGTTAAAAATGGGACTAAATCTTGGACATTAAGAACCTGCTGGTCATTTGAATGAGGTATTTAACTTTATCTTTCCGTAATTCGTTTTAAATTACCTAGGATTAAAAGACTTTACGAGGGTTAATCTCAGTTCCTAAATTGACATAAAGATAATTTTAGAGAGTGATTATCTATTATGTGGTGGTTCGTAATGAAAGGAATTTTAGATATCATTATTCACATTCACTACATGGTCATCATAACATTGAATAGTAATTTTTCCCCATATCTATCATAAATATATTTGTCTATCAACCGACAATCAGCATATAGACCCTTCTTGTACAAAATAACGATAAACACCTGACCAGGTTTCTATCTAAAATGTGTTTTTATCACAGCATCCGGGACTTGTAAAGTTTCAATTTTCAAATATAGATGTAACACTTATATCTTATTGGTTTCAGTCTTTCCTTCCATTCTACCTCTACGTATCTTAGACACTTTATATGTCATTCTTATGTATTGAACGTGGATTTTCGTCATCACTGCAAAATAACTTCGTCATACATTCAGAAATATTATATCTTGACCAATTTTGATGAATAATTAATATAACTTATTGATTTGTTTATCGTTGTCTAATTTTCTTTCTTTATTTTTCTTTCTTTTTCAGATGATCACCCGATTCTGACGACTCTGTATTGGTAAGTACAGTATATGGACAACTTCCATGTTTCAAGGACCAGGAGAAAATTATATCATTTGATATGTAGCAGTTGCTTAAGATATGATATGAAAGAAAATGAGCATTAAGTTTAATCTTCACAACGCTCCGTGGAACTAGAAAATCTGACAAGGAAATTAAAGCATAAGTCAGAAAAAATATGCCCCCAACATAATGAAACTTTGTAGGTGGGTACCTTGGAGGTTGATTATTTTTCTAAATATTTTTTACCTCGATGTAGGTCATAAGTGAATTTTAAAGCCGAAATGTTATTTTATAGCATTTTATTTTTCATTGAATTTGAATAAACTTGGTAGGCAGGTAACTTTGGGGTGAATAAATATTTTCTAGACCAGAGTCGTGTATAGGGTAAAAAAATTTTTTTTTTCTGAATTCGATAAGACTTAGTAGTTATATACCTTGGGAGGTTCGTCGTTATTTTTATCCATTAATTTCACGTAGACGTTTTCACGGTAACATGTCAATTTACAAAAAAACTGTTTCTGTTGAAAGACTATAGGTAATATGCGGCAGTGGTTGCTTTTGAATATAATTGCCGTGCGTGACTTTGGTGTCGAATAATAATAATAATAATAATAATAATAATAATAATAATAATAATAATAATAATAATAATAATAATAATTGGGATTGCGTTATTGAAGCTTGCTAGGCACTTAATATTTCAGTTGCTATATTAGATCTCGATCCCAAGAAGAAGTTAAATGAAATGCTGATGGTTATTTTAACAAGATATGTCCCTAGAAAGATCATCAGATTTACGACAAATGACCAGCCATGGTTTGATGATACATGTAGACAAGCCTACCATGACAAACAGACCAAATTCAACGTATGGAGACAAAATCGTCCAAATGAAAATTACACCATTTTTGTTGAGTCTCGTCTTGCTGCGAACAGAACTTCCTTACAGCCGAGAGAAATTACAATAATTTCTTGAAGAAGAAACTTGAAGGTATTAACCAGCCTCATCTGTGGTGGACCAAACTGGCATCACCTGTCTTTGGGTCAGGCTTGTCTTCCATTCCGCCACTACTAACAGCTGATGGTAGATTGGTTACTGGCCCCAGGGAAGAGGTTGAACTGCTTCATCGAGTTTTTGAAACTAAGCAGTCAACTGAGGATGTCCATCTCCCTGATACTTGTCATCCTGAACCTATTCTTACAAAATGTACATTTCCATCCAGGGATGTTAAGGAAATTCTGGATAATCTTGATAGCTGGGGTGGAGAAGATCCTGATGGTTTTTCCCCTTGGTTGTTTAAAAGAGTTTCTAATGTGTTGTCTCACAAGATTACTAGATTTTATACATTTTTATGTCGATGAGCGCAAGCTTAGTAATATAGTGCCTGTTCCAAGGAGTGGCATCTCTGCAGACTGCAGTAATTACAGGCCAATCTCTATTCTTGTGCTTTCCAAAGTTGCTAAAAAACTTATTTTTAAGCCACTATATAAGTATGTGGACTCTAAAAGATTGTTAGCTGATAGTCAATATGCATACTGGGAGCAGATGGGTACCTGAGACTTGACATGCCATCTGCAAGAGAACCTTGATAAGGGTTTTGAGTGCAGAGCAATTCAAGTAGATTTTAGTATTGCTTTCGATTTAGTAAATCACATGGCATTTATTTATAAACTTCAGAGTCTTAGAGTTGGTGGATATGTTTTAGGATTACTTCAAGATTTCCTCGCAGGTAGACAGCAGCAAGTTGCTGTGGACGGGATCTTCGGTGAACCAAGACCTATTGTGTCTGGAGTTCCACAGGACAGTGTTCTTGTCCACTGTTATTTGTATACAAGTGATTTGGTTGTTGGCCAACGGTGCAACACTTGTGGGTGTAATAAAGTCTCCACTTATGAGAAATGAAGCTGCCCTAAGCCTAATCGGGACATGGACCGGATCAGGGAATGGTGTAGTTGGTGGGGTATGAGACTGAACTCCAGTAAAACGAAAACACTATTGATTAGTAGACTCGTACAAATTTCCCACCCCATCCTCCCCGTCAAGTGGATGGAACTTTGCTGATTGAATCTGAAGCTGTAACTATTCTAGGTGTAACTTTTGACTCACATCTAACTTTTGAGAAACATCTAATGTAAGTTTCAGCAAATGCTGCACGAAAGTTAGATACTGTTCGTAAGGCCTCATATATTTACAACAGTGATAAAATCAATGCAACCTGTTTCCGGTCATTTGTATTGAAATACTGCTCTCCGGTGTGGATATCTGCTTCTGCTAGAGATTTATCTCTTTTAGATAGAGTGGTTCGTCGTGGTAGGTTTCTGTTTCTTAAAAGTAGGAGTTATGACTTGGACCATCGACGGATGGTTTCTTGTCTGTCACTTTTTCATAGGTTGTATTTCAACAGAGATTTTTCACATTCACAATTGATCCCCGGATTCGCTGAACAGCAGCACCAGTATGCAGTAAATGTGCCTCGTTGTCAAACTCCAGAGGTCCTTTATTCCTCACACCGTCGGACTGTGGAACAGCCTCTCAGAGGATGTCGTGCGGTTGGAACTTCAGAAGCTCAAGAGAAAATGCAATGCATTTCTTCCCCAATACTATTCCTCTTGCATTTTAATTTATTTTCATCTATTTACTTATTTATTAATTTATTTTTTTACTTTTTTTAATAAGTGGGATCTCATCTTTCTGTATTTCCCTTTTCTTTCTCCTACCTCCTAATGAACACCAAATTCTTTGGAAGCTTAAATTTCAAGTCAGAGGCCCCTGTGGGCTTGTTCCATATGAATAGGTTTCATCTGCTGAATAATAATAATAATAATAATAATAATAATAATAATAATAATAATAATAATAATAATAATAATAATAATAATAATAATAATAAAAAAAATCCACAGTTATGTATGGGTAAATATATTTAAAAATAATCTCTACAGAGAGCTTTCGGGAGTCTGTCCGTCAAAAGGGGAAATGAACAGATTTCCGAAGGCCCTCTGTAAAGATTTATTTTCAAATATATTTACCCATACATAAGTGCGGATTTGTTTCTCCGTTTCAAGATTCATACTACTATGGGTATATTTTAAATAATAATAATAATAATAATAATAATAATAATAATAATAATAATAATAATAATAATAATAATAATAATTATTATTATTATTATTATTATTATTATTGTTGTTATTATTATTATTATTATTATTATTATTATTATTATTATTATTATTATTATTATTATTATTATTATTATTTAGTATTTTTGGGCATACAGCATCGAATTCACCTACTATCAAGAAATATTTCGTATAATAGCGTAACCACACACAAAAAAAAGGGCGTACACAAATACTATAAAAAAGATACGCGAAAAGTAAAAAATAAAAAGTTGTATTTGAATTTATATAAATGGTATTAGGTGCCAAATTAACGAAAACATATTGAGTAAAAAAATAGCAGTAAAATATTGTTATACTTAAAATTCGAAAAAAGTTGAATTTTTTAACAGCTGTTCTCAAATAAAAAAAAAAAAAACGCTGTCTTGAGAATTCCTGCTGTCAGAATAAATGAAGTGAAAAGTTCAAATGAATATCTTTTACCCTTCCTAAAGAATGGCTAAAACAAACTATCTTTTGAAATGGCTAAGTAACAGTGAAGAAATAATATCTCATACCCTTCCTAAAGAATGGCTAAAACAAACTCTATTTTAAAATGGCCAAGTAACAGTAAAGAAGTGAAGGGAGCCAGAATAAAACAGGCGAACACATCCAAGACTTCCATTTCATAGAACTGAACAAAGGGAACAGCAGAGGAAGGAAGTTTTCTAGGGGGACAAAAAAGAGAAGTTTCATTTTATGATCATTTTAGACTCGGAGCCAAGAAATAAAAAGGACTGGAAGTTTTTATAGCTTCACTTTTAAGAGAATATAACTGCAAAAAACGCAATCTGTTTCGCCTTGTCTTTGTTTGTGACAAAAGCAGTAACGAAACTTTCGAAAAGACTTTCTTGTATAATCACTTGGCAACACGCCAGATAGGGACGCCAGAGGAGCTCATTAACAGTACATCGCAGTCAGTCATAAAATACTGTATACCTTTCTAAAAGTTGAACAAATAAACAAAATTGCAACGAAAACTTCATTGCAGTAATGAAGAAGCCTCCTTTGAAATTTTAAGATTATGTGATTGAATGAGAATTAACTTGAAATGACAGACTATTGCCGTAAGCGCAGTGGTTATCAACGCCAAAAAATAAACTTATTTGCTAATGTAACCAAGACTCTAGTAGACATGTGGGGAATTGGGTATCCAATCTAAAACAGTCAGGTAAAAGTAACTAGAGGAAGAACACACAATTGTGTGTACTTGCAAATACTACTTAAGGCAATATTATGAAGAAATATCACACAATTGTGTGTACTTTTCAAATACTGTATTTTAGTGCAATATTATGAAGAAAGATCACACAATTGTGTATACTTCGCAACGACTATATTTGGCGGAATAAGTCTGTTATTTTTATGATTTATTTGATGACGTAACGTAGTATTAGGATTTCAACATTTTTATCATTTATTTTAGGACGTAACATCGTAGTAGGATTTCGGCATTTTTATCTCTTATTATAGGACGTAACAACATAGGATTTCAGCAAACACTCAGGAAGGGCTGTCACCACCAGACAGCCAAGTCTCGGTTTCGTCACTGCCTCGGGTGACGGCATCTGCAATTATGCAATTCTTGCTTTTCGAGCTTCATTATATTAATATTGATTATTCTATTTTATGAAACTTCGGCACGGTTCTGTGACAAACGGGTTGTCTGTTCCTTCATTTCGGCATTCTCCGGGAGTTTTCGGGAAACAAAATATAGAAATCTTATTGCTCTTATTTTAATTAGGATATCTGATGAACAGCTTGATGACTACATAAAATATCTCTTACGCCTCCATCGAACCCATGGAATGAATTTTCACTGAAAACTTTATGAATCGTGAGAACATAAAATAAAATGTTTCAAGACAATGTTCTGAATGTAG
The DNA here is from genome assembly GCF_040412425.1 of Macrobrachium rosenbergii. Lineage (NCBI taxonomy): Eukaryota > Metazoa > Arthropoda > Malacostraca > Decapoda > Palaemonidae > Macrobrachium > Macrobrachium rosenbergii. The sequence continues at coordinate 24,790,215 of NC_089742.1, read as the reverse complement.
AAGAGCGTGTATTTTATGTGTTTATATATATATATATATATATATATATATATATATATATATATATATATATATATATATATATAGATATGTGTGTATGTATATATATATATATATATATATATATATATATATATATATATATATATATATATATATATATATATATATATATGTGTGTGTGTGTGTGTGTGTGTGTGTGATATATATATATATATATATATATATATATATATATATATATATATATATATATATATATATATAAATATATATATATATATATATATATATATATATATATATATATATATATATATATATATATATATATATATATATATATATATATGTGTGTGTGTGTGTGTGTGTGTGTGTGTGTGTGTGCGCGCGCATATGTGTGTAGACAGATGGAGAGACATATGGCTTGGAAAGCTTCTATCGAACCATAGATTTTCTGGAATTTTTCATATTCTATTTTATCTAGCCATTGCACCACTGTTCTAAATACCAAAGCTTTTTCAAAATGTATAATTCCAAAAGGAGGAGGTTAAGGCCCATTTATTCTTTATTGTAGACACTGATTTGATGTGGCCCAAAAAGTGCATATTTTAATTAATTGAAATTTATGTAGTCAGTCAGGGTGGAGACCAGCTGTAAGATTTTCAGAGAGGCTCGAGCCAATGCATAGATTCCAAATGAAAGAAAAAAAAAAAATCGAAAAAACCCGGAGTTACGTTCGCATGAATAGCTTCTCTCATGAAGGCTAAAGGTGAGTTTAATAAAAAAAAAAAAAAAAAAAACACTGCCTTTTGAAAATGAAATAACATTCATGTTTGCTTGTATTTTTCTGAAAACAAATAGTTTTATTTCACAGGTATTTCACCCGAAGTATAAAGATTCAAGTATGGGCAGTAAATGGATTAAAGGATAATTGTAATTTGAAGCAGCAGAGAAAACACTGCATTACTTTTTCCTTCACATCTGTCTCTCTTTATACACGCATGATATATGTATGCAAACGAGCAGACGAGAACACACACTCATCAATATTATATATATATATATATATATATATATATATATATATATATATATATATATATATATATATATATATATATATATATATATACACACACTTACCCTCTTTCTTTTTTAGATGTTTTAGTTTCTCTTGTAACTCAGTTTAGGTAGGTCATGTCCGTCTTTATAGTGATTTTTAAATTGTTATTTTATTTCGTTTTTTTATAAGATATATTTTTGTAAAAATTACAGCCTTGAAGATGCAATGAGATATAGCGACACGCCGTCGGGAAAATAAACTGTTGTTTTTATCTACTTGATGCCTTTTCCTGGATGCCCCTTGATATATATATATATATATATATATATATATATATATATATATATATATATATATATATATATATATATATATATATATGTGTGTGTGTGTGTGTGTGTGTATGTATATATATATATATATATATATATATATATATATATATATATATATATATATAAATAAAGTATATATTAATTTTGAAAGGAAGCAACAAAGTGTTAAAAGTACTTTCGTGTAAACACATCTTCAGGGCACTGTGTGCTCCGAACGTGTGTTAATTACACGAAAGTACTTTGCTCTCTGTCGTTTCTTACAACTTTTCATGTGGCTTCAGCTGATAAATAAATCACCTGAATATTTTTGTGATTTATTAGTAATACACACAACACACAGACACATATATATATATATATATATATATATATATATATATATATATATATATATATATATATATATACACATACATATACATATACACACATATATACATATATGGACATAAAGTAAAGAAGCCAATACCTTGTTAGTAGAGGAAAAAGACCCGGATGCCAATAGCAAGACAAAAATGAAAGTCCAGGGAAAGCACGATGAAAATGAAAATTGAGTTTTTGTTTGTAGGATTGTTAGAAAGGGAGAGCAAGGGATTATGCATCACTTGCATTCTCAAGATGACTGACGACTGGTGAAATTGATAAGAAAGTTGACAAATAAGAGTATTAATTTCAGTTAGGCTCACTTCGACTATTATTCGAGAAATTGAATGCGTATATGAGTTAATAAAAGCGCGAATAACTCTACCAAGAACGCTCGGCAGTGGAGGAATGAACGCTTTTTCATGTTGCGTGAAAATTACCATGTCTTCTGATACTGACCTTTGACCTTTTATAGCTGGAAAAAAAATGCAATATACTGTTTAAAATACACCCATTTTTAAATACATTTATAATTACCAATATGGAAAGGATAACAGCTTTGTTGCTGGCTGAATATGTTTTAGCCAAAACTCTGTAAATTGAACATTCTATCTCCAAAGTTAATCCTGATGAATATAATTATTAAAGAATTTTTTTATAATATATGTGTGGAAAGAGTACTGTTATTATTTCTTTGCAGTATTTGCAAATTATTTTTTTAAATATATACAGTCTCGTAGATTTTAGAAACATGATTATTAAGAATGTGGAGAAAATAATTCTTTAATAATAAAAAAAATTAATGAAATTGAAAAAGGAAGAGGCAGGAATAATGTCAACTATAACTGCATTGTCACTGTAAGCTTTTGCTAATCATTTTCCTGTCTATGTAAGAATGATCTCTCTCTCTCTCTCTCTCTCTCTCTCTCTCTTTATATATATATATATATATATATATATATATATATATATATATATATATATATATATATATATATATATATATATATATATATATATATATATATATATATATATATATATATATGCATATATATGTGTGTGTGTTTATATAAGTATATATTAGCCGACCTAACTTTATTCATTTGTTATTCAATTTTCCGTTTCCTCTTCTACGTATTCTATTTACATGTAATACATAACTTCAAGCTTGTGTTCCCCCCTCTATCATTTCTTTACAGCTGGATTACTCAGTCAGCAAGAGCATGTGATTTCAAAAGATTCAGTTTATTCGTAATTCATCGGTATGAAATGATGATCTGTCCTTGAGTGTGTGCGCGTTTTTTGCGCCATTTTCCGATAAATATATATTTTCCCAGTTTTATTTACATTTTTTCCTCGTGGTTACAGTGGTTTCAGAGGTAAACAAGATATATGGCTTTATTTGCAAATGATCACTATGAAGTGATGCTGTCTCATTTTGTTTGTGTTTTTTCCCCTTCCATTTCCCGGTAAATGTTTTTCTTTTCAGTTTTATTTCTTTTTAGTTTTATGCCGTTTTTTCCTTCCGGATGCAGAAATAAAACACTAAATGTTTTCTAGAATATTTTGCATTTTATGTTTCTTTCTATACGATGTTATTGTGTTGAAAGAACAAAATGAATATAATGCAAGTCTTTTAAAACATTAGACTTCTGTTTTTTTTATCAGCACCACAAATGACAATGAATGGCAGGAGTTTGTTTTGGTTTTAATTTACTGAAAAGAAAACTTTTTTCTGTCCGCCCTCAGCTCTTAAAAACTACTGAGGTTAGAGGGCTGCAAATTGGAATGTTAATCATCCACCCTCCAATCATCAAACGTACCAAATTGCAGCCCTCTAGCCTCGGTAGTTTTTATTTTATTTAAGGTTAAAGTTAGCCATCATCGTGCTTCTGGCAACGATATAGGATAGGCCACCACCGGGTCGTGGTTAAAGTTTCAAGAGCCGTGGCTCATACAGCATTACACCGAGACCGCCGAAAGATAGATCTATTTTCGGTGGCCTGTAGCGGCTGTAACTCGATTGAGCCGAAGAAACTTCGGCGCATTTTTTAGTTGTTTTGTATTATATTCGAATCTACACTATGAGGGTTATGATTCGTTAACCCCCGTGTAAAATTATAAGCCAGAAATGTCAACGTTTCAACAGTTAGTGGTATTGGCCCCCGTGTTTTCGTTTCCTGCTTTCTGTTTATTGTCATTTAAAATAAAATAATACTCTAGCTACTTATTCATTCTTCTTCCTCTTCTTCTTCTTCTTCTTCTTACGATTCCACCGCCGTGCGAGTAATTATATCGTCTCTTCTACAAAAAAAAAAAAAACTTCCAAAAGATAAGACAATTCGAACATGATTATCAAGTAATATTCCAGCCATTAAGTGCAAGGTTAGTTGGCAACTCTGTAGCTTGTAACTGCCAATGTTTTCCAAGTAGCGAAAATCTCTCGTTACGAAATCTTTTCTTTTTATGCATTCAGGTCTCGTTCTTTACATTCGGCTTGGTGTGTTTTAATGCCAGTTTATTCGTAAATCAGCGCTGTCAGTGCAAACATTGAAATCGTCCGTATGAGGGTCATTAAATTCAACTGAGTCTGACGAACAATATTGTGTCTGTTATGCTCTCGGCCAAAAGGGTAATTCGTGCAATGCCTCTTTTTAGTTTTCTGTAAAAGAAAGCTGTTGTGCCGGCTTTGTTGGTCCGCCCGCACTTTTTCTGTCCGCCCTCAGATCTTAAAAACTACTGAGGCTAGAGGGCTGTAAATTGGTACGTTGATCATCCACCCTCCAGTCGTCAAACATACCAAATTACTACCCTCTAGTCTCAGTAGTTTTTATTTTATTTAAGGTTAAAGTTATCCATAATCGTGCGTCTGGCAACGCAACGACACAGGCCACAATGGCCAGCAGAGAGTTTCATGGGCCGCGGTGCATACAGCATTATACCGAGACCACAGAAAGATAGAGCTATTTTCGGTGGCTTTGATTATATGCTGTACAGAAAACTCGATTAAGCCGAAGAAACTTCGGCTCACTTTTTATTTGTCTTATGCACTCGGCCAAAAGGGTAATTCGTGCAATGCCTCTTTTTAGTTTTCTGTAAAAGAAAGCTGTTGTGCCGGCTTTGTTGGTCCGCCCGCACTTTTTCTGTCCGCCCTTAGATCTTAAAAACTACTGAGGCTAGAGGGCTGCAAATTGGTACGTTGATCATCCACCCTTCAGTCGTCAAACATACCAAATTACAACCCTCTAGCCTCAGTAGTTTTTATTTTATTTAAGGTTAAAGTTATCCATAATCGTGCGTCTGGCAACGCAACGACACAGGCCACAATGGCCAGCAGAGAGTTTCATGGGCCGTGGTGCATACAGCATTATACCGAGACCACAGAAAGATAGAGCTATTTTCGGTGGCTTTGATTATATGCTGTACAGAAAACTCGATTAAGCCGAAGAAACTTCGGCTCACTTTTTATTTGTCTTTTATTCTTTCAACTGCAGGGAGCGTCAACAGGTTTGATCTTTGTTCTGGTGAATGATTCCGAAGCGACGTGATATAAACTATATAGATGATTTATGTCGGGAGGTGAAGATTTGTAAATATGCAATGGGTAGTTTTCATTTACACATTAAATGATATAGAATGTACAATGTTTTGATTTTATGAAATCAAAGTAGCAAACTGGAACAACAGAAATCAAGACATATATTATATTCATTAGAATCATTGTAATTACAACAGACACCTCAGAATAATCTTGTCTCCATTCAAGAAGACACTTACCAGGCCCTGTTAAGTGTGCAGTAGGACGTGAATGGGTTTTAACCACTCAGCAACGGAATATATGTGTGTATATATAATATATATATATATATATATATATATATATATATATATATATATATATATATATATATATATAAAATATATACACCTATATATATATATATATATATATATATATATATATATATATATGTGTGTGTGTGTGTGTGTGTGTGTGTGTGTGTGTATGTGTGTGTGTGTGCAACTAGCTGTTAGTGCCGTATTTGGAATATTGCAAAATAAACTCTGGCTCTCTCATACTTATGTCTGAAGAAAAGAGATCAGTTCCTTTCACCTCAAAATCTAAAAAAATCTATACAGCAGAAGAAATCTCTCCTTTACAGCGTTGAATATTAGGGCTGAGAACTTTTGTCCTTCGTCTAGAATAGGAACCACTGAAACGCATTTAAGTGCAAAATCCCGAGAGCCATTTTTTATTCCTTGTGGTGAAAATCAGACTAGAATCTGATACAGACTGATACCAGTTAGCCCCGAATCCCAAAATGAAGTCTTTTCAGCTTTGCTTCGGAAGACTGAACAGAAACATAAAAAGAGTCGGTCTTTATAAAAATTCTGTAACTTTGTTTAACTTTGTTTGAAGAGTGATTCTAAATGGCATTTTTACTTTCTCTAAATTTATGCGGCGATAGGTGCCATAAAAAGTATTCTGAGATAAGGTGGCTTCAGATGTTTTACCATTTGTGTGTGTGTGGGGGTGGGGGTGACCTTTCAAATCGTATGTCAAAGCTGAAAGGGAAGTGAAAGCAAAAGCCAGATGTTTTCTGAGCTTATAGAAACTAAGTTGTTTACGAAAGGATTTCTAAAAATGATTTGCCCTTAAACTTAAAGTATGACCAACCGAATAAAAAGTACTTAGAGGTAAGGTTTCAAATGTGTTGTTTGAGTTTTGATCAGACGATGTTAAGCGAACTACGTACACTTTTAGGCTTAAGTGAGAAACACCCGGAAATAAAAGATTGAAGCTTCGTTGCATTTAAGTATTTTATAAGAGTAATCGTAAATGTCGATCAGACGTGTTGGAAACGGAATACTTAAAAATTGTGGAATGAAAATTGAGGGAGTAAAGTAGAGAAGTAACTCAACGAGAGTTTTACGCGTTACTTCAAATGAACGCTGTAGAGAATATGGCATTGTTCAAAATAAAAAATTGATGCTTGTAAAAACAAAAAATAAAATATGTAGAAGTTATTGGTGAGGAAGTGTGCTGTCTCACAATGCAGAAGTAATGTCTAAGAGTTTACGACTTAACATATGCACACAGATGTATGAGATTGTAAGTTTTTCGACGAAACAAAAACAAAATGCGTTTACAGGTTTTAATTACTTTCTTTTAGTCAGGTCATGGTTTATTTCTCAATCCCCACTAGTTATAGAAGTAGTTATATTCATTTATTGATGAGAAAGGAAACTATATTAACATTAAGCTCTGAATCTGGTGCAGATGTTCTGCATTAAATTTGAAATTTAACCTTGCATCTTCATCATCATCAAGCCATCTTGGATTTAGCTGTTGACTGTATTTACAGAATTATTATCTACGACTTTAATAGGGGAGGGAAAACTTCTGCCATCCGATGACATTTCAGAGACATACGCAGAAATTTCTGCAATCGTAAGGTTTTCCAAAATATTTACTGTATCCGAGAAGTGGATATTTTTCGTGAGGGCAGATATAACTGGAAGATTTGTTAAGCTGAACAAACTTTAGTGATTTGCGCTGCAAACCATAAGAGCACATATATTAAACTTTTTGATTTCCAGCGATTCAAGAACTGTAGATTTAAGTAAAATTTATATTTAAAATTCATTCCCCTTGTTTGAAACACTGAAGTAATAAGTCTTAAAAGCTCTGTAAAATATACAGTACTACCATAAATTGTCTTCTCTTAGTTTCCCTTATATATATATATATATATATATATATATATATATATATATATATATATATATATATATATATATATATATATATATATATATATATATATATATATATATATATATATATATATATAATGTTGCCCAGTCGAGAGAAATTTCATTGCTTACCTGTTGCTGCAAAGTTGAGACATCCCATATACAGTATTATTAGCATTGATAGTGATCGCATCAAAAGGCTACTGGTAGTGCATATCTGTACCTACTGTCTCTCTCTCTCTCTCTCTCTCTCTCTCTCTCTCTCTCTCTCTCTCTCTCTCTCTCTCTCTCTCTCTCAGGTCTACAGCGAAGCAAACTTTACCCAAAATAATTTATCTGACAAAATCTAACATAACTGGATTGCACGAAATAAGAATTGAAATAAAATGCAATATTAAAGTTCCCAAAAGATCAATCATATTACAGTCTATCATATTTTAACTAAATGTCTTTACACTGTAACTTGCAATAGGTCAAAATAAGTCAAAGTCCATCTGAAGAAGTTAAGTAAATCCCGTATTAACCCAAAATGCATAAAAATAAAGATATGGGAATTCCTCCCATGTTACTTATAAAGTACACACAATATAGTACATGCTTGAAAAAAAAGACAATATATAAATGAAAAAAGTAATCTACAGTTTGGGAAATTAAATGTGGGTCCTCCCTCCAAACAGCAATGTTCACAGTCTTAATCGATAAATCTCGAACCACAAAGTCTTCACTGAAGACTTTTAATAATGTTCAGTGTTGGTTCTCCAATGATCATTTTTTTCCATAACTAATCCCTTCACACCTTGGGACTCGACCCTAAAGAAACGCACATACACACGTTTCCACCAGAACCTGGGCATTTCCAGCTAACGCACTCAAGAAGTCGTATGACAAGTTCCCACATCTTGAGAATACCTGACGTAACAATTTTACTTTATTAGGAAATGCTTCAGATAACAGCTAAACATCCTCTCAAGGATTTTAGGAAACTTTTCCTCCACACTTGTTAATTAAACATCAACTGTGTATTGTAATTCATAATATAATTGTGACCTATAAGCTTTTCAGATGCTCGACCACCCAAAGAAGTTCTGCCCCCAGCACTAGGGAAATAGCAATTTTTAATTTCCAGTTTCGTGCACCAAATGGACAGTCACACCCCCGGCAGGTTGATCTTCAAGTGAGTGTTTACTCACACAATGTTTTTGTGCAATATCCCACTTCGTGAAGAGTATGACGACAAAGGCCCCAATCACTGATACAATAGCGATGAGGAGGTACTGATTCGGCACAAGGAAAGGTTCGTCTTCTGGCACTGGAGGAAGTGGTGGAATTGTGGGGATCACTTCCTTTAAAGGTGGCACAGAAATAACTTGATGTTCCCCATGAAGATGCTGCATGTAGATACGTAGTAGAGTTGGAGACACTCGAAACCTCGGCGTGACCAGTCTACACACTGCATCAAAGAGACGGGATTCTCGTAGAAGAAATGTATCCGATGAATTATGGCACTGGATGGGGACTTCACACCGCCCACAGAACACCGTATTGAGAGTTTTCGTAGGGGCCACCTTGTACTCATGTTGGAACGTTGGAAAGTCACAGTCAGAAGGAGTCTGGTTATGTACAGTACTAACATCTTCTCACTTCCTAATCAGTCAACATTTGTGAGTGTAAAGATACTACTGTCACAAATATATCTATCTTGAATTAAAACACATCCTGAATTATAGTTAACAGCCGAGGATTGAAACTGGTCCCCCAAAAGGTACATAGTCTCCTCACTGTCCCATACTGTTGCTGAACCATTAAAACCATTAGGGAAAGATCGTATCATATAACTATGAAACGATTTCAAGTTACTTATTGGAATTTCCACAAGCAACCCCCTATCAGATGCACTCACTTTTAAAATACTGTAATACCGATAAAAATTCTCCCCAGTAAAAATTACATGAGAACCATTCATTAAAGTCGATTCTAAAGACCCGAGAGGTAAAAGATCTCCAAAAATTCGCCTCTTAGAAGCAGCAACCACCGCCTTAACCTGTATTTGAATTTCCAGTAATATGGATTCCGCTCCTTTCTCAGTATTCAAAAAGCTAGTTTGACAAGAAGACAAAACTATCGTAACGTCTAAGTCTCCCCCCTTCCTATCAACCGTGACCAGTAACCCATTTCAAGATGTCCTTAATGTCTCAAAACCCTCTCGTAATTTCTCAATACTATCTCATAAAGTCATCAAAGTTTTACCTTGGCCAGCTAATTCTGCTGATACCTGTTCAATTCTCACTAAATTAGCAATTGACATACTAGCAATCGATCCTATGACCATAACGGCTCCAATTAACAATAGTGCAGTCCTCTTTCTCCTTCCAGAAGAGACCTGTGAAGTCGAAGAGCCTAAATTTGGAAGCCATGTTAAAGTCTTCTTAACAGCTGTAGCATTAAGTACAGTTAGCCAACCCCCTCAACGGATCAGACAGATTTCGTCCACGCAAACTCAGACTGAACCATCCTTCTTAGGCACTGCTAACAATGGAAAATTAAAAGGCAAAGAACTGGGCCTAACAATGCCTTCCTCCTCTCACTTATTAACCTCTTATTCTACCTGTTCTCTAACCTTAAAAGGAATCCTATATGAAGGGACAAAAGCAGTCTTAGTCCTATCCTCTCAATGAACCTTGTGTTCTGACACATTTGTTAACCCTAACTTATCCCCTTTAAGTGAGAATATGTCCGCAAACTCAGCCAGAACATCTTCCACACCCTCAACATATTCTTTAAAAACCTGCCTCCTAGCCTGTAAATCTGCTTCTGAAAATCCACACATGTCACTGGCAATAGCAACTGAATTATCTTCATCAACCCAGTCAACAAAATTGACTGCTTAAGTACCCTTTCGACAATTCTGAACTGAATCATTACAGTTTAGCAATTCCACCCAAGTATTCCCAGAACTCGATACATTGTTCATAGAACCCGTTCACACTACCCCCTTCAGCTTTTTGCTACACTCACTGACACACACCTGTCTGGATTTATGCACACCTTTCACTCGAACTTTCACCATAGTAATCATAACTGGACTCGGAACCACATCATCCGACAAAACCCCCTTATAACACTTCCTACCCACAGAAACATGTTCAGAATCCACCCACAAATTCTCATGTACACCCGATCCATTATCATCATCCACTCTACTTACATCCATTCCCTTGTAAGGCACAAAAACACCAGGTACTCCAACAGTTATACCACATACCCCTGTTTGAACAGAGATTTTGTGTCTCTGACAAACTGGATGACCCAGTAACAATGTATTCCCTGAAGCAGCCCTTCGTATAACCTCTTCACATCTACGTAACCCAAAACCCATAACCTATTTGCTTGAATGTCACATACTGTCTCTTTAGTAGGTTTCAAAGAACGATCTGAAAACATCGATTGGAACGACTTATAATTCATCAAATTAACCCAATAACTGTTTTCTATGGGAAGCAGCTTTGGTGCTCCCACTGTCAGCTAAGAGTGCAGCCAGCAAAAATTTATGCTACCCAGACTGTCAGCAAAAAGTAAAAAACACAACATGGCAACTACTCTCCCGGCCGCGCTATCTTTTGAGCACTAGGGGGCTACGTTTGCTTTTTTTTTTATCAGTTTCTGTGTCTTATTCCATATAGTTTAACCCATACAAGATTATTAATGTATATACGACCGTTTTCCTTTCACCACTGTCACATATTTATATGTCTGCTCTTTCCAGCCATGATGATAACAGCAATTTTTCCCTTGGCTATAGGATTATCAGCGTGGCGAGATTTGGAAAATAACATTCTCTTAGGACCAACACACTTGCATTGTTTCATGGATGGAAGTTTATTTGTTGTATATGAAACTCTTTCTTTTTGACGTTCTAGAATTTATAAATAACAGGTTACAACAATTAGTCATTCGAATTACAGTTGTTACTAATCATCAGATTTTTATTTGACAGGCCGTACAATGGTATATATTCGAGCTGTTTCCTAAAGATCTTGCGTTTGGTAGTCTGTATAATCCAATCTTTGGGCTAAACCTAGGTTCCCGTTTTCTAAATAAAAAATATTAAATAAAAGAAAACTGCATGGAATTTCCAAGTCATATATATACATACACACACACACACACACACACACATATATATATATATATATATATATATATATATATATATATATATATATATATATATATATATATATATATATATATATATATATATATATATATATATATATATATATATATATATATATATATGAATGTCTTTTCCTGTAATACTACAGTGTAATATGAAAATAAGAAGGCCCATAAAACACTATTTAAACGTTGAAACCATATATTTCGGGCACTTGTTTCTGTGCCCCTGTTCACTGGTAGAATATGGACAGGTGGAAAGTTACAATGGTATATATACAAAAACATGAAGGTGTGGCCTTAGGCCTCCGATGTTAAGGAGGTGGCGTTTCTTAAGAAGGAGGAGATTGACCAAATTCCCTAGTGGTTTTTGGCCTCATTAGCTCCCGTTTGGCGATGGATCTGGCGGTCGCGTTTCTTGGGTCATCTTCCTCAAAAGGGGTCCGAGGATTAAGGTGTCAATGGCATCCGATTTCCAATGTCCTCCTGACAGGTTCATATTGTTGGTTTGATTGATGATAGCAGAGGTCCCACTCACAACAGACAAATAGATTTCAACAACAAAATAAAGCTTCCATACGATGAAAACATCCAAAAGGCCACCGAGCAACTCAGTTCTAATAATCCTTTCATTTTCCATTATCCCAAATCCATCGAGTTCGCTCGTTAACGTATACTTAAATAACAAAAGGGAAGAAGCCGAGTTTACAAGATACCGTGTAGTAATTGTCATGACATTTATGTAGGCGAGACAGGTAGATCGCTCGCAAAGAATAACAGAGCACAAAAGATCAGTACGTTACGCTTGGAGAGTTCGGGAATTTTCCTACATATTAGAAATACAGGGCATGTCATTAACTGGAGTGGGGCGGAGTTGGTTTTCAAGAGTAGCTGTCCGTACAAAAGAAAGATGCTGGAATCTGCTATCATCAATCAAACCAACAATATGAACCTGTCAGGAGGACATTGGAAATCGGACGCCATTGACACCTTAATCCTCGGACCCCTTTTGAGGAAGATGACCCAAGAAACGCGACCGCCAGATCCATCGCCAAACGGGAGCTAATGAGGCCAAAACCACTAGGGAATTTGGTCAATCTCCTCCTTCTTAAGAAACGCCACCTCCTTAACATCGGAGGCCTAAGGCCACACCTTCATGTTTTTGTATATATACCATTGTAACTTTCCACCTGTCCATATTCTACCAGTGAACAGGGGCACAGAAACAAGTGCCCGAAATATATGGTTTCAACGTTTAAATAGTGTTTTATGGGCCTTCTTATTTTCATATATATATATATATATATATATATATATATATATATATACATATATATATATATATATATATATATATATATATATATATATATATATATATATATATATATATATATATATCAAAGGCATATTCAGGTATCCTTGGAAGGTGATGATCAGTTGATTTCATATCTCCTTTCCTTCCTTCCACCTGCATCGAGTTTGGTGGGTGGAACCACTGAACATTATTTTGAGAATGATGCCTCGGATTATCCCGTCCTTTGACCGATTTCAATTCCTTGTTTCACGGACAATGGCGGATTTAGTAATCTCCCTTTTGTACAGGCAAGTTAAACGACTTTTACTTTCCCCATGAATTTTGACCATCGACAAGGGAATTTCAAGTGGCCATCATCAATGAAAGAAGGAACCGGAATCTTTCAAAAGGTTACAACAATTAGTCATTCGAATTACAGTTGTTACTAATCATCAGATTTTTATTTGACAGGCCGTACAATGGTATATATTCGAGCTGTTTCCTAAAGATCTTGCGTTTGGTAGTCTGTATAATCCAATCTTTGGGCTAAAACCTAGGTTCCCGTTTTCTAAATAAAAATATTAAATAAAAGAAAACTGCATGGAATTTCCAAGTCATATATATACATACACACACACACACACACACACACACACACACACACATATATATATATATATATATATATATATATATATATATATATATATATATATATATATATATATATATATATATATATATATCAAAGGCATATTCAGGTATCCTTGGAAGGTGATGATCAGTTGATTTCATATCTCCTTTCCTTCCTTCCACCTGCATCGAGTTTGGTGGGTGGAACCACTCGAACATTATTTTGAGAATGATGCCTCGGATTATCCCGTCCTTTTGACCGATTTCAATTCCTTGTTTCACGGACAATGGCGGATTTAGTAATCTCCCTTTTGTACAGGCAAGTTAAACGACTTTTACTTTCCCCATGAATTTTGACCATCGACAAGGGAATTTCGAAGTGGCCATCATCAATGAAAGAAGGAACCGGAATCTTTCAAAAGGTTACAACAATTAGTCATTCGAATTACAGTTGTTACTAATCATCAGATTTTTATTTGACAGGCCGTACAATGGTATATATTCGAGCTGTTTCCTAAAGATCTTGCGTTTGGTAGTCTGTATAATCCAATCTTTGGGCTAAACCTAGGTTCCCGTTTTCTAAATAAAAAATATTAAATAAAAGAAAACTGCATGGAATTTCCAAGTCATATATATACATACACACACACACACACACACACACACACACACACACACACACATATATATATATATATATATATATATATATATATATATATATATCAAAGGCATATTCAGGTATCCTTGGAAGGTGATGATCAGTTGATTTCATATCTCCTTTCCTTCCTTCCACCTGCATCGAGTTTGGTGGGTGGAACCACTGAACATTATTTTGAGAATGATGCCTCGGATTATCCCGTCCTTTGACCGATTTCAATTCCTTGTTTCACGGACAATGGCGGATTTAGTAATCTCCCTTTTGTACAGGCAAGTTAAACGACTTTTACTTTCCCCATGAATTTTGACCATCGACAAGGGAATTTCGAAGTGGCCATCATCAATGAAAGAAGGAACCGGAATCTTTCAAAAGGACTCGTTATAATTCCAGGCCCTAATATCAAGCCCATCAAATTCGCCGCGGGTGGGAGGTAACTAGAGCTGTAAACAACAGCTGATCATTTCAGTCAATACCACCTACGTCGCTACCTTACAAATGTCTATATTCGCCAGTTATCAATATCATCGTCAAACCAAAATGACCACGAACATGTAGTACGTTTTAGACGTTGCCACTTTTCCCAGATTTGATTCATAAAACCTTGACCTAAGTTAGGATATCGTGCAGATATGGCAGAAACGTCGCCATACCTTTCCAAACTAGGTCTGAAACAGTAAAGAGCTTGACACTTGTTCTGCGTATCTAACCGTGAAGACGTAAAATGAATTGAAATCTGAAGAATTGAAGTCATACATTAAATTGCTTTGATCAAAAGTAGGGTGAGGATGATCTAGTTTCTAATCACCTAAATAAATTATAATAATGCCCAATATCTAGGCCAGACTCACTGCTGAAAGTAAATGCGACTACACGAAAAAAAAATACTATTATTGACTTCTCCAGTGATGGCAGATTTGTAAATTAACTCGGACTTGTCCGGAACGGCCTCTTTCTTCTGGACAGCCCCGGGGAGCGATAATTAGGATTTTATGACCGGATTAAGGAACCCCAAACTGAAGAATGCAGATTAACTGTAGTCGGCTTATAAGTCAGGAAGAAGTTTGGAAACGTAGCTAATGACACCCATATTGTGTGTACAGAGTTTCTATGTGCACTATAAATCTATACACACACACATATGTATATATATATATATATATATATATATATATATATATATATATATATATATATATATATATATAATATAATATAATACAATAACATCATGTTGTCTCTGTTCATTGATCCGTATGGTAATTGTTCTTTTTATAGTTGTTAGAATTCTCGAACGTTATGAATTATCAATGCCAAAATTGTTGGGTTTGAATTACTGTACATGACATCCAGTGTTCAAAGGAGGGTAAAGAACAATACAGAGAAAACAGTTATCTCTCTCATTCTCTACGACTAAAAGATAATTTGATTAAGAAAATGGTGATACCGATAAATTTCATCATCTAGTTTTAAAGATTTTCCTTTATCGATGTAATGAAACTGCCACTGTTGTCAAATACGAAATCTTAGGCCCGGAAATTACTGGCAACCCGTTCACAATCATCAAATATAGGCCTCACTTTACTGTCTTTACCTTGTTACCCCCCGGCTGTCGTTTTCATCATTCCCACTCTCTGATGAATTTTCAGCATTGTCTCTTATGCAAGAATTTTGTACGTAACTTTCATTTAGATTATGGTCTTTGTGTATTGTTTCATGTTTGTTTGAAAGTTTGTTCATTCTAGATCTAACTCTGTGACCTGCGACGTTCCATAATTTATCCATAAGTAACGACAATTAGTTATTCGAATGTTTTATATATATATATATATATATATATATATATATATATATACATATGCGTTTGTGTATAGTGACATAAGATAATATACACAGCTTCTGGAGTAATTTTTATGAAATGCTAAAGTTAAATTGATGAAATAAATTACATTTATTGCCAACTTTAACAATTTAGAATAAATTAACAAAACGGCTTTCAGTCGTAATTCAGAATGAAGCGCATCTGGAGTTCAGTCACACGCACTGAACATATCGTAAAATAATAAAACAGTCAATTGAGTAAATTTTTCATATTTCAGTTGGAATAATGTCAATAAACTGCAGTTACTTATCGTTTTCCATTTGCGCTAGAGCTGGAAAGAAAAACAGAGAAGAAAGTAACTCATTACCGATACTAAGTTGGATTATATAGGATTATAGACCTTCTACCCCATGCGTCGAAAGACGAAAATTCCGTGTAAGAGAACGAAACAGCCCAGCAGTGTTGTCTCTCTACACAGCGATGTCGCCAAATGACTGGCGAATTCCCGCGTTAGATATAGAAAATTAGGAAAATTATGATAAAAGGGGGTTCGGGAGGAAGTGTTTATGTTTGGATATGGTCAACAAGACTTCCTGGGACCTAGAGAAAACATATTTTAGCGGATTAACCTTGAAAGGAAGGCAGGAAAAATCGATCGTATATATACGTACTAAATGCCACGGTCAAAACACATGCTCAGGCAGCGTTGGCGCGCTACGTATATATACGCACTAAACGGTTAAAGGGTTAATAGAGGCACCTATATCTATAAAAATAGTCACAGCAATCGCAAACACAGACCCTTTTACCACTGGCTTCACCTCTGAGGGTTCCCCCAGAAGTCCTATGTCACAAGAAACAACCCCTTTTATCTCTTCCCTTTTTGCTGCTCGGTCTACCAAAAATTTTGTTGGCCCCTAGAGGTTCTTGAAAAACCACCTCGAGGAGTTTTCCTACCTGCCAGACCAACGCTCTGAGGTGTGCTTCTAGACTCATTCTGTTTAAGAAGCAGGCAAAACTGCCAACCGTGATATGCAGATTTTGCAAGCGCCAAAATATTTCACCCTACAAAACTTCTTAGTATGGCCCTGCCTATTACAATTATAACAACGCCCTTGGGATCCTGAACTCGCAGAAGTCTTATCATCCTCTGTCTTGGCACATAACCTCATAACTGTGGAGTCAGAATTACTCTGTGTATGATTCTTCGGAACAGCCCTGGAAGATTTCGGCATCCTGTACAAAAAGGAGCTATCTACTGTAGAGGATTTCGACATGTGCTTACGAACTGGAGAGAACAGTAAATTCTCGTCCGACCCCTTTCTATTTCCTTGTCAGAACTATTTACGATAGCATCCAGGACGTCATTCAGGATCCATGCATATTGCAATAGTTTCTCAAGAATCTGCATCAAAATAGAGCCTCCATTTACCCAACCAGAATTTCTCAACTTCTTCGAAAAATCCCTCCAAGCATCAAAACATCTGGCACTAAACATCACCAGCGAATCATGGCCTTTACTGACCTTGAAAAGAGATCTGAGATCTCGAACTGCATTGCCAGCACCAGCTGTTCCACATGAGACTCTCAAAAAATCCTCAAGAGCGTCCCAAGTCCTAAACTTCAAAAAGTGATGACTCCGGCAACGTTGTCCAGTATCCCCTTTATCTAAACTAAGGAAGCCTTTTGCTTCATTGAAAGCTTCTACCCCATCTGTTATTTTCTTGCGATTAAAAAATTCGACACCCCTTCTATAAAAATTTCGAGAGGAACTGGAAGAACGCCATCTACCAACCCCGGAAAGGGCTAAATCCCTGCATTTACAGATGTAAATTTGTGCAACAGTCACTTTATCCTTATCTTTGTTAGCCTCCGCCATATTATCAGAACAGAGAACCCTCCAAGTTCCAAGAACTCGACCTGATCTCAACTTCATATAACTCCCAAAGGTAGAAAGGGAAGGAGATAAAAAAAAAGTCAAAAATTCAGCAAACCCCTAACGCTAATGCAAATGCAAACTACTAAATTAAATTCTAAACGCCAAATGCGAACAGTGAAGGAACCCCAACTGCAGATGCGAACAATAAAAAAAAAAAATTCTAAATGCCAAATGCAAACGATGAAGCAGAAATACTTCAGTCTGCCCACACAAGGAAAATGGGCTCGCAGAGAGAACGGGATAACGGTGGGATAACTGCATCAACATGCTTTCAATGATATCACCAGATCGTCACCGAAAGTATTACTGATCCAATCACAAAGCAACAGAACTTCCCTCAACTAGCCCCCATTACAAGTAACTAACAAGAAAAAAGAAACCATAGTAATACTCACGTAACCCCTTCTCACAATGATTGCAGCCAAAATACGTAACTAACCTGAAAAAAAAAAACTAACATATGCATCTCGCACTCGCGACACACAGGTTCATAATGTACTAACTCAATAACAGTGCGCGGCTGTCTCGACTGCAAAAAACTGCTTCAGTCATCAAAGAAGACACAACCTATCTGTTAATAATCTTGATTTCCATGTAATATAAGTCTCTTCGGATCGCACTTATACACTATTTTACCAAGTGTAGTTACCCGGTACGCGACCAAATAACTGTTGCCCCAGTCGAGAGGAAGTTTCATTGCTTACCTGTTACTACAAAGTCGAGATGTCCCATCTATTGGTAGCATTGATAATGACTGCATCAAAAGGCTACTGGTAGTGCATATCTGTGCCTACTCACTCTGCATTCTCTCTCTCTCTCTCTCTCTCTCTCTCTCTCTCTCTCTCTCTCTCTCTCAGGTCTACAGGTCTACAGGAACAAGCTTTACCCAAAACAATTTATTTGACAAAATCTAACATAACTAGACCGCAAGAAATAAGAGATGAGATAAAATGGAACATTAAAGTTCCCAAAAGATCAATCATATTACAGTCTGTCATATTTTAAGTAATTCATGTCTTTACACTGTAACTCACAACAGGTCAAAATAAGTCAAAATCCAATACATTCCCAATGAGTACATCTTCAACCTCTTTCTCAGCGAAAGTCAAATAAATCCATTATTAACCCAAAATGCATAAAAATAAAGATATGGGAATTCCTCCCATGTTACTTATAAAGTACACACATTACAAAACATGCTTGAAAAAAAAGACATTATATAAATGAAAAAAGCAATCTACAGTTTGGGAAATTAAACATGGTTCCTACCCCAAAACAGCAATATTCACAGTTTTAATCGATAAATCTCAAACCACAAAGTCTTCATTGAAGACTTTTAATAATGTTCAGTGTTGGTCCTCCAATGGTAATTTTTTCCATAACTAATCCCATCACACCTTGGGACTCCGCCCAAAAGAAATGCACATACACACGTTTCCACCAGAACCTGGACATTTCCGGTGAACACACTCATGAAGTCATATGACAAGTTCCCACGTCTTGAGAATACCTGACGCAACAATGTTACTTAATTAGGAAATGCGTTAGATAACAGCTAAACATCCTCTTAAGGATTTTTGGAGAGTTTTCTTCCACAATTGTTAATTAAACATTTACTGTGTATTGTAATTCATAACATAATAGTGACCTATAATCTTTTCATATATATATATATATATATATATATATATATATATATATATATATATATATATATATATATATATATATATATATATATATGTGTGTGTGTGTGTGTGTGTGTGTGTGTGCATTCGTCTGTTATGGATTTATTTCTATTTAATTTTTATATACTTCTTGTGGTATTTGCGCTTTATCTTATTTTTTCCTATTACATATTCAACACCATTCCATGGAAGCTAGGTTTGTAAATCAAAGGCCGTTAAAGTTTACTACTTATACTTATATAAATATTTTGAATAATAATAAAAACAACGCCGCTTGCAGTTCGAGGTTTAATCTTGTGTATTAAGTAACTGTGAGGAGAGGTGGCCTGATGGGTAATACAAAGCCGGCTAAAAGAAACTACTGATTGCATCAAATACATAAAAGCATCTAACAGTACAGCGAATGAGTCCGTAAAAAATGGAATAACAGCCGCCCACCCACTAAAACAAAAGATCTGACCGGCCTATTGGACAGGTTTTGCTAAACACTTTATTTATGCCGTCATATTTCGACTGGTTTTTGCATTTCTGTTCATTCCAGTGCGGCAATGCTATATTCATCTTAATGTTCGTGCACGAGTGTGGCTTTCATCTTCATTCGTTCATATCAAGAAGAACAAAGAGAGACATCATTGGATCAAAGCGCTCTTGCTATTTGTGCTCCAGTTTTTATGTCTGAGTTTTATCTCCTCGGTGTTTGAAGAATGGAATAGCAAAACAGCTGCTCTCTCTCTCTCTCTCGCTCTCCCCCTCTTCCTTGAATATCTTAAAGTTCATTCTCGATAGGTCTGCTGACCTTGTGACCTCTTTCTCGGTATTATTTCATGATTCAGCATCACCTGATTATATCCCGGAAGTGTTTACATCCAGAATCGGAAGGTCTTTGGCTTCCACAGTATTTAATAAATTCATATGAGATGTCATTTATCCAAAGACGAATTTGCAACCATTTTTTATTTAAATGTTGGTGCCAGAGGAACGGTAAACCTTTTTCTGGAGTACTCAAGAGAAGAATGAGGAAAGTGAAAGGGTGACTTTCTACCTAGAGAGTTGGGAATAGACAGCAAACGCAATATAGAAGAATATTTAGCAAAAAAAAAAAAAAAGCGCAGATAATGCAAGTTGAGGATTACTGATTTCCATAGTGTAAATATGAGAAGATATGACTTAGCCTTTTTTCACGTAGAGAAGCATATTATTATTATTATTATTATTATTATTATTATTATTATTATTATTATTATTATTATTATTTTGTTTCGTCTGTCACAGTCATCCTATTCGAATGGGTATTTTTATAGTGGGAAGTGCCGGGTTGCATCCTGCCTGCCATCACTTTTACCACCATGTGCGCTGTTTCTAGTAGCAAACTCTTCTGCACGAGTCTTGGAGCTACTTCTGCATCTAGGTGTCCCAGATTCATTTTCAGGGATCTTGGGATCGTACCTAGTGTTCCTATGATTATGGGTGCAATTTCCACTAGCATATCCCATATCATTCTTATTTTGATTTTCAGGTCTTGATACTTATTGCTTCTGATGTAGCATCTCCGTATTTCCTTTTTTTTTTTTTTTCTCTTGTCCGTTTCTTCTTGTGGTTTGCCTCTGTAGCTCCATTCTCTGGTTGCTGGTTACTGTCGTTGTGGTTTTCATGGGTAGATGCAATAATGTTGAAATATACTGAAATATACCAGTCAGTTACTGTTGTCAACGCGTCGTGGACAATTAGCGATACGATGAAAACCCTTCTTGTGGAAACGACGCCACGTGGCTTCTCATGCCATGCCTTCGTAACATGGCGCAATATTTGATCCTTATTGCACCAGAAAATTTGTTCTGGAAGCATCTATGGCGTGACCGAAAAGGGGCGGTTATTAAGGAACCAATCATTGCGCAGAAAATCAAAAACTCCTTATATGGGAATGACGATTGTCTGTCGTCATTAGCTCCGCCCATACAGTGCTATATAAGGTTCCAGAAGAGACTTCCAAGGCAGAGATATAGACAGACAGAAAGAGAGAGGGCAACCCGAGGTCGGACAAAGCAAGGTTCCGACGGGAGTATCCCCTTCAGGCGACTTTTATCTTTATCTCCAGAAAATCTTGTCCTGCTCGAAACGAAAAGCAGCCAGCCCTTCCTGCTTGTGATGAGAAGTTCCTACGCCCTCCATGTTCGAGACGAGGTGAAGCAGCGAGCCCTACATACCAGAGACGAAGAAAAGTAGTCAGTCCTTCCTGCTTGTGTGGAGAAGTCGGTAAGCCCTTCCTGCCTGTGACAAGGTGAAGTAGTCAGCCCTTCCTGCCTGTGACAAGGTGAGGTAGTCAGCCCATCCTGCCTGTGACGGGGTGAAGTAGTTAGCCCTTCCTGCCTGTGACAAGGTGAGGTAGTCAGCCCTTCCTGCCTGTGACAGGGTGAAGTAGTTAGCCCTTCCTGCCTGTGACAAGGTGAGGTAGTCAGCCCTTCCTGCCTGTGACAAGGTGAAGTAGTCAGCCCTTCCTGCCTGTAGCGAGAACGATCACCAGCCCTTCCTGCCCTCCATTTGCACAGTCTCCGGATTCTTGGAGAAACAGCATTTGCTGCCTCATCATGGAGACATCCCTTTTGTGACGTCTACGAGCCCGCGGTCATCGTACCAGCCACGTCCCTGCTGAGCTCCCAGCCGCCCTTCTGTGACGTCTTCAAGCCCGAGGTCATAGTGCTAGCATCATCTCTTCCGCTGAAACCACAGCCACGAAAGATAACTCACCAACTCACCATTTAAGTATTAAGATTGCTCTACCTTGCAACCTGTTCCCCCTATCTATAACGGCTTAGATTTGTTTTGTTTAGTGTTACGTTGAATGAGAGCAAAAGGGAAACAACATTTCATTTTCTTTTTAAATAAGGTTGTGAATAAATGTGTTGTAGTGTTGTGAGAGTTTCTTTTTATATTCATTTCCCATATTTCGATTGCTGGTGTTGAAACATTATTGTTTAGAGTTTGAAAGAACATGGAGCGATTCTCAGATAGTGACATTGGTGAGTTGTTATTATTATTATTATTATTATTATTATTATTATTATTATTATTATTATTATTAATATTATAAATGGCAAAATAATCGCGTGGAAGAAATCTGAAAGGTGGTTTTAGCAAAATGGATGGTCTATGAGTCGGCAAGAACCGGACTGAAGAGCTTAGTATCTGAATGTAGGTAAATAAACAAACAAATGAGTAGAAACTGCTTACACAGAAATATGCTTCAGGGTAAGAGATACCAATAAACTGGTTGCTCCTCTAGGATGAATTAAAGCCATTTTTCATTCCGTATGTACAAAGCAGTTTGAATAATCTGGAATTGTACCTGTAAAGAGGATTAATCCTCTATATTATAAATTAATCTGTTGTCCCCCGTGTCCCATTATGGCCAATTGCCGTCTGCGGCAAAATGCAAAGGTACATTGAACGTTGGATAAATTTCAAAAATATAAGCATATGCCTAATCCTCCTCTGTTTATTTGATCATAAACATCCCTTTTGTTATTATTAATCTGAGTATTCATTGCCTGTAGAAAGCTTCATCAAGTGTCATTAAAAGATGGAGTTCATTTGTAGTGCTTTGCATGCTTTTTATTGTTTAAACGCTTTGATTTTTTATGTTGAAATAGTATTCGGAATATCAATAAAGTATTTTCTTAATACTATTTTTGTATAAATTACAGTTAAATGATTCATTCTCTCTTTGGTTTTATCACCATCGTGCTGAAGGAATAATTAAAACAGAAGCTAAGTCTTTTAGAAATACTATGTATGGTATTTTATTGTTAAAGATCTATTCGTATGTTTTATGGATATGTTGTTACTGATTCTTTACGTTTATGTTACCACAATACAAGTTTTCTTTTTCTTGAATATTGCAATTAAAACCAAAGCTAAGTAACTGATGTTTAATTTCTAACAACAAGACTTATATTCGTGCCCGTACCAAATATGGTAGTGGGTTTCTGTACTTCCGAGCATATAAATGTGTGTATGTGACAAATTACTGTGCGTCTGTGTTCCAAGTATAACATTCTAGGGTCAAAATATCACCCGTTTCATACCTAATGATGTTATCCTCAGAAATTTCGGTGTCCGTTGGCTTATTTACTATCATTTACAATGACGAAATACAGTTGTATAGCTGCCAATTTTTACGATTCCCACCTTTGTTTTATTCTATCGTAATGATATATATATATATATATATATATATATATATATATATATATATATATATATATATATATATATATATATACTGTATATATATATATATATATATATATATATATATATATATATATATATATATATATATATATATATATATATATATATATATATATATATATATATATATATATATATATATATATATATATGTATATATATATATATATATATATATATATATATATATATATATATATATATATATATATATATATATATATTCCATAAACATATGATTTTGGTGTTTCCCAGTTATGGCTCGTTTTTGGAGAATATTTATGAAAGATATGACAATTTAACAGACGTTTGCAAATAACATTTCGACTGTTGATTAAAGTGCCAGCTAGCAAATCTAGGCCGGTAACTGACAACGTTTCACGCAAGCTAGAGAGCGCTTGTGAAGTAAGCCTTCATTTTTATTGTTTTCTGGTCTCGTTTTTTACACTCGATTTTTGTATTTATTTGTTTTATTTATTTTATGGGGATGCGGATGTTGATGCGTAAATCAGCGTTGTCCTTGCAAACATTGAAATCAACCATAAAAGGGTCACTGAACTGAGATACAATAACAATGTCGTGTCCGTTATGCATTCAGCCAAATTATAATTAGTGAAATGTCCTTTGTTCATTCAACCTAAGAAACGTCAGCAGCTTCGATCATGAGTACGATGAAGTATTCTGAAGCGGCATAATGCAAACATTTGATGATTGATGTTGAATGAGAACGAAAGTTAAAAATACAGTTGGCGAGATATTATAACACACACATATATATATATATATATATATATATATATATATATATATATATGTATATATAAATTTATCACATCACTGTGGATTTTCTGTTTTCACAGACATTAAGCTATCCAATTCGCTGTACATCCGAATAATACCAAAGGGGAATTGTAACTGATAAGTGGTTCGTCACTTGGCGGATTCGATCCACCGACAGAGACCACCTCCGTCCTCAGTGACTAGTAGTCTGTGTGTGTATTATATATATATATATATATATATATATATATATATATATATATATATATATATATATATATATATATATATATATATATATATATATATATACTGTATATATATATATATATATATATATATATATATATATATATATATATATATATATATATATATATATATATATATATATATATATATATATTTTGTGTGTGTGCCTGTTCTTTGTGTGTGTGTGTGTGTGTGTACATGCGCGAACGCGCTGTTTTCTTGGAAGTACATGGCGCATGTTGAATGCAGTTGGAAAGAAAAACGTTTGAAGGTGTTGACTAAATTTGAAATAGTAGGCGTATACAAATTTGAAATAAAAATATGAAACTGAATAAAAGAACTAAAATTCTGTTGTCAGAAAATAACATGAGAAAAATAGTTTGGATTGAAACAGAGAGGAAAGGAAACAAAAGTAACAGCATTTATCCCTTTCAAGCGCAACGTACTTTCATAAATAGTTATTGCCATCGAGATTAATCAGCAAGATGAAAGTCACCCTCCTCTGATCTGATTAATTTTTTTTTTTTTTTTTTTTTTTACAGTACTTTTCCATCACGCTTCTCTCAATCAGTACTCCCCGATCAGTCACAAAGCCGCATTGCGAAGACTGAGTCTTTTTCCAGGAATAATTTTTTTCCAAATACTCACTGAAGTTTTTGTATGAAGAAAAAGGTGATAAGGTTTGTATTTTTCTCATATGCTGTAGAGTTTACTTGGTGAAAGTTGATTTGTTCAAACGATATGTTATTAGAAAAAAGTTATAATGTTTGTCATTTTTCACGTATGTTATAGATTTTATTTAGGTGATAGTTGATTGATTGGTTCAAACGCTATATTACTAGAAAAGGTGATAAAGTTTGTAATTTTTCAATTATGCTATAGATTTTTAGGTGAAAGTTGATTGGTTCTAACTCAATGGTTTTGGAAAAAGGTGATATGATTTGTAATTTTTCACATATGCTGCAGAGTTCATTTAAGTGAAGGGTGATTGGTTCTAACGATATATTATTTGTAGTATTATTTATTTATATTAAACTTGGCCACGTTTCATAGGCATTGGGACCTGTCCCCCCACTGGCTGTCGTCCTAAGAAACAGGAGATCAGCACCTGCCCTATGAGCCTGCAGAGGCCCGGGAGGACTTTAACTTTCAGCTAGATAGCAAATATGACAGCCGCCTGTTGTGAAATGTTCAATGTCTTTCCCGTAGATTGTTTTTCTTTCAGATTTTG
The DNA here is from genome assembly GCF_040412425.1 of Macrobrachium rosenbergii. Classification (NCBI taxonomy): domain Eukaryota; kingdom Metazoa; phylum Arthropoda; class Malacostraca; order Decapoda; family Palaemonidae; genus Macrobrachium; species Macrobrachium rosenbergii. Next base: position 24,763,964 of record NC_089742.1, on the reverse strand, counting down.
GTGATTCAAAATAGAAATAAAATTCCTATTTTTAATCTACCAAGAACCCAAAACCAAACGTCATGTAAATCTCGTGGATTACTACTACTACTACTACTACTACTACTACTACTACTACTACTACTACTACTACTATTATTATTATTATTATTATTATTATTATTATTATTATTATTATTATTATTAGGGATATAAAGAAGTATTCCATTCTTTTTACGCATATTGCCAAAAAACAAATTAGATTTTATTTTATGATCAGGAATATTCAAAATTATATGTATCTAGAGAGAAAAATTACGATTTTATTCAGTTGTAAATATGTCAGTTTGCCTAAAACAAGTTTTGATAATTTATTTCCTAATTACCACAGAGAGTAAATAAGCATTTCCTATCACATTATATAGAAAGGGAAATTATAGTTTTCTTACTAATAAACATATACAGAAGAATGTAGTTGATTATATTCAAGTATTTCAAACACCACATAAAAATTACCTATCTCAGTTTTTAGTAAAAAGGTAAATAGAATGAAGAATCATGCCACTTGAAACGCAACAATGCTTTAATGTATATAAACATTAATTATAATTTCAAGTGCCGGTATTACAAGTAAATTGCCGTCGACCGCTCAATTTATATGATTCATTTAGGTGGTATTTAAAATCTTATTGCGGTACACAATACAAAATAGATTTTGACGTTGGATTCTAAGAGCAAGTGCTTATCTGTGTTTAAGTATTCATAAAATTCATTTATATATGATAAATCAGCGTTATTGTTCCAACAAACTCAGAGTCAGTGGCACTGACTGTCCAATATTATTGTATTGCTCTAGACGCAATATCTTATGTCGAATGGGAAAGAATTGAAATTTAAAAACTGCTAAGTAGTTGATGTTTGAAGCTCTCTATTATATGTATGTATGTATGTGTGTATATGTATATATATATATATATATATATATATATATATATATATATATATATATATATATATATATATATATATATACATACACATATTTAGGGTATAAGTACTGACCTACTTACTTAATTCCTTGCTTAGGGATCAAATCAGGGAAATTACTATTGCACCTTGCATAACTGACTGCGATTTCTGGGTCAGTGAGTACCCTAATAAGAAAACAGTGGCGGGGGGGGAGGAAAGCCTTATTTCAATAAGGAATTGTTGCAGGTAGACACTAAGGGTTACTTTGAAGGGAATATATATACAACTGAACACGTAAATCAGAAGACCGGGGAACGGTAGGCAGGGAAAGTAATATTCTGCCTCGGGATTAAATAATTTAGCAATTGTTCAAGTATTGAAGAATAAAGGGGAGGTCCTCTTGGAAGGGGCCCCGATGGTGTGAGGGCAGTGAGAATGTCACTGCAAGAAGCACAAGACAAGCAGTTGTTTCCACAGCTCATGACACCGTCTGCAGTTAGAAAAATGCAAGGGGTTATGTACGGAAATTATAACGATGTCAGCGAATTGAGAGGCTGCACATATGGTGCCAAGATAACTCGATTCTGGTGCGAGATGCGTACGTTAACACTTCACACTGGGGCTAACTGAGTCAGGACTTTGTGAGAAAACGGACTTCAGAAAAAAAAGAATTTTAGTCAAAAGGTTAAGTTGCATGACTGAAAGAAACCTCAAATCAGGACATTACCATATATATATATATATATATATATATATATATATATATATATATATATATATATATATATATATATATATATATATATATATATATATGATTATATCTGACTAGTTAGTACGTAATTACATGAAAATTTTCATGAATAGACTTATGTAAAAATTTCCTTCCTGTAAAGATCAATGTAGGGGTTTTCTTTTGGAAGGCAGTGGTGAAAACTTGTCCACTGTATGAGCCAGTAACTTTAAGTTTCGCACAGTCTAAGTCAGTGGTTCTCAACCTGGGGGGCGTCAGCAATTTCCAGGGGAGGCGCGAGGCCTACGGAAAATTTAAAAATTCTAGAATTATATTCGTTATTCTCTTAACAAGAGTGAGGAACTAATATTCAGAAGTTTATAAAAAGAATGAAAAAGTATCGCCTTCTAACGTTAGTTTCCTGTAGTCTATCATTCTAGTTAGACTCGCTAGGCTTACCATTATTTTATAATTATTTACCTCCCTCCCTGACCCTCGAAACTCCTTCTCTTTCTCTTTTTTTTTATTTTCCTCCTAATCTGGGAGGGAATTTTACTCATAGATGCAAGGGGGGCGTGGAGGGAAGGACCAGCTCTTAGAGGGGGGCGTGGTAATAAAAAGGTTGAGAACCACTGGTCTAAGTCAAGCGCGTGCCCTTGCTCAAATGCGACCCGCACATATGGTAAGGTGTAAAATCGAATAGGAGACCTGTTTTGGACCTCTAAAACCGGCACCACTAACCGAGTTGTCTTTGGTTTCATAAAGGGTAAATGGTAAAATGTCTCATTCTTCCAATCGAAGTTAAAGGTACCTTTCTGTTCTTGTTATCGAGAATCATGAATACAGCGCAAACACTTTCCTCTAGAGAAACAGATACTGGGCTTGTGAACTATCTTGGGACCTTTTCCTCACGTCTAGAATCAAAACGACTTTAAATTTTGCAACATGTAACTCATGACCTTTCAGAACAGAAGCCAGACACTTATTTTTCCCTTCAGATGAAAACCCAACTGGAAGCTGAGACTGACTGATACATGTGGATTCTGAATTCCTAAAGGAAATCAATTCTGATTCATATGCTGTTCCTGCAACAGAACTCTCATATCAAAATTAGAAACATAGCAAAAACCTAAATAAAAATATTATATAACATAGTATATGACGGTGTAAGGTATATTTGTAGAATGTCTCTAGGAATTTTACGCTTTTCTCTCAAGTTGCGCTACGACAGGAATTGTCAAAACAGTTTCTGTGGTTGGGTTTCAGATGTTTCGAATTCTCTTTGCCTTCCAGCTGAAATCTCAGGATTGAAAGGGGAGAAAAACGGAAATAAATTTTTAGAAGATTGTAGATGTATAGTATAGTGTTAGCGAAAGGCAGTTAAAGGTACGTGATAGTAAAACTTGGCTAAAAAAGTATCCGTAGGTAAGAGTCTAGAGTTTTTGGGTTGAATTTTATACTTGAGATTTTGAGAAATATGTTACACTTAATGGCTGATATCAGAACCAGGAATACAAACAGAAGCTGAGCATTTGAATAATTTATAAGTGAAAGTAAGACCAGCTTAAAAACAGAAATTGTTCGAACAAGGGGAAAGAAAGATTAATACAAGATTGTAAAAAGGATCTTATTAAATTTTCCTTTAGTACCTGTCCTGAAATGAAGCTTGCAGTTCTTGTTTCCTACAGTGTTTGAACCAATAATATATATATATATATATATATATATATATATATATATATATATATATATATATATATATATATATATATATATATATATATATATATATATATATATATATATATATATATATATATATATATATATATATATATATATAAGTGAATGTTTGTATGTTTGTGCACTATAGAAATCCAAACTGCTTGACAGACCCAGACAAAATTTGGCACGTGGCCCCTAAGTGACCCCAGGAAGGTTATAACTCAAAATCAAACCTCTACCCCTGTGACAGACATCAAACACAGACAGATTTAATGAAAAATGTTCCTTTTTACCAATTCTGTCAGGTTTTCCTTCAGGTGCTTTATGGGTTAATGGGAATTTTTTGCCTGAGCACTCCAGGTTTTCTTCCAGACGTTGTCAGACTTATGATTAACCTACCACAATAAATCCCCTATAATACACGGAGAAAGAGATTTTGGAAGAGGAAACCAGGAAGGTGATAGATTGTTGGGATTAGCAGAAGCTATGAATCTGGCAGTCTTGAATACACAGTTTGAGAAAAGGAGAAGTCATCTGACAGCATACAAAAGTGGACAAAATAAGACAAATGGATATATATGGATTGTAAGGCTATTCCAAATGAATGTGTTGTAGCTCAACATAAACTGGTAGTGGCAGATTTTAGGTTGAAAGCAATAAGGAAAAGAAAACCCCCAGCCAGGAATAAAGGATCAAAACTTGGAAGCTAAAGGGGGAGAAGGCAAGAGCGTTCAGAAGTAAAGTGGAAAGAGCCAGAGAAGAGAGAGATGTAAATGAAATGCCAGAATCGCCTGAAGAGATATGGGATGATATGAAAGAGATTGTGGTTCCAGTAGCAGCAGAGGTTTGTGGGAGGGCAAGTGGTAAGCAGCAACCAGAAAAAGAAACATGGTGGTGGAATCAAGAGCTGCAAACAGCTGTGAAGGAAAAGAGTATAGCCAGAAGGTGGGAAGAAGATAACAACTATCAAACTAGAGAGGAGTATAGACGGACAAAGAGGGAAACAAAGAGAATGGTAGCGATTGCAAAGGGAGAAACCAAGAGAGAGTGGTATGCGATGATGGGAACACCAAAAGGAGAAAAGATAATCTACAGAATTGGAGAAGCGAGAAGAAAAGACAGGCAGGCAGTTGGAGAGGTAGGAATTATTAAAGATGTAAAGGGAAATATCTTAGTTAAGGAAGAAGAGGTCAAGAGAAACTGGAAAGAATATATTCCATAACTATTAAACACCGAGATTGAGTGTGAAGAACTGGAAAATGTTCTTCCAGTAGAAGGACCAATAGCAAACATCAGAGAGAGTGAGGTCGAGAATGCTATAAAGAAAGGAAAAATAAATAAAGCTGCAGGAAAGTCAAAGGTAACAATAGAAATGATTAAAGCATTGGGAAATTAGGCAAAGAGTGGGTGCACACACTACTGGAAAAGATCTGGGATGTAGAGGAAATGTCAAGGGAATGAAACGATATTTGGATGATTAAAGTGTATAAACAAAAGGTGACATATTAAACTGTGGGAACTACAGAGGAATAAAGCTTTTGGAGTATATATTCAAGATACGAGAAAGAATAATAGAAGGAAGGTTGAGAGAGTTGATAGATATACATGAGCAGCAGTTTGGGTTTATGAAAGGAAAGAGCACAGTGGATGCTATTTTTATAGTAAGACAAGTCCAAGAGAAAAATGTAGAAGGAAACAGGAAAGTTTACATGTGTTTTGTGGACCTTGAAAAGGCGTATGACAGAGTACCAAGAAGAGTAGTTTATTGGTGTTTGAGAAAGAAAGGAGCACCAGAGAAGTTGGTAAGGATAGTGAAGATGATGTATGAGGGGGAAAGAACCAGTTTGCAGAAAAAATATGGGGAGACTGAGGCATTCCCTTTGGGGCTTGGCCTCCTTCAGGGATTAGCTCTGAGTCCATTCTTGTTCCTCGTCGTTATAGACACTTTGACATCAGAGTTAAGGAACAACGAAGAACTGCGGGAACTGATGTTTGCTGATGATTTAGTCATTATAGCAGACCCAGAAGAACTGCAAGGAAGGTTTTTAGCATGGAAAGGAGCTCTAGAAAAGAAAGGATTGAAAGTTAATAATGTAAAGACATAGCTAATGATTAGAAGTTAAGAAGGACATGAAGAAGTAAACATTCAAGTGGAAGATGGTACAGTGCTAAAACAGAACAATGAGTTTAACTACATGGGATCAATAATAACAGAGGAGGGAGGTACTGAGAAAGCAGTGAGACAGAGAGTGAAAGAATCATGGCAAAATTGGTTTAGACAAGAAAGTGCCATTAAGGATCAAAATGAAGATTTATAAGGCAGTTATCAGGCCCGTACCATTACATGGGGCAGAAACCTTGGCGCTTAAGAGGAAAGACGAAGGACTGTTGGAAAGAACTGAGATGAGGGTGGTGAGATGGATTGCTGGAATATCACTGCTGGAAAGGAGGGAGAGTTCAGATATAGGAAGAATGTGTGGTATGTGTAATGTAAAGGAGAAGGCTTAGGAAGCATGTCTGAGATACTATGGCCATGTAATAAGAAGAGAGGAGATGGAACTAATTAAGAGAGCTAAGAACATGCCAGTGATGTGGAGGAGGAGTGTGGGGCATCAGTGGATCAGTTGGATGGATGTGGTGAGGAAGAATATGGGTGAGGTGGGACTAGGGGAGGAAGATGCAAGGAATAGAAATAGATGGAGAAAGTTGACTCGAGCAGCTGACCTTGCTATACTGTGGGATTAATGAGGTTGAAAGAAGGAGAATAAATCCTCTTCAACATCAATTTTTTATCAGAATTTACATGAATTTTTATTATAATTTATGGTAACTATTAATATAATTGTTAAACATATAACTCACTGCTTGATTGCATTGCTAAATTATATGTTTTTCGCTTTGTTGCAAACCATATTTCATAGCTATAGTGCAATGAACCCAAACCAGCAGGTTCAAAGACTTTCTTCCTAAACACATACACATGCCATTCATGTTCCTTTTTCATGGATGCTTAATAGATGCTAGCTTAACCTGACATGCAAGATGTACGATGATAGTATTTCCTTTTTCTTTATTAGTTCAAGTGAAAATGAACTAATGTCTACAGTAAACACGAGTTAGAGGCCGAGGGGGAAACGAGCAGAGGGTGAGGGCAACACGTCAAACCCCAGCCTCTGATCAAACGCAACTGGCGTCTCTCAAGGCGACGCCTTTGGGCTTCTCCTCAGTTCCTCTAGTTTCCTCCCAACCCCTGATTCTTCCTCTCCTGACTGTGATTTGCTCTAGCACTTCTTAGGCCTATCAGCCAATCGGTGCCTGGAAAAGGTAACGCCAAACATCAACGAACTTCTGGGGGGTTTGTGGGGGGAGGACAGGTTTCTGTGCTGCTGAGAGATGATGGAGCCCTCAGATAGTGGCTGCCTACAACATCCAGGGTCCCAGGGAGGTTCTTCTGTGCCCTCTACAATGGTTTAGCACTCCCTCCCCAAGTCCTTTGCATCCCTGCAAAGCTGCGATCCCTGCACTATCCCACCACAAACCTCGTCCCTCACGATTACTGATTCAACTAATTAAAATTAATTATTTCTAACTGGGCCACCTGGTGTATGTACAAGCCAAAAATTTTAAGTGAACTGAACACGTATTACAACAACACAAAATTTAAAAAAAAATCAAAATAACCAACACTCACTCTTCCCTAGAAAAAGATCAATACAAAAAAAAATGTTTTAAAGAACAAGTCCTGCATTACACTCAAAACAAAAAATGGTGAATACAGCGAACAAAAAATAATACGACACTTTAACACTGCCCTTGACAGTCATGACAACAGGGCATCAGTTTTTAATCACATTGCATCCTGGAATGTACTCATTTTTTCTCAGAGAACTGGACACAAAAAAAGCAATAATTTAGGAATTTCGACACAATAACATAATATAAAAGCAGCAGAATTTTTTTCAACAAAAAGCAAAAAGCATAACTTCAGAGCACCAATTTACCTTTAAGACAACCACAAATAAAAATAATAAACAAAAAATCATAAATCATGCAAAAAAATTTCAGCACCTGTGAGAGTGTAACTTAGTGTTTTTGAAAAGCATTAGTGGACATCATAATCATAAAGAAAAGGTGGCATCCAGGCTGGTATATAATTTCACAAAAAACAAGGGACAACAACAAAAAATAAATAAAAAACAGAACTATAATAAAATGTCACAGAGAAATCGCTTAACATAATGGCAAAAGTAAAACACAGGAATATGATATGAAGCTAATGTCACTGACACTCAAAATAATAAAAATGACTAAAAACTTAAATTCATGCACAACATTGCGATCTGATTTACACAGAAATAATGGATAAAATAAAAACATAAACTCTGGTATGATTCTTATCCCTACACAGGGACATGGTAGGGACACTTACAAATTTTGATCACTGACGTTCTCTGTTCACTTTGCAAAACATTCACTTATGAAATGGGCTCATGAACACGCTTTTGCATGGCACCCACCTGCGCTTGTGTGTTCTACCAGCTCCTCTCCCAAATACCCAGTCAGTCCCGGGTACGAGGGTACTGGTTTGTTGATGTGGAACACTAGGCTGTCCTCGAGCACTGCACGCAGGTATGACAGGCGTTGCTCACTAACGGCCCCCATGCGGATATGCTGAATAACTGGAGGGGTATGTTTGATCTTTTTCACATGATGCGGTCCTGTATAGGCTAGTTCAAGCTTGTGTTTTTGGCAGTTGCTTTCTCCTCAGATAGATTCTATCTCCTGCCTGGATCGGGGAATCGTGTGCGGAAGCGTTTATCATACCACACCTGATACTTTTCATTCCTCCTCAACAGCAGTTGCTGCATAGTTTGGAACACTCTTTGGGTCATTTTATAAAACCAAACCCGGTACTGTGCCACAGTGCAGAGTGCAGCAGTCTGATATCCTGCCCAAACATCAGGAAATGGGGGGTGTCCCTAATCGAGCTGTTATAAGTGGTGTTGATAGCCAGCTCAGCTGTATGCAGCAGGGACGACCATGAGGTCGGGTGATCCTGAGCTGGGTATCTTGAGAGACTGATCACTTGACAATTATGGGACTCAACTTGCCCATTGGCTGACGGCCAATAAGCCGTGATGGTGACACGCCTTATTTGCATATAATTTTGTTTACAAACTCTTCCATTGTCACCAATCAACATCCGAGGACACCCATACCAATACACGAGGGAACACAATGCCCTAGCCACTTCACCTGCTGTCTTATTCTCCATCGCACACGCTTGTGAAGCGTGTGAACATATCCATGAACACACAAATATATTTAGCTTGTCCTTGCTCAGAAGGTAGTGGTCCCACCTTATCCATATGAACCAGGTCCCATTTAATGGGCAGCACAGGCCACAATCAGGTTTTCAGTATCACATGTCTTTGACTGTTCATCATGTTACACACCTGAGAGCTACTTTACACATCCCAACTTAGAAAAAGTGCTCATGTCTCTTCTAAGGGATCTCTCTATGCCTATGTGCCCAGCATATGGGCTAACTTGAATCATGTGCATGGCTCTTTCTATCAAAGCAAGAAGAAGGTCACTCGGGCTGGGATATTGCTGGGCTTTTTCTCATATTATCTATAAAATAAGATGTCTCCTTCAATGAAGAACACATCCTTTTGCAAATGCTCAAAATTTGGGAACTTAATGCTCTCACCTCTCACACAAATCTTGATTTGGTTAATCCAGGCTTCAGATGACCGACTCTCAACCAACTCTTGCATGCTCCAGCCACAAAAGTCAACCACACTTTCATGCTCCGGGCATGTACTCTGGAATCCCCTGGGCAGAGTTCCACCTGCATTCAACCAGCTGTCATCACAGTAACTCCCACCCACCTGTGAGTGCCCACAAGATTCCCATTTTTTATGCATCACGCTCACAGCTGATCAACTGTCACTGTTATGATTTGTTGTTGTAACATTGCTGGCACTAGTGCTGGCATCACCTGTGCCACCAATGCTACAAGATCTCTTTCATCGTTTTTCCTTACGCTTCTCAGCATGAGTTGTTACTGCTATGATGTTCTTGGAGAGAGCATCCACCACTCTATTACTTTTTCCTGGAATATGCTCGATCTTTATGATATCAGACTATAGAATTTGCTCGATCCAATGAGCTTGGCGATTTGTAATCTCTCTCTTCATAAACAGGTATGTTAACAGTCGGTGATTTGTGAAAATCTTCACTTTATGTACCAATATAAAATAACAATGTCTCTCCAGCAACCTAAGACTGTCAAGGCCTCTCGATCGAAGGTACCATAACATCGCTCCGCCCCTTTTAGTGCTCGTGATGCAAAGCAAACTGGTCTCTCATTACCTTCATCGTCAATCTGAGAGATTACTCCTCCAATCGTGATATCACTCACATCTGTGGTCACTATGAATGGCCGATTGACTCAGATAAGCCAAGAGTTCGTCACTCACAAGGGCATCTTGTAATTTCTTGAAATCAGGTCGCTTCCTTAATGCATCTAACGGTCTCGCTGTCTGCCCAAAGTTCCTAATGAATTTACGGTAATATCCTGTGAGTCCGAGGAATCTAGCTACATCTCTAGCATTTCTAGGCTGAGGGAATTCTTTGACAACTGAAACTTTATTTGCACATAGCTTAATGCCTTCAGAAGTTATTATGTGCCCAAAAAATTCTACTTCTGTCTGAAAAAATTTACTTTTAAAAGCTGGAGAAGATTATCCGTCTGTTCTTGAACAGTGGCACCTACTAAAATTATATCATCAAAATAAATAAATACTCCATGGCTCATTATGTAAGCTAAAACTGATATCATTTACTCATGAAAAATGAGCCGGATTATTCTTTAATCCAAAAGGAAGGAAATTATATTCAAATAGCCGGTTGTTTGCCGTAAAGGCTGTTTTCTCTTTACTCTCTTCATCTAAAGGAATTTGATGATATCCAAACTTGAGATACAGCATGGTGAAAAATTTACTCTCTCTTCCTTTAAGCAAAAGCTCCTCTGTTGAGGGCAATAGATAGGCATTATCTTTTGTAATGGCTTTCAGTTGCCTATAATCGACACACAACCTGAGAGAGCCATCTTTCTTCTTAACTGAAACTATTGGAGAAGCCCAAGGAGACTCACTTTCTTGAATAATACCCTGATCTTGCATTGATTTATTGTTTCCTCAATTATTCTTTTGTAACATGCAGGAGTTCTATAAGGCTTAGTTCGAATAGAGGGATAATCTCCCACCTCTGTTTTAAAAGGTATCATTAATTTTCCCTGGGGGCTCATCACCAATTTCTATCACATCTTGGCATTCCATTACTATGTCTCCTATATAACTGTGGTACCTGAAAGGCATTGCATTGACAGCTGTTTGCAACAGCCTTTTAAGCCATGGTTTGCCATGACCTTGACTCTGTGTAGTCAAGGCCGACACTGCGTTATTGGCTGTTACAAGGGTGCACACTTCTAAATCACAAAGAGACTCACTACTTAATTCTAACCTATTAGTACTTACATTAACAAAAGGTACATTTGCCTTTCCATCGACGATAGTAGGGACCCCTGGCAACGTGAAGTCTGCCCACTTGTGGTGGAGAGTAATATATATGAGTGTACCTTCTCTTAACTTTAGTGCTGAGACGACAGGTAGGGAGTAAAGATGGGAGGGAGGGATTACCTCCCCTACCTCAGGGCTAGCAGGTACCACTCCCTTATCCACCTTGGCTGCGTGGGCTACTTTGACACAAGGCCTCTGCTCTCCCTAGACGAGATGTTGCTGTTATAGCCCAGTTCCCACAGGCACTGACACTTCCACTTCCCCCTCCCCCGTCCAACCCACAGAAAGAGCCACCTTGTGCTCTCTCACAAAGCTAATTCCCAGGATGATGGGGATTTCTTCCATATCAGTTATCAGTACAATATGGAATTTGTAGGTCACAGTGCTTCCACCTAGGGAAATTTGTTGACTGACAGTTCGCTGGATCATTATTTGATAACCACTCAAGGTATTTAACAACAGACATCCCCTCGATGCCATAATGGCACCCGTCACCAGGCATTCCTCAATCAAAGAAACGCATTCACTGTCCAATAAAGCATTGTATGTTCCCGTTCCAATTCCCACCTCGAGAACAGGAATTGAATCTCCACTCTTGCAAGAGGGAGAGAGGGACGGGACATCTACTCTCTTCCCCCAATTACACACACCTCTTGGGCAGAGGACACTCTAACAGGTGGGGGAAAACCCCACCTACCCCCACTGGCAGACTGGAGGTGGCACTGCTCCCACTGGGCCCACTGCTGTCACAACCGCCACTAGCCCTTGGGGTTTTTTGTTTGCTCGTACACTTCTTCCTCCCCTTCCCCATTGCCTTCCCCTTCCTCCTGAGGGAGGGGCATACCGTTTGACATGGCATCGTTTTTTGGACACTCACTAACTAGATGGTTGGTGGCAGCCCTACACTTGTAATAGTGCCTTCGACTGGTCGATGGGCGCTAGGCTTGCATATGGCCCCTTCCCCTGCACTGCCAACAGAGTCTCCCTGCCACATCCACGCTCCCCCTTCCCCTGGCCCCTCTCTGTCGCTTGACACTGGGGCCAACTCCTCTCGAGTTGGATGGGGCTGGGAGGGCCCGTTTTTGTGTCATGGGATGGGTAGCGGCGGCGACGATGGGTGGGGGTTAGGACGACGCCCTCCCCTCTGCTTGCGCTGAGGGAATCATAGTCTCTAAGGGCTGCCCATGGCCAATCAGGGTCACAGCTACAGAGGTAGGGAGAGTCCTGACCAGCATCCAACTGGAGAATTCCTCTCTGACATACTCGGCAATACCCTCCCCTGGTTGTAATCCAGAACTACAGCTGGCCCAAATTTCCATTCTTTCAGCCTTTTTCAGGCAAAATGTCAGATAAGGCCTTGTTTGAATAATTCCCTATCCCTCTCTTTGCAATCCCATGAAGTTAGCAATATGACTGTGGCCCCAGTCGTCTTTGCAGTGGTCTGTGCAATTCTCTGTGCATCGGTCCAACCACAAGTAGTGCTTTCAACACTCTTAACAAAGGCTTTGATCAACAGGAAGTCCTCTTTAGGCTTCAAATTATTGAAGTCGGGGATGGGCCATAACAGAATGAGAAGTTTTGTTACTACACTGATAGGCACTACACTGGCTGTTCTGGAGTTTACATTGCAACCCCCGGCAGAGCAGAAACAAACATTCATTCCCGCTATTACTGTTCCCCATCAACGTAGACCCATTAATTGCACTACCACTGTTTGGAATTCCTGATGGTATACTAATGTTCGTTTCACTCGCATTCATTTTTTTTCCGCCCCTCTGCCATCTCCACCTCATGAATTCTCTTCATAAAGCTCTTTCACATTGTCTGTCTACTTCACTATTTTCCCCACCCTTGCTGGATTAACATCTACCGCCCTACTGTCTCTCTTGTCTTCTTCGTCACTCTCAGTTGTATATGCACTCGTGCTTCTCATATTATACATCATCATTTCTCTGATTAACAGCACTCCACAGTTAATTATTGGGTTAGCACAAACACAATGACCCACAGTTGGCTAATAATTCATCAGTTGATCAGCACATTGTAAGTGATACCCATGTACCTGACACCAAAATTATGACCACGACCGGGTCATGTGGTTTTCTGATCTTACTGTTGGTAGGTCATGCAGAAATCAAATGCTGGTTTAAATGAACACAATAACTATATTCTAGGGAAGCTTACACAAGGGCCCAAGTGAAAATGAACTAAAACCTACTGTAAACGTGAGTTAGAGGCCTAGCAGGAAACCGGCGGAGGGCAGCGAGGGGCAACACGTCAAACCCCAACATCTGATCGAACGCAACTGGCGTCTCTCAAGGTGACACCTTTGAGCTTCTCCTCAGTCCCACCTAGTTTCCTCCCAACCCCTGATTCTTTCTCCCTTGGCTGTGATTTGCTCTGGCACTTCTTGTTAGGCCTATTAGCCAGTCGATGCCAGGAAAAGGTAACGCCAAACATCAACGAACTTTTGGGGGTTTCTGGGGGAGGACAGGTTTCTGTGCTGCTGAGAGAAGATGAGGGTAGCCCTCGGACAATGGCTGCCTACAACAGCCAGGGACCCAGGGAGGTTTTTCTATGCCTTCTAGAATGGCTTATATATATATATATATATATATATATATATATATATATATATATATATATATATATATATATATATATATATATATATATATATATATATAAATTATATATAATTATTTCCTTTACATATGTTGTTTTCCAGAAGCTGGTAAACTCCCGGTTCTCAGCCAGTTGTTTTTCATAAGATTGCAAGTCTCATTCCCCTCCCGACCCTGACCGTAACCCACGTCAGTCTACTACCCACCAAGTACATAGTGTATAATGTTTGTCAGCAGGTCCATAATGGTATTAAAGGGACGATTTCAAGATGTACTCGTACACACACATTATATATATAGGAAGTGTTCACTTTCTAGAAATCAATATATTTTACTTTTGTTTATGCCAAAAAAGAAAGAACACTAAAAATCAACTAACACTGATGAATATCTCTTAAGTATTACTTGGTACTGAGATGTAAAAACCATAATAACAACTGTATTTCTTTGCTAGCTGTAGTAGGGACACCTTTAAACATTCTCTCATATTAATTTTAATCCCAGGGAATGATTAAACTGAGACAACTGCCGTTGAGGTGTCACAGTGCAGGAGTTTTTCATTACTGTTACTGGAAATTTATGTAACTGTCCTCCTTTCAGTGATGAAGATTCGATGTGCCTAAGACTGAGGGAGATGTAAAGGCCATTGAATGAGCTAAGAAACTTTTTCCTAAGTTTTTTTGACGTGGGATACTGTTGGGTTGAAGTCTTTTATTTACCTGTCGAATGAGTTTTTTGATACTCGAATTGATCCCGATGCTCACTCGAAAGAACCGTCAATCTTTTTCTACTTTTTCATTTTGCTATTCGTTGCTTTTGTGTTCTGTAAATATTTTGAATGTTGATGTACCGTCATCACTTACTTTTTATCACATAGGGACTTTCAGACATGTAGACTCTGTTTCCATTTCAAATATTTATATTGTAGTTCAGAGCACAAACCGATACATAATACGTTAGATTCAGCCCTGCAAAATACTGTTGTATGTATTCTAGATTAAAAGATAAAACTAGAGTAAAAAATCTGTTGCAGAAAATTTCTCAACCGTGTTGCTATTTCAGTGCGGGAGGAATTATCACATCATATCCAAATTTAAAAATGTTTGTAATTTTTCCTCATTTTTGTAACAACACGAGCTAGATATTAATGTGGCGAGAGAAATCTTCTACGAATAAAGGCTGCGTTAAGTAGAAAAAGATGATTTTCAAAACATTTATTGAAAGTGAAACACAGGAAATTAGTTCGAGATTTTAATAGCGGCGGTAACTGTACATCAGACACTGAGATACATTACTGTAATTCCTTACGCAACATTGTATGCAACTCATTTTAACTAGATATTCACGTCACTATTGAAACTTTTTTATTTGTTAATTCTTTACTTGCATATCAAATAGTTTTCTGGACAAAAATAAACTCTCTTTGTTTATACAATGAACTTCTCATTTTTTTGGAGTGGCACATCTACCGTAAGGAAGTATTTCGTGGCATTTAAGAGCAAAAACCTCTTAACTCTTCCCCTGCCGAATGCAGTCAATTATATGTTAATGTTACTGACAAGTACGAATGAATAGTGACTCTCCCGGCTCATTTGTTTATCATTGTAGATTCAAAATGTTCCAAATATTCAGTTATAGTTTTTTTAAACTTTCGTGAGAGGTTCCTCCCTTCACAATTGTATTATCTTTTTTCTTTGCAAGAAACGGAAAGATATAATGTTCCATAATCGTAATTAAAATTTATGAGATTTTTTTGTCCTGCGCATCAAGATTATAAAAAACCACTTTAGCACTCACCACCGCTATTACAAGTGCTGCTACTACTGTTTCTTATAATAATAATAATAATAATAATAATAATAATAATAATAATAATAATAATAATAATGGATTATTTAGATGAATACAATCCACTAACGTTAAAATTATATCTGCTTTGCACAAAAAAAAGGTAAGAATAGAGAATATAGTTTTGTAAAAGATAAATATAAAAACTTCACTCTGATGTCTTCACCATTTATTATTCTATTAATAATCTATGATAACTGCCGAACCTTTGCTTGGCATAATAGCATTTAATTGAATATCAATTACAGGCGGTTTTTCGTAAACTAAAGGAAGAAAAATCGGGTACCATATGCTGTGCTCCCTGGGGATCCTGTACTGAAGGCAGTACTAAAGGATTTCCACAACCTTGTTTCTCTCTCTCTCTCTCTCTCTCTCTCTCTCTCTCTCGGTATCAGAGGTCTCTTATTTCTCAAGTTTCCTTGGCTCCCCGCCCCCATTACTTCTCGAGTTCTCGTATCTTTGTTGTACTATTTTATAAGAGAAAGCTAATTTTTGAAGAGTAAACATCTCTTCTTTTCATCTCGGTATGAACGGAACATCCAGTCGGTCTTTGCCTTCATTGCTTTTGACATCCATATGTAAATATTGTATCCTTTTTATCCTTATGGGCGTCAGCTTCTCTTGTTTTCTACCCACACATCAATATTCAATGTCTATTTCTCCCAGCTGTTTAACTTTCTTTCCCAATAATCAAGGAAAATGCCTTTCGGCTAGCAGCTGGCTCTCGATAACTTTCTCAACTCTAGTTTATAGATATATATATACATTGAACTTTAGTTCATCCCTTTCGTTATTTATTTGTTTATATTACTGTTTTTGTTCCTTGTAAGTATTACCCATTTTTTTCAAAGGAGCATTTAAACTTGGCAATGCCTTTCAGGTTAATAAACTTTTCGACTTGTTTCATATTAGTGTTTCTTGGAAATGACAATATTAATCATAATAATCCTTTACTTGTGAAGTTTACGATTTCCATTTCCTCCACAGTATACTTGAAGACTACCCCATCTTCAAATTGCACATCATGTAGTACCAATGTAACCTAGTATATGCATAATGACATTTTGAGAACAATAGATGCAATAAATTCTCCAGGTGTTGTTGATGGTAGGAATATCAGCTGTTTCAAAACACAATATCAGCACATTTTCAAAATTGTACTTAGCTGAATGCTGTTATGAAAATTCATATCTATACCTTCTGTTCCATTGCCAAGTCATCAGACAAAACTTTCAAATGTTAGTCAGTCAGTATCTATTTATTAATGTCAAAAGCATTAATTATTCCTATTAACTTTGCAATATTTTAGGTACGTATAAGAGACAGTGGCCAGAAGTGATTTTTAATACTCCTTTTTTGCTATTGGTGATATTGTTTATGGCGTTGTTTTTTTTTTGTTGGTATTAGTACAATTATTATTAATAGAATTATTAATTATGATTTTCACAGACTAATTTGACACAGAATGGAGCGTCTATTGACCTGGTAACTAAACTTCTGCATTATAAAGTGGTCACATTAAAATATAGTAAGAAACTTAGCCTTATATGGAAATGTTACGAAAGAGAGATAAAAATGTAGAGAAATATAAATTAAGAAATGAAGTTTAAATCTCAATTAAATATTATTTAACGTAGTTAATAAGAAGGAAGTTGATTAGGAATGCATAGTTTCATACCCCTTGAAACCAATAAATGAAAACAATTTAGATCAGTTATGTAGTAAAAAATATTGTGTAATATTTTAGATAAACTATGTAGTAAAAAATATTGTATAATTAATGAAACGTCTTCAATGTTCGCAATACCTTGAAGAATGCAAACATCGCAATTAAGGAAATAAGAAGTTCATAAACTGAAACCTAAACTTAGATACACGTAGCCTTTTCGCGTTATTTGTGACTTTCATTGAAGAATTCAGTTATGAAAATCGAAACGAAACAGTGAAACATAAAGAATGAAATCAAATAAAAACCGAACACCACATCTGAGAGTTCCATTCCATAAAATAAGTTAACAAAATAAAGAGAAGAAGAAGGAAGTATTTTAAGGGAATAACAAAGGGAAGCTTCATTTTATGTTCTTCTCGAACTCGGAGCCAAGAAATAAAAGGACTGGAAGTTTTTATGGCGTCAATTTTAAAAGAGTATAACTGCAAGAAAAGCAGAATATTTCACCTTGCCTTTGTTTGTGACAAAGGAAATGACCAAACTTTGCAGAACCGCCCAGAAACACGCTAGAATGACGAAGGCAGGGAAGTCTTTTTATCAGTCAATTAGGTGCCGAAATAATGCAGATTAATTACTATAATTAATTCAGTAAAAATAGAATACACACAGAAAGATAAGTAACTGCATTTTAGCTAGGTAGGGAGAAGACAGACACTGAAACATTATTTTAGATTGGCAGCATGATTGATTGATTGATTTGATGTGACAGACTAGCGGTGAAAATACAAAGGTAATTCACTCAACAATAAAGTATTTGCTAGTATAATTCAAAACGAAAAAACCTTTGGATAAAAATCTAGTATAATAAGAAATCACAATTATGTATATATATATATATATATATATATATATATATATATATATATATATATATATATATATATATATATTTTATATATATACATACATATATATACACACACACATAGAAATGTTACATAAAACATTTAGGTTTTTATTTGGAACTTTGTATCCATTATGAAATTTACTGAAATATGTTTCAAAAGATTCGTTTGAATTTTTTTATATACAGTCTAAAATTCAACCATTTCTCTACTGTAGAAAATGCTAATGCATTCTTCAGTGGATATACTTTCAGATGGTTAGATCAGAAGGTCTGCTTCCCCTTTAATGTAGAAAGTGATTTGAAGTTAAAAAAAAAAAAATACTTCCTCTGATTGACATGGGGTTAATCAACCGGGTCAAAAGTTCAGCTGTACTGTTCCGGAGAGCTTTCTGCAAAAGCATAGACTCCAAAGAAAAAAAAAAAAGAGCGAGAGAAAAGTAAATAGAGTTATACTCGCATGGTTAGCTTCCCTCCCGAAGGGTAAAGGTGAATTTCGAAACCATTTTACCTTTGCTTTTTTTTGGGGGGAAAGGAAATTACCGGAAAAGATCTTTTTCTTTATCTCTGCAAAAAAAATCAATTTATTCCACTGACATTCTGACTGGAAGTTAGAGGTTAGGGTATGGCCGTTTATCGAAGATTGGTTTACTTGTGATTGAAATATATTTTATAGCCACTTACAGAATAAAGGTTGGATCGAAAGCGCTCTCCTTTCTAGTGTCATCTTGCTTTAGTAGTGCAACAGATAGTAACAATAATGATGCCATATAGTAGTGGTGGTAAGGGTAGTAATGAAAGTAATAGTATTAATGGAAATAAACTAAGTTAAATCTTTTTACCCAATCTCAGTTACTAAGTAAATGCAGGGATGATCTTCCCATCGTTTATATATATATATATATATATATATATATATATATATATATATATATATATATATATATATATATATATATATATATATATATATATATATATATATATATATATATATATATATATATATATATATATATATATATATATATATATATATATATATATATATATATATATATATATATATATATATATATATATATATATATATATATATATATATATATATATATATATATATATATATATATATATATTTTAAAGGACACATATATGCATTTCATAGCTTCAATGCTTTAAGATGTGATGAAAGAATTTTTGGAGCGAGATGGTACTGACCGAGCCGTCAGATGTAAAATCTTAGTATTCAGCAAATAGTTTGATTCCTCAGCAATATTGCCGGTCAGGTGATCTTCCAAGCGTTATGTATGTTCGTGAGTACGTGCGTTACTTTGATCTAGATTATGCCAAAATCTGCCCTAAAAGTGAGTTTGATCGTTCATTGACGTGATAGAACTGCAATTGTCCAGTCGTAGCTTTGGAGTGGATCCAGGTTTTGAAAATCGGCAGATAAGGTAGAGTTTCAAATCTCTGTTTTATGGGAGGAAATTGAACTTGTGATTTTTACCATGACTTTCTAATCATTATGAACTTTTGAACTGGTGTGGGAGATTTAATATGAATATTCATACCTCTTTTATATTATTATTTTGTCATGTTACGTTTGCCATATCTTGGCTATGCATTTTACACTTTCCATTATTGTGTTTTGCATTTCATATATTTTTGGGAGTTTTCTATCATGTTTAATTCTTTCGACAGATGTCTGTGGACATGTTGGAATAACATGTGGACTTGGGAGTTTGAGAAAGAGGACATGCAAGTCATTTGCAATGTCAATCTCTTTATGTGGTAGACTGTTTTTTTGACATGACTTTTGTTTATTGATTTGTGAGTATGTGTGATTTTGGGGATTTCCAGGCTATTAGCCATAATGAGACTTCTTTAATCAGAAGTGTTTTGCAGTTTAGAGTTTAGTTATCTGACTCAATAATTCATTTATTATGCATTTTAATCTTTGCTTTGTTTTATTCATTTCTTGTTGGGTTATTCGAAAAATAAACCTATTTTTGTAAGAAACGATTGTGTTTCTTTAAATAGCCCATTTAATTGCTTGAGAGAATGAGTGAGGTCGGGTGGATGAGCTTTGGTAAACGATGAGAGAGAGAGAGAGAGTCGATACGCGGAGAGAGAGAGAGTCGATACACGGAGAGAGAGAGAGAGTTGAGAGAGAGGGAAAAAATGTGAGTGTTATCATGGTCGAATCTTCATACGTCTTTTTCCTGAAGAAGATCGTTAGGATTACGCTACGTACACTTTCAAAAAAGTGTTGAATCTGTTCCCGTAACAGATTTTAATGGCGGCAGCGGTGCCTCATGATTTTAAAGGTGGCAGCGAGCGGTGTCCCATGTCTTTAATGGTGGCGAAAGAGGGAGATTACTAATAGACTAATTGGTAACGTTGATGCCCAAGGCATAGGCGACTTCACCTAAGGCGACGAGTCAGTGTTGAATGACTGAGTGGGTCGTGATTACGTGTATACACGGGTGATTACGCGCTAATACGGGGAATCTTTTTTTTTCCATTTCTATTCGAGTACTGGGAGTGGGGAGTTGTGAAATAGATCTGGATGATCTCTAGAGCAATTTTGGGGTTAACAAAATCCCAAATAAGTGTGAATAGTGGCGATTGTGAGTTAATTACTCAAAGTGATGATTCAACAAAAATCACGCTTCGTCTTCGAGTGGGTGACGTCACAGGTTAGCAAGTCGAGAGATAGGTGCTCCGTTTTCTGTTCAAATTGGTAAGTACCCCATTGTTGTAAGTTGTGCAGAACTCCGTTTTCTATTCTTCTTTTAGAGGGGGTAACTTTTACCTTTCTCTAGTGTTCTTTTTGGTTTCTTTTTTTATGTTGTTACGCTCAGGGCATGTGATCACTCACAAAATGCCGGATGATGCAGCAAGCACATCCCAATCAGTTGTGGTGCATAAAGTGACGAGCGTTAGCGCGGGAATTAGTAATTTTAAAGGGTTAGTTGATGGGAAGCCAACCCAAAATATAGAAACTTTCATTGAGTCAGTGAACAATTATCTGAATTCTAAGAAAATTACGAATGGCGCTGAAGCTTTAACAGAGGCCAAATCATTTCTGGATTTGGATAAAGGAGATATTGGGAAACGGGCACGCAGTTTCGGGTTCAGAAGGTGTAAAACTTGGAATGAACTGCAGAAATTTCTACGAGCTACTTATGGCGGAGTTCAACGTGAATGTGCAGTTCGGAATTTGCGAGAGTTTCTCAAAATAAAGAAGGGCAATGATTCACTAGTCACATACAGTGCGAATTTATTTGATGCAGTAGTTGAGTTAAAGAAATCTATAATAGGCTCTCCATGGGTAACTGGAAATAATATCTCCTTAGATAATTTTGAAAGATTGTTACATTTTGCTTGCCTTTTAACGTCGGTCCCAGATGTAATTGTAGATAGTTTTGATAAGAGAATTGATCAGGATACAGACGAATCCTCTTTGTTTGCACAGATTAACAACAATCTATCAAAATGCCCGACACTGGACAGTAGTTTTGTACAGGGAGGTGCAAAGATGTCAGCTGCGGTTTCGAAACCACAGAATAATGATAGTCCCTCGCATTTGGGAAATGATGCAACAGCGACAACAGTGTCGTGTCGTTTGGGTTCATATCCCATACCACATAGGCCGTTTCAGAGAGTGCATATGGATATTCTGGGTAACTTCTCAGAGTCCGCTTATGGTTATAGACATTTATTAGTAGTTGTTGATGAGTTGACTCGCTTTGTCGAGATTTTCCCACTGAAGTACAAATCAGCTGAGGAAGTTGCTATAGCGTTCTTTATGGGGATAATTTGTCGATATGGTGTTCCTGAATATCTGATCACAGACAATGGTAGGGAGTTTATTAATAAGACTTTAGACGGTCTTGCTAATTTACTGGGAATAAAGAAAGTATCTATAATCCCGTATAGACCTGAAGCAAATGGGTTATGTGAGAGGGCGAATCGGAAAGTAATCGAAGCTTTGCGCATGACAGTGGGTGGTTCCGATACACATTGGGACAGATCTTTGGATGAAGTGCGATATAGTATCAATACTATGATGAATGACACAATTAAGATATCTCCTGCAGAAGCTTTGTATGGGTACAAGTTGAAAGGACCTTTTGATTTGTTACCAGAGCGAGTTCAGGGTGATGTTACGGTCACTTCATTGATAAATACAGCGAGAGAAAGATTTGCACGTATCAGTAAAGAACTTGAACTTAGTTCGCGTGCAATGGTAGAGAAAAGTAACGCGAAATCGAGGGGAGTAGCTTTTTCGATGGGTGATAGAGTGTTTGTTAAAGTGAATGTTCGGAATGATCTGAATTATAAATTAAGTCCGAAGTTCCACGGACCTTTTGAGATTGTAGAGATCAAAAGAGGGAATAGATTTGTAGTTAAAGATGTAAATACTGGAGTGACGAAATTGACTCATATTTCAAAGTTGAAGAAAGTTGGGGTGTAATGGAACATTTGTATATAGTCATGTAATGGAACGTTTGTATATAGTTAGAGGGATAAATGGGTTGATGTTTGTATATATATGATATTTATTTATTTTTTTGTCTCTTGTTCATTTTAGATGTTGAAGTTCTTAATCATTTGTTTTCGAATGATTTTAGGAATTGAGACATGGGTTAATTTCATACGAAATTTGACCCGTGTGTTAGTGGGTTATTGTGTTATGATGTGTTTTATCATCTGACGCATTTTTTTGGGGGGGGGGAGATACTTAGTATATCGGACCGAATAAGTCTGATCGTTTTTTTCGGGTTGGGAGATTGTATTCGAGTATTTGGATTTTTTTTCCAGTTTCTTTTTTAAAATGAAGGGAGCTGTATTGTGAGTAATTGTAGTTGTTAAGATCATGGGAGCGATTGCCATTACGTCAATTGCTATTTTGTTGCGAAATATTTGCTAACCGGAGTAGAACTTTCATGTCTTTTACGAGATATGATACCTTTTAGTGTTTGGATAGGATTCTCGAGTATTTTTTTTGTGTTGGATAGAATTTTTTTTATGAGTGAGTTCCGTAGAGTTGTTGTGTGCTTAGTAGTGAGTTGACTGTGGATATTCCGGATACACACTGTGTGTGTGTGACAGTAGTATTTTTCAGTTGCGAGTTGTGTCTGTGGGTGGTTGTGAATTATCATTAGTTCATGGACAGACTCCGACAGAATGTGACTTTAGACAGTTCCTGCGAGATTACCACATTGTGTCCACCAGAACGCTTCCTGGCGTGTTTTGCAAGGAGTATGCAGTTACAATGATGTGCCAGAACAACAAGTCGACGTCATTCGTTCTTCAAGGATCCAAGCTGTTTGATGCTGCATGCCGTGTGATGTCTACGGACTTTCTCATACTTAGCCGTGCTGTATTCAACAGTTCCGAGAAGATAATTATGCGTCATACGCATAACGAGCATTTGGTAGTGGCGGTACCTACAACCAAGGTGCCAATGACGGTTCCACCGTTGGAAGACATCGACGATCCCGTGATGTTTGAGTATCAGGAATATATTATGCCGACAATTTTAATTGTCTTAATAGCTATTTTACTAATAATTCTTGTTGTGGGAGTAGTAAAGCTTATTCGTGTTTGTAAGGTTACATGTAAAGGCTCTAAGAACACAACCCCAGTGACTTTGGAAGTGCATCATGAGAGCAGTCCTTAAAGCTGCAGTGCAGTAGACATTGCTAATTGAGCATAGCTCTATTTTGTTATGTTTTATACATATGCTTTTGTTTTAGTTTGCCGTTAAGGAGAGCGAGACGCTCTTATGGGGTGGCCGAGCTCTATTTAAAGGACACATATATGCATTTCATAGCTTCAATGCTTTAAGATGTGATGAAAGAATTTTTGGAGCGAGATGGTACTGACCGAGCCGTCAGATGTAAAATCTTAGTATTCAGCAAATAGTTTGATTCCTCAGCAATATTGCCGGTCAGGTGATCTTCCAAGCGTTATGCATATTCGTGAGTACGTGCGTTACTTTGATCTAGATTATGCCAAAATCTGCCCTAAAAGTGAGTTTGATCGTTCACTGACGTGATAGAACTGCAATTGTCCAGTCGTAGCTTTGGAGTGGATCCAGGTTTTGAAAATCGGCAGATAAGGTAGAGTTTCAAATCTCTGTTTTATGGGAGGAAATTGAACTTGTGATTTTTACCATGACTTTCTAATCATTATGAACTTTTGAACTGGTGTGGGAGATTTAATATGAATATTCATACCTCTTTTATATTATTATTTTGTCATGTTACCTTTGCCATATCTTGGCTATGCATTTTACACTTTCCATTATTGTGTTTTGCATTTCATATATTTTTGGGAGTTTTCTATCATGTTTAATTCTTTCGACAGATGTCTGTGGACATGTTGGAATAACATGTGGACTTGGGAGTTTGAGAAAGAGGACATGCAAGTCATTTGCAATGTCAATCTCTTTATGTGGTAGACTGTTTTTTTGACATGACTTTTGTTTATTGATTTGTGAGTATGTGTGATTTTGGGGATTTCCAGGCTATTAGCCATAATGAGACTTCTTTAATCAGAAGTGTTTTGCAGTTTAGAGTTTAGTTATCTGACTCGATAATTCATTTATTATGCATTTTAATCTTTGCTTTGTTTTATTCATTTCTTGTTGGGTTATTCGAATAATAAACCTATTTTTGTAAGAAACAATTGTGTTTCTTTAAATAGTCCATTTAATTGCTTTGAGAGAATGAGTGAGGTCGGGTGGATGAGCTTCGGAAAACGATGAGAGAGAGAGAGAGTCGATACACGGAGAGAGAGAGAGAGAGTTGAGAGAGAGAAAAAAAAATGTGAGTGTTTCCATGGGTGAACCTTTTCACGTCTTTTTCCTGAAGTAAGATCGCTAGATCACGCTACGTACACTTTCAAAAAGTGTTGAATATATATATATATATATATATATATATATATATATATATATATATATATATATATATATATATATATATATATATATATATATATATATATATATATATATATATATATATATATATATATATATATATAAAGAAGAGTGAGACGTACACTAACAAACAGGAATGGAAATAATTAGAGAAGTGCAGGGAAGAAATAAGAAATAAAACCTGAAAACAGAAATGTATATTTACGCTATATGTGATCACTATGTTTCTTACGTCGAAAGACAATGGTTTAGATTCTCACTGAGGTAAATTCCTACAGGCTGTAAATGTTAAAGGCTCCGACTCTCCTCACTGTTTAACAGTGACCTTTTTCCAAAAAGTCCGTGTTAATCATGATGCCAACTACCAAGTACTAAGACTTTTCAATACCTATGAAATGAGAACACCAAGGAAAATTACTCAGTGACAATTAATTTGCAAGAGCATCGAAAAACAAAATGGTGCATATGAATATCAAACAGAAAACGAAAATAAGGAAAAAATTACATCATTATCTTAAGGACAACTGAACAGATAGTTTATTTAGTCATTGCCTTTTGCTCTTAAAGGACACCGTAATCTACTAGTAGAGATCTTCACAATGAAACATTGATTTTATTTGGTTTAGGAATCAGGTCCATCACGCCTCTACATCTCGATTAATAGAACAGAGGCCAAGGAAATACCACGACAACCTTGCATAAATCACCTCTTTATAACCACTTTATTAACAAGCATTGCAATCTTCATCACACAGGGAATTCTTAACCCAACTGCAATACTCCAGCTGTAATATGAAAAATGTTTAGTCCTTTTTACTACCATTAGTTATGATCTTCCCTAATTGCCGTATCTACCAATATACGCGAATTTCATTCAGCGTGACGAAATTGTACAATGCTAGAAAATCACGTATATATTTAGTTCAACGGCGACTGTAGGATTACGTAAGCTCGTGTGCTATGTGGCACACAAAATGTGGCACTGAAGACTCGGGGTGCCGGAAATTTCAAGGCTGCAATGTATTATTTTCAAGCATTAGATAAACTTCTTGGGTTCACTAGGTGTGGGCAAGAAATGCTACGAACAGTGACTGTATTATTACAAAGCATAAAATTCTAGGTTCCAACGACGGTTTACTTCTGCGTCAAAAGGTCAGATCAGCCACTCTCCCACACAAGTTATTATGATCTAAGTTGTTTTAGTTACTCGAATTCCCCGAATTAATCAGAAATATTTCCGCCAAGACAAAATCTGTGTTTGTAAGGGAAATGGGCACCTGCTCAATTTTATCTCCATTTTATCTCCACTATTTTCACAGAATTAGCACAGTGATTATTTCTTCCCGGATACCAGTCCTGCCCGTGCTAGGCAACTTCCCTTACTTACCTGAATTTTTTTTTAAATTCTACACACACACACACACACACACACATATATATATATATATATATATATATATATATATATATATATATATATATATATATATATATATATATATATATATATATATATATATATATATATTATATATTATATATATATATATATATATATATATATATATATATATATATATATATATATATATATATATATATATATATATATATATATGTGTGTGTGTGTGTGTGTGTGTGTGTGTGTGTGTGTGTGTATATATATGTGTGTGTGTGTGTGTGTGTGTGTGTGTGTGTGTGTGTGTGTGTGTGTGTGTGTGCGTTTGTATTATATTATATTTTCGTGAAAAGCGATTGCCTTAGTGTTTTGCAGGAATCTTCATATCGTCGGAGCTTTTTCCGATTCTCATGCATCAGGCTTCGGTGAGGAACACATAAACTTCTTTCTTCCGACTATATGAAGATTCCTGCAAAAAAAAACTTGTTGATGCTACTAAAGCAAATGCATTTAACGAAAATTCTCTTAGAGAAAAAGTATGTCCTAAAAGCGTACATATATATATATATATATATATATATATATATATATATATATATATATATATATATATATATATATATATATATATATATATATATATATATATATATATATATATATATAGTTACGTGTAGGGTCTTGGCTGATCATTTATTGTTCAATTTACGTAGTTTCCACGGCCCTGCAAACCAAGATTACACGTAACCTGCCACTTGAAGCCAAAGTTAACCTCAAAGGCAGTCGTTAATTAGCCAAAGGTTGCCAGTTAAGGGTAATTAGCCTTAACAAAGAATATTCAAGGAATAAAGACTTTATGATGAACGTCCTCCAACTGCGGACGCATACAAGAATCTCTACTCGTTAAGATGAATTTAGATTTCAAAACGCAAACGTTCGAACGCTAGGCATACAAAAGCATCGAGACAAACTGATTTGCTTACCCTAAATCCTAGGTATTTTACTGGAATAACGGGGTTGAAGCTAACAATATAATAATTTGGCTTAATCTAGACTTCGTGAACACCTATACCGTAAGTGGTGGCTGAAGGAAGAAAACAAAGGAAATTTGAAATACAGAAAAAGTTACTAGTCAATCGACGAAGCTTCAACAAGAATCGGACTTACCGTGAACGTCGAGTCGCTGCGCAAACGAGGGACCTCAGGAGTCGGAATTCTGGCAGTCTTCCCAATTCACTAATTAAGATAGACGTAGGAGTAGAAGTGATAAAGAACACAGAATATCGTTCGGGCACGCGCGCCGCGTACCTTGGTTCAGAGACCGCTTCTCTCTCTCTGCCGACCTCGCTTGCGGGACAGCCAGACGAGGTGGCCTCTTGACATACCGCCCTGGGCAATTCGACCTTGACAAAGGCATCGCCGAATGCATAGAATAGAGAGGAAGATAGCTTAAGGCCACCATAACTAGGGGTCATTGAGTGTAAACCCTCTCTGAGGTTTAGGTCCCTAATGCCCTAGCATATTTGGTTTTTTTAAACTGCCCAGCCTATGCACGGCGCCATCTGTCTACTGCTGTGATCGTTATTTTGAATTGCCTGGCCTACCAGCGGGGCAGAGATGTTCTCTGTCGAGGTCAATCTGACTAATATTCCTACACCTAAATACATCGAGGGCGAACAGCAGTAATATTATAAAAATATATATATGTGTGTATGTATATATATATATATATATATATATATATATATATATATATATATATATATATATATATATATATGTGTGTATGTATGTATGTGTGTGTGTGTCCGTATGTTTATATAGTGTATGGCTGTAATTCTTCGTTGAGTTATTAGAACAATAATATTTTGAATGATTGGCATTCTGACGTTTTTAAAAGAAACCCTTATATTATTTGCAGTGGCGTAACATATTTAGTATTACCAGATGAAGGTCACGGGGAATAATACATCATAGTATTCCATGTTCTTATGTTTCTTTTATTCTTAAGTGATATATATATATATATATATATATATATATATATATATATATATATATATATATATATATATATATATATATATACATACATACATACATACACACATACATACATACACATCTATATGTTTATACACACACGCATATATATATATATATATATATATATATATATATATATATATATATATATATATATATATATATATATATATATATATATATAATTTTTCTTGGTTTATATTTATTCAGCTATACTCCTTTTTTCCCCTCTCATATTGTTTCCTTTCGTTGTCAGTGTTCTGGAAATACTCTTATCCTATCTGCTCGTTTAAGTGGCGAATATAATCTTCAGAAACAAGCACAAGAACTTTAACACTAACTGCATAGAAAATAACACTCATAATTACAAACGGCATACAGAAATATTGGCCAGAACAAAACAATTACAAAATCTTAGTCAAGAACGGCAAGCAAGAGCTTACTATTGAAAAGCAAAGAGAGAGAGAGAGAGAGAGAGAGAGAGAGAGAGAGAGAGAGAGAGATTCACATACTGCCATTCGAACTTGCAAACTTGAAAAAAAATCCCTTTATTAATCACAAGCGAAGGAGCGAGACTGAGACTCGACAACCAACATAAGGACATCGTAAAATAAAGTGAGACGACCCATGCATATAATGTGCATAATTACGAACGTCTGGGAAAAGGATAAAAGGGAAACAGGACAAAAGAGAAGCGGAGAATAGGAGAAATAGTAATAGCATAAATAGAGACATCCCAAAAAGGGGGAAGGGTTCAAATTAAAGTCGTATGGCAATGGACGAGGAAATGAGAGAGTGGACGAATGAGAACAGAAGATAACGAATGAAGGAACTAAAAGATAACTGGAAGTGAAAAGGAGTTATTTGTATTAATTATATGGAGCGGAAGATGTGGTAGAAAGGAGGGGAATGAAAAAGAAAATCCTATTTAATTATTGTCTTTGTTTCTCGTTTCTTTGAACATGTACGCTTTCTTTTGTGTTTTTCTGTGTAGTTTTAACATTTAGAACGCCATGCAGGTGCTTAAATGATTATTTGATTTGACACAGAAACAGAGGTTTCGTTTACCTGTTGAATAATAATAATAATAATAATAATAATAATAATAATAATAATAATAATAATAATAATAATAATAATAATAATAATAATAAATTTACATGTAATATAAAAAGCACACCAATAATAATAATAGTAGTAGGAGTAGTAGTAAAATTAATTGTTAATTATATAACAGAATTATATCACAAGTATATTAACATTGATTTGATTCACAGGTGAAGATATGCCCTCAGAAATGGTCAAATAATTATAAACATAAAACATTTGCAAATTAAAATTGAAAGGTTACACACACACACACACACACACACACACACACACACACACACACACACACACACACAGAAGGCAGTGGGGTTGTTTACCACTTTAATCTCGACTACCAGAAAATATGGCTGCATAAAAAGTGAATGCTATAACACAGTATATCATGGCCTAAACAGGATAACTAACACATAGCTCGACTAGATTATCAGTAATTTTACTTCTGTGTTCTTGATGATTTGTAAATGCATGCAAGACATTCAACTTGTACTCCGCAAAAAGAAAAACTTTTTAGCATACTTAAGAAGGTCAGGTGTTGGATTCGTACCATGGAATCAAATGTAACTAAAGAACGTGCCAGTGCAATAAAATATATAGTGTTATCTGCAACTCGAATTATATTATTAATTTTCTGTTTGAAAAATAAAGAGAGAAGTGTCATTGTTTAGGTTCGGTAAGCAGGGGGACACGAAGCTGTCTGACAGATGTTAAACAAACATTCATCAGTTCGCCGAACTATCTTCTTTTAATTACTACATATTTGCTATTCAGTATTCTTTGTTTTAAATTGTTGTACACCTGAACTTGTCCGTCTACTGTAAGTTTATTTAGTGAAAGGCATTTTATCTTTGTCGTATACATCTATCTATCTATCTATCTATCTGTATATATGAAAATGGATGTATGTGTGTGTGTGTATGTGCCAGAATAACTCTGAAACGTATTGAGCAATTTCAACCAAACTTACTGTCTGGAAAGGAATACTGTTGGGTAAGACATCACTGGCACCAAAGGGGGTTGGGTGTGGGAAGGGGCTGACATGTAAAACCAACAGAAAACAACAGATATTAGTCTCTAATCTATAGTTTTCAAGGTGGCTGAGATTACTAGTGACACTCCCGATGCCCTGTAAGTCCAAGTTCAGCCCCGATAGGAAGGTGGGGTTGAAAGGGTGTGACATATAAAAATAACTGAAAACAACAGATGTGAGTGTCTAATCCATAGTTTTCGAGGTAGCTGAGATAAATAGTGACGCTCCCGATGCCATT
>NC_089742.1:24720649-24723149 GCF_040412425.1 Macrobrachium rosenbergii | reverse complement strand
CACCTACTTTTACTAGGCTGGTAAAGCGCATTACTTTCTAGAATAGTTTTATTGTGATAAGTCCTCGATTCAGAGTTCACTGCTGCAATATCGAAGTCCCAAAAGTATATCTAAGTCATACTGGAGTTGCATTTTTTATTCGGCTTTTAGACTAGTTCAAATTTATTCATTCAGTATTTACTATGGGTAAATCTTGGTTTATATATTTCAAAACGCGCTTAAAATCTTCAAGCGTTACGAGGATTAGCCTACTGTCCTCATCATCACAAGAGAATGGAACAAGATCATATTTTCATTCCTTCCAGCGATGAGAACAGTAGCGCTTGTTAGGCTTAAAGAATTATAACGTATCTTTAGTCATTTTCGTGCAAGGAAAAGATTACTTTATCCTCAACTTCACGGAACAGGATTGCTCTTTGTTGTTTTCAATCTTACGAGTATTATCGTAGGTCTTAAAATGTGATTGTGGTTTTGCGGAGTTCCAATATATATCAAATAATTGTGTGTGTGTGTATGTATGTATATATATATATATATATATATATATATATATATATATATATATATATATATATATATATATATATATATATATACATATACATACATACATGTATATATATATATATATATATATATATATATATATATATATATATATATATATATATATATATATATATATATATATGTATATATATATATATATATATATATATATATATATATATATATATATATATATATATATATATATATCACACACCGTGATATTTTTTATATTTAAAAACATTAAGCTACAAATGTCGTTTCATATCCAATTCGCTACTTAGGGAATATCACCGAACGGGAATTGTAACTGATACGAGATTCGGTACCTGGGAGATTCGAACGACGGACAGTACGGATCGACGACTTTCAGTGTGTGTGTGTGTGTGTATTTGTATGTATGCCTTTTGCGTTTGGAATGGGTGACTTCGAAATTGTTTAGCTTTTCCTTTTACAGCTAAAAATAGCTTTTCCTTTTACAGCTTTGTTTTTAGCAGATGTTACTTTCCTATGATATACGAGTATATGGAAGTGTATTCACTGTTTTATACCGACGATGAAAGGAAATAAGGGAAATATTGAAACATAAGACTTATATGTGGTTTATCCAGTCTTAGGAAGCAAAGTTTTTAGCGAAACGATAAAAGGAACCCAACAGCAGCTTGCTCGCTGATCCTGTAATGAATGTACGTCAGGGTATTGACTTATTGTCCCTCCAACCATGCAGCGCGTATATTGCAGAAGTCGAGATGGTGTGTATTGTTAAGACCTTTCTTGATAAGTAGGTCTTGAGATGAAATTATTAGAGATAATTCGCATCTGTCGTTCACCTAGCATGTTGATGAGGCTGGTTTAATTGGTGATAATGCATTCCAAATCATTCAATTTGGATAAGCAAGAGCTTTTAAAACTATTGGTGCATCTTCACAGCTAATTTTATCACAAGGTCTTTCATGTGGACAAATATACCCTCCTATTTCTCTTTTCCCAATATCTCAGTTCTCTTGTATTTCAATAATCTTCTGATACTTCTCTGTTTTCTTTGATATTAGGTTTTGAGTAAAGTTCTCTTTTTTTTTTATGTTTTTTGAACTTATTTGGAAGTTACTGATTTATTTACCCCTTCCTTTTTCTTTTCGAAGTTCGGTATAATTTTGGCCTTGCACTAGATTCATCTTGTTTCTTGTTTCTGGTCGATAAATGGCATTTTTACTCGGGTGTCCCCATAAATAATTCAAGAATATACATAATTTATTTACCCAATTGCTCTAGAATCCATTTCTTACCGAGAAGGGTATCAAATCAGCCATAAAAATTTACTAGAGATCCTACAGTCAACTGGACTTAAAAGAAGTTCCTTATTAGACGGGTTGTTATCGTTCTCGGCTAGCACTCGCGTTCGATTCTCCGACCGGCCAATGAAGAATCAAAGAAATTTATTTATGGTGACAGAAATTCATTTCTCGTTATAATGTGGTTCGAATTCCACAATAAGCTCTAGGTCCTGTTGCTAGGTAAGCAATTGGTTCTTAGCGACGTAAAATACATCTAATCCTTCGGGCCAGCCCTAGGAGAGCTGTTAATTAGCTCAGTGGTCTGGTTAAACTAATGTATACTTTGGACTTAGAAGAAGTAAAACTAACATGCGTTTATAGAAACAATAATCTCATAATGTTTTATTTCACCATCCAAACCATTTGGTATAGTATATCATATATATATATATATATATATATATATATATATATATATATATATATATATATATATATATATATATATATATATATATATATATATATATATATATATATATATATATATATATATATATATATATATATATATGTTTGTGTATATGTATATATATATATATATATATATATATATATATATATATATATATATATATATATATATATGCAGTGGGTAAAAGAAGGGCATAACCATT
>NC_089742.1:24708149-24715649 GCF_040412425.1 Macrobrachium rosenbergii | reverse complement strand
TGTGACACTTATTAAAGTACACATCTTCGATTCCGGGATGAGATGGTATGGTTTTGTGCCTCTGTTCGCGTTTGCACTTTTAGGTAACTAAGAATTAGCTGACTGTAGTGTATTGCAGACAGGCTGTGGGAAGTTATGGGACTAGCAGCGTTATCCAGAAATACTAATAATTAACGAGTGGGCGTGTCTTGCTGTCACATCCTGTAACTAAAAAACTGTTAGAGATAAAATATAAATATATTATATATATATATATATATATATATATATATATATATATATATATATATATATATATATATATATATATATATATATATGTGTGTGTGTGTGTGTGTGTGTGTGTGTATGCACACAGATACTCACATACACATACATAGACACACACACACACAAACATATATATATATATATATATATATATATATATATATATATATATATATATATATATATATATATATATATATATATATATATATATATACATAGTGTATATACTGTATATATATATATATATATATATATATATATATATATATATATATATATATATATATATATATATATATATACATAGGTGTATATACTGTATATATATATATAATATATATATATATATATATATATATATATATATATATATTTATAAGTTAAAGTTAAAAGTTAAAGTCCTCCTGGGCCTCTGTAGGCTCATAGGGCCTGTTTCTTAGGTCGACAGCCAGTTGGGGGACAGGTCCAAATGCATATGACATGTGGCCAGTGTGTCGCTAGGCCTGCTGTTTAGCTTCTCACCCCGAGGGCTAGAACCTATTCTCCTACTGAACCTCTCAGGTTTATTTGGACTGTTAGGTTGACAGGCTACACGATTTTTGCACTGGCGCAATCCGAGCCATCAGTGAGTGGCGGGATTTGAACCCCAGCCCTCTCGACTGGTAGCCAAGAAGCATACCACTGTGCCATCGTGGTGGCTATATATATATATATATATATATATATATATATATATATATATATATATATATATATATATATATATATATATATATATATATATATATATATATTCATGATATGGTCTTGTAATATGTATATTTACTATTCTAGTTGTAATGTGTTCTGTGTAATAGTAATACTGTAATTGTTGAAATATCATATGTAGTATAATGTCTGATCTCAAAAGAGCTAGTGATTTAGATAACTTAGCAGCATAATTTAGAATTAATAATACGTTTTAATAACGTGGTATGTTGTTGCGCATTTTATCTCCCAGCAACATGTGTCCTGTACTCATGGTTTCGTATGTCATGTTTTGATTCAGTTGTCATCGCTAAAGATAACACGTTAACAAGCGAGGGAATGGCAATTGAGTCGTGTAAGGTTTTGTCTCATACGAGAAAAAGACAAATGATTTCTCAATGTTTCGTGCACTGTTCTGAAAACCAACTTTGGTTTTTCATCTTGTTTTGAAAGTGTGCCGTTTGTGACTAGCCAGCTGCCGTCTCTTTTGATCGTGGTGAGGATTCGTTAAGAGCTTTGTCCCATATAATTTTCTGCTTGAGTCACACATGCCTTTTTGAGAGAAAATGCACATATCTCGATCGATTACATCATATTTTGTAAGATTGCGTTGCTCTGATCACGTATTGTTCTGATGCGTTAATTTTGGCCCCAAAGTGTTTTGCTCAAGAAGTGATGTCGTATGATTGTTTCGTTTCTAACTGGAATCCAAAAATTTGCTCATTCTGCCTTCAGAGACCATTCATGTGGCTCTCTCTCTCTCTCTCTCTCTCTCTCTCTCTCTCTCTCTCTCTCTCTCTCTCTCT
Organism: Macrobrachium rosenbergii; assembly: GCF_040412425.1. NCBI lineage: Eukaryota > Metazoa > Arthropoda > Malacostraca > Decapoda > Palaemonidae > Macrobrachium > Macrobrachium rosenbergii. The sequence continues at coordinate 24,713,823 of NC_089742.1, read as the reverse complement.
CTCTCTCTCTCTCTCTCTCTCTCTTCAAAAGAGAGGAACTAATGTAAAATGTTTGTGTGGTCACTGGTATTAGTCTTAGCTTTTGAGATGTGAATGTAGGGAAAGTGTGTAACGGCATCTAACATAAAAGCTTGTTTTGTGAATCTCAGCAGCTGCATTTCAGGTGATTTTGAGAAAGTTTTCACAAGATTGTGTAAAGTAAAGTGAATTTTACTTATTATTACCATGGTATAACAAGGTATATTAAGGAAATTTTGCCTTATTGACCTTATTATTGGTAAATATTTTGTGTATTTTTGTTTGTTATTGTGTTTGCAATTTCTTGATTTTTCACATTTTATATATTGGTGATTTAACATTTATTTACTTATCATTTTAAATATTTCTCGATAATTTAACATTGCATACTTGATTTAATTTTCATTTATTGAGCTTTTTTTCAAATCATGTGTAATTCTTAATAGTTCAAGTTTTGCTTGATTAACTCAATTTCGTGATAAATTGAAGTTTTTGTGATTTAGTTTTGTTTAATAATTTAATTCAAGAATTAATTAAGTTTTGTGTTGCTTTCAAGTGATAGTAAATTTTTTCAGATTGTGAACTCTAATTATAAATTTTGAAGTTAAAAATATATATATTTTTTTATTTACATTTTTAAAAAACAGTGTTTCATTTATTGACCACTGGCAAATAGGATTAAATGTGTGCATGAGGCAAAGTGATAAAACATGTTTTGTTCCTGTAGTTTTGCTGAAGTGAATTAAGACCAGGGAAACAGTTAAAGTTGTTTGATGGAGTGATGCCCTTTTACCCTACTATGTTGCTTATTTAATTGTTGATACCTCACACTTGTTCTGATAAACTTAGTTTGATTTTTCATGTGATTAATAAACTTTTTAAGGGATCACTGTTATCTTTAGGGTACTCAGTCGTAATTTTTATTGTTGTGAGAGTTCAGGTATCTGGCTGAAGTGAGGTAAATTTTTTAATTCTGTGACTAGTTATGTAAAAACCAGGCACTTGGTACACTTCTTGACAATATAAAATTTGGTGCCCAGACCCGGGAGCAAAACAAAATATCTCTCCGGTTCATGGTTTATACTGGTGATGTTAGGGATATATTTTGGTAGGACAGTAACCACATAATTATTTTTGCATTGTATTGTGAGTTGTTTAGTTGATTAACTTAGAGAAAATGGCTCTGTTCAATGTGCAAAAGTTTTTAGCAGCTCCTTCTGTCCCAGAGTTATCTGAAACCAACCTGACTAAGGTACAGTAGACTGCTTTAGCAGTGGTATGTGGGGGTAATGTGTCTAGTGGTATGATTATGGCACAAATCAGATGTATTGCAGTTGAAGCATTGATGGACACTGGTAAAATAGATGAGTTAGGAGAGGCACAACAATTGTTGAATGCAGCTGAGGCAGAATTTATAAAAAAGCAAGAGCAAAAGAAAGAGAAAGTGATGTAGAGGTAGAGCTTAGACACAGCTGCAGAAGAAAGCTTGATTAAGCTGAAAATGCAAGCAGGAAAAGAAAGAGAGGAAAGAGAAGAAAATTTGATTAAGCTGAGAATGCTGGCAGAAAGAAAAAGAGAAGACAGAGAGAAAATAGAAAGAAAAGAAAGAGAAGAAGAAAGGGCAGCAGAAGAAGAAAGAAGAAAGAGCAAAAGAAGCAAGAGGGGAAAGAGAAAGAGCAAGGAAGCAAGAAGATTATGAAAGAGATGAAATAATAGAAACCGTTCCAAGTTACCTGTGACACAGTCTAACCCAATCTCAGGTACTCAAGAGCCTGCATTTGGTGTGGTAAGAGTGCAGAAGTTAATTCCAAAATTTACAGAAGAAGCTCCAGGTGAGTTTTTTGATCACTTTGAAAAAGTGGCTTTAGGTATGGGATGGCCAGAAGATAAATGGTCAGTCTTGGTACAGAGTGCTCTCATTGGTAAAGGAAGAAGCGCCTATTTAGCATTACCAGCTGATCAGTGTAAAGAGTACAAAGTACTCAAACACAATGTGCTACAAGTTCACCAGATGACCCCTGAACATTACAATTCAGATCTTTGAGAAAGGATGACAAGATGACTTTCTTGGATTATGCCTACAAAGTAAAAAGATGTTTTAAATGATGGTTGGAGGCTGCTAAAGTTAAGTCTGAGGACGAACTTGAGGAGTTAGAAGTCTTAGAGCAATATCTTACAGGAATTCCTCAACATATAAGAGCCTATTTAAGAGAGAGAGAGAGAGAGAGAGAGAGAGAGAGAGAGAGAGAGAGAGAGAGAGAGAGAGAGAGAGAGAGAGAGGTTAAGAAACTTGACAAAGCGGCTACACTGACTGAGGACTATGAAAAAATTTGTAGCAAAAGGAATTATAATGTCAAGTACCAGAACCAACAACGCACAGGTTTTAGGTCTCATCCAAATTTCAGGAACACTACAACTGGGAATCCTTCTAGTGGTAATATCAGTATAAAGCCAGGTAATACCCCTCAGCAATCGAATGTCAGACCTTCATCATCCAGTTTCTCAAGACAGATACAGAAGACTAATGTTGTCTGCTTCAAGTGTGGAAGAGCAGGACACTACAGTCGAGATTGTTATCTGACATAACAGTAGTCACAGCCAGTTGGTCAAGTGGTTAAAGGTAACCAGGTGAAACAGACTACGAAGAGCAGTGTGGGGAAGACTGAGACAGCTGGGAAGACTGAGACTGAACAGGCTGAGTGTTTAGCAACCAGTGGAGATGTCACCTCAATCAGTGAGTGGCTGAGCAGCTTGGAGGCTTTTAAGCCATATATCTATGAAGGTATGCTGGCAGCTCAAGGAGGGAGTGTGCAGGTACCAGTCAAGGTATTATGTGATACGGGGAGTAATCATAGTGTGGTAGTTCGTGGTACCCACCCACATTTGGAGAGGAATCTCACTGGAGATTCAGTTATTTTGAAGGGTATAGGAGGAGAAGAGTTAACCCTTATATGCCGCTTGGTGCAAGCGGCATATAAGGGTTAACTCTTCTCCTCCTATACCCTTCAAAATAACTGAATCTCCATGTGAATTGGTGACAGGGAATGTTGATTGTTGATTTTGCTGTAAAGGACTCACTAGCTTTTGAAGGTGTGCATGTTTTACTGGGTAATGAAGTTGGGGTGTACCATTAGCTCCTTGTCCTATAGTGACCAACAAACCGTTGAGGATTAGTCCTACGGTAGATTTAGAGAAGAAAAACCCCCACCTTTTTCCAAGTTGTGTAACTACCTATAGTACGAAGAGAACTACTTTTAAAAGTGAAGAAACTGAGTATTTATCTGCACAAGAAGGATCAAGTGAAGGATCTTTGAGTTTAGAAGAGCTGTTCCAGGAAAGTGAAGTTTCCCCTAGTGTTAGTAATGAAGAGATTTCCCAAGAAGAAGAGGATTCTGTTGTTCTTGAAGAGACTCAGAGTAGTCAGAGTGTTCCTGATGATAGTAGTGAAACTACAGTAGCAGAGTTAGCAGATATTGAGGGTTCAGCCCTTGAAGTTGGTCAAGTGACTAGAAAGAAGCTAATGGAACTGCAGAAGAAGGATACAATGTTGGCTGATTTGTTCTTCAGAGTTGTTGATCAAGAAGAGATCCAACAAACTCATACCTGTTATTATCTAAAGGAATGATTGCTAATGAGGAAGCATCGACCTGCAGATATACCAGGAAATGCTAAGTGGGTGAATATTATCAAATTTTGATTCCATATCCATTGAGGAAGCAAGTGGTAGCAGTAGCATGCGAGCCTGGACATATGGGAATCGGGAAGACTGTTGAGAAGATTATGGAGTATTTTTTCTGGCCTGGACTTCATAAGGTTGTTAGTAGGTTTTGCAGAGTGTCACAAATGCCAGATAGCTGGAAAACTGAATGAAACCATTTAGAAAGCCCCCCTACAACCCATAGAAGTTAGAGGAGAACCCTTTAGCAAGGTGATTGTAGATGTGGCTGGGCCGCTTCCTAAAACAAAGAAAGGAAATGAATATCTGTTAACATTAATGTGTCCAGTGACAAGGTATCCTGAGGAGATTCCTGTAAGAAGTATAAGTGCATAGGTAATTGCTGAGAAGTTGGTGGAGTTTTTCTTCAAGCTTGGAACACCAGAAATTGTGCAGTGATAGAGAAATGAACTTTACTTCAAAATTTTCCAGGATGTGATGAACTTGTTAGGAGTGAGACAACAGTTATCAACTGTTTATCATCCAGAGACTCAAGAAACCTTGGAAAGGTTCCACCAGATATTGAAAAGTATGTTAACAAAATATTGTTATGAGTCAGGAAATGAACGGGATACTGATTTACCCTTAATGTTGTTTGAAGTTAGGAATGTTTATCAAGAAAGTATGGGATGTTCACCAAATAAAATGACTTTTGGTCGAGACATAAGAGGTCCATTGAAGATTCTTGCTGAGAATCGGGAAGAAAATCAAGAGGAAATCCAAGGAGAATACGTGAAGAATTTGAGGAAAAGGTTAAGATAAATTAGAAAATTCTCTTTAGAAAATCTGAAAATAAGTCAAGAGAAAATGAAAAGGAGATATGATGCTAAGACCAAACTATGAAGTGGCCTTGCACTAGATTCATCTTGTTTCTTGTTTCTGGTCGATAAATGGCATTTTTACTCGGGTGTCCCCATAAATAATTCAAGAATATACATAATTTATTTACCCAATTGCTCTAGAATCCATTTCTTACCGAGAAGGGTATCAAATCAGCCATAAAAATTTACTAGAGATCCTACAGTCAACTGGACTTAAAAGAAGTTCCTTATTAGACGGGTTGTTATCGTTCTCGGCTAGCACTCTGCTGGGCCCGCGTTCGATTCTCCGACCGGCCAATGAAGAATCAAAGAAATTTATTTATGGTGACAGAAATTCATTTCTCGTTATAATGTGGTTCGAATTCCACAATAAGCTCTAGGTCCTGTTGCTAGGTAAGCAATTGGTTCTTAGCGACGTAAAATAAATCTAATCCTTTGGGCCAGCCCTAGGAGAGCTGTTAATTAGCTCAGTGGTCTGGTTAAACTAATGTATACTTTGGACTTAGAAGAAGTAAAACTAACATGCGTTTATAGAAACAATAATCTCATAATGTTTTATTTCACCATCCAAACCATTTGGTATAGTATATCATATATATATATATATATATATATATATATATATATATATATATATATATATATATATATATATATATATATATATATATATATATGTGTGTGTGTGTGTGTGTGTGTGTGTGTGTATATATATATATATATATATATATATATATATATATATATATATATATATATATATATATATATATATATATATATATATATATATATATATATTAGTGAAGAAGGCATAACCATTTTGCGATGTAAGTCATATTAGGATGATCCTTTAATGTAAAAGTTCGGGACGGCGAAGGATTTAACCTTCAGCGGGGTCTGTGGTTCATATTAGCGCACTTCGGACTCTGCCTTAACTGAGTAACTTCCACCAAAAAATAGTCTTCATATAATTCATTCCATGTATGTAGTTACCAGAGTTCATCAGGTTCCACAATGTCCATTTTAAATTAAATAGTGATTAGAAAAGCATCTAGGCCTAACGTCGCTTGGTACTGCAACTGAACTTTTATGTTCAAATAATTCAATATCCCACGTT
>NC_089742.1:24700649-24705649 GCF_040412425.1 Macrobrachium rosenbergii | reverse complement strand
GACATGGTTTTCCTTACGGTTTAAAAATTTAATGTCTTTAAAATTGAGCATTCAGGGTTTCTTGGTGTGGGCCAATAAGTGTTTTTGTACCAAATGGTAGGGATGGGGGGAAGTTGGCTAAAAAAAAATGGGGCATGTTGGCACATGTGCCGATTTGCACCACGTTATTTGATAACAATAATAGGTCTTTGTATTTATATATTTTGTTCCTGGATTTTTGTAAGGATAATGGGATTAGTGCCCTATCATTTCTTCCCCATTGCTATCACAAGTTGCAGCTCCTGGATATTAGTGTTTGCGGACCTCTGCAGAAATATGTTAACGGAGCATGTGATTCATGGATGACTAATAACCCAGGATCAATTATGACCATCTAAGACATTCCTGGTATAGTTCCCACGGCTTTACCTCTTGCTGTCACTCATTTCAATGTTTTCAGTGGGTTTAGGACTGCTGGAATTTCACCTTTCAGTATAGACTATTTCACGAATCTGATTTTATGGGTGCTTAGGTAACAGATCGACCACAGGGAGATATCCGAACAGAGACACAAGGGCTTCAGATACAGGGTCTTGTAATATGACAGACAACAATGGCATTCAACAAGTTAACGATGGAGACGTCTAAAGTAAGTCTCCTGTGTAACTGGGAAGAAAGTGCGTTCACATGCAGAACGGAAACCATTGCCTAAAGCAGGTGACAGAAAGGGAAAATTCAATGGATAGGAGGAAACGTCGTTTTGCTATTCTGACTGATAAACCGAAAAAAAAAACGTTTGAAAAGCAGTTGAAAAAAAACACCAAAGACGAAAAGAAGCTTCTTTTCGCAAGCAAAAAAGAAACTCCAATTAGAGTTTAAGAACCGCTCATGTTGATTCAGAAGAAAGCTCGGATGAAGAAGACAGCCTGTGTTTGGTATATACAGAACCGTTTTCTAAAAGCAAGCCAGGAGAAGAATGGGTCCAGTGCAGGGTATGTATCATGTGGGATTTTACACCTGTCACAATTGAAACTCAGATGATGAGCTGAACTAATATTAATGCCTAATATTTTGTAGTAATTTTGAAATTCAGAGCGCATTTTTGTTGTTTATTTCAAAAGCAATGTAGTAATTTTTTTTAATTATTAGTGTGTCAACTTACCCCATAATGTGTGCCAACTTACCCCGTATATGGGGCAAGTTGGCACGAAAAGTTATTTTTTTTTTTCTAAAGCTTATTGCTCCTTTATGTTGTAAGCAAACCGCATTTTTCTTGTTTCATGATAAAGAGGATTGTTTATTTTTTCAATAATTGGAAGAATTTTGCAAATATATTTTTTTTCTATTCCCAAACACCAAAATTGTAAAAACTGTGCCGACTTGCCCCGGTCTCCCAAACTGATGATGATTGTTACTGAAGTTCGAGACGATCGTACATACACTATTGACACTGCATGTCGTAGGTTCAATTTTCAGCCTTGTTTATAGTCCAAATATGAGTGTGAAGTTGACTTCGGATTGGACGTAGGTGAATCTAAAAATTGAGTGTATTACTCGAAGATTATCGTTCATACGCATATGGATAAATGCGTTTATATATATATATATATATATATATATATATATATATATATATATATATATATATATATATATATATATATACTGTATATATTAATATTAATATACTGTATGTGTGGGTGTGTGTATACATTTATTTATGTGTGACACTTATTAAAGTACACATCTTCGATTCCGGGATGAGATGGTATGGTTTTGTGCCTCTGTTCGCGTTTGCACTTTTAGGTAACTAAGAATTAGCTGACTGTAGTGTATTGCAGACAGGCTGTGGGAAGTTATGGGACTAGCAGCGTTATCCAGAAATACTAATAATTAACGAGTGGGCGTGTCTTGCTGTCACATCCTGTAACTAAAAACTGTTAGAGATAAAATATAAATATATTATATATATATATATATATATATATATATATATATATATATATATATGTGTGTGTGTGTGTGTGTGTGTGTATGCACACAGATACTCACATACACATACATAGACACACATACACACAAACATATATATATATATATATATATATATATATATATATATATATATATATATATATATATATATATATATATATTTATAAGTTAAAGTTAAAAGTTAAAGTCCTCCTGGGCCTCTGTAGGCTCATAGGGCCTGTTTCTTAGGTCGACAGCCAGTTGGGGACAGGTCCAAATGCATATGACATGTGGCCAGTGTGTCGCTAGGCCGGCTGTTTAGCTTCTCACCCCGAGGGCTAGAACCTATTCTCCTACTGAACCTCTCAGGTTTATTTGGACTGTTAGGTTGACAGGCTACACGATTTTTGCACTGGCGCAATCCGAGCCATCAGTGAGTGGCAAAATTTGAACCCCAGCCCAAAACGACTGGTAGCCAAGAAGCATACCACTGTGCCATCGTGGTGGCTATATATATATATATATATATATATATATATATATATATATATATATATATATATATATATATATATATATATATATATATATATATATATTCATGATATGGTCTTGTAATATGTATATTTACTATTCTAGTTGTAATGTGTTCTGTGTAATAGTAATACTGTAATTGTTGAAATATCATATGTAGTATAATGTCTGATCTCAAAAGAGCTAGTGATTTAGATAACTTAGCAGCATAATTTAGAATTAATAATACGTTTTAATAACGTGGTATGTTGTTGCGCATTTTATCTCCCAGCAACATGTGTCCTGTACTCATGGTTTCGTATGTCATGTTTTGATTCAGTTGTCATCGCTAAAGATAACACATTAACAAGCGAGGGAATGGCAATTGAGTCGTGTAAGGTTTTGTCTCATACGAGAAAAAGACAAATGATTTCTCAATGTTTCGTGCACTGTTCTGAAAACCAACTTTGGTTTTTCATCTTGTTTTGAAAGTGTGCCGTTTGTGACTAGCCAGCTGCCGTCTCTTTTGATCGTGGTGAGGATTCGTTAAGAGCTTTGTCCCATATAATTTTCTGCTTGAGTCACACATGCCTTTTTGAGAGAAAATGCACATATCTCGATCGATTACATCATATTTTGTAAGATTGCATTGCGTTGCTCTGATCACGTATTGTTCTGATGCGTTAATTTTGGCCCCAAAGTGTTTTGCTCAAGAAGTGATGTCGTATGATTGTTTCGTTTCTAACTGGAATCCAAAATTTGCTCATTCTGCCTTCAGAGACCATTCATGTGGCTCTCTCTCTCTCTCTCTCTCTCTCTCTCTCTCTCTCTCTCTCTCTCTCTCTCTCTCTCTCTCTCTCTCTTCAAAAGAGAGGAACTAATGTAAAATGTTTGTGTGGTCACTGGTATTAGTCTTAGCTTTTGAGATGTGAATGTAGGGAAAGTGTGTAACGGCATCTAACATAAAAGCTTGTTTTGTGAATCTCAGCAGCTGCATTTCAGGTGATTTTGAGAAAGTTTTCACAAGATTGTGTAAAGTAAAGTGAATTTTACTTATTATTACCATGGTATAACAAGGTATATTAAGGAAATTTTGCCTTATTGACCTTATTATTGGTAAATATTTTGTGTATTTTTGTTTGTTATTGTGTTTGCAATTTCTTGATTTTTCACATTTTATATATTGGTGATTTAACATTTATTTACTTATCATTTTAAATATTTCTCGATAATTTAACATTGCATACTTGATTTAACATTGCATACTTAATTTTCATTTATTGAGCTTTTTTCAAATCATGTGTAATTCTTAATAGTTCAAGTTTTGCTTGATTAACTCAATTTCGTGATAAATTGAAGTTTTTGTGATTTAGTTTTGTTTAATAATTTAATTCAAGAATTAATTAAGTTTTGTGTTGCTTTCAAGTGATAGTAAATTTTTTCAGATTGTGAACTCTAATTATAAATTTTGAAGTTAAAAATAATATTTTTTTATTTACATTTTTAAAAAACAGTGTTTCATTTATTGACCACTGGCAAATAGGATTAAATGTGTGCATGAGGCAAAGTGATAAAACATGTTTTGTTCCTGTAGTTTTGCTGAAGTGAATTAAGACCAGGGAAACAGTTAAAGTTGTTTGATGGAGTGATGCCCTTTTACCCTACTATGTTGCTTATTTAATTGTTGATACCTCACACTTGTTCTGATAAACTTAGTTTGATTTTTCATGTGATTAATAAACTTTTTAAGGGATCACTGTTATCTTTAGGGTACTCAGTCGTAATTTTTATTGTTGTGAGAGTTCAGGTATCTGGCTGAAGTGAGGTAAATTTTTAATTCTGTGACTAGTTATGTAAAAACCAGGCACTTGGTACACTTCTTGACAATATAAAATTTGGTGCCCAGACCCGGGAACAAAACAAAATATCTCTCCGGTTCATGGTTTATACTGGTGATGTTAGGGATATATTTTGATAGGAGAGTGACCACATAATTATTTTTGCATTGTATTGTGAGTTGTTTAGTTGATTAACTTAGAGAAAATGGCTCTGTTCAATGTGCAAAAGTTTTTAGCAGCTCCTTCTGTCCCAGAGTTATCTGAAACCAACCTGACTAAGGTACAGTGGACTGCTTTAGCAATGGCATGTGGAGGTAGTGTGTCTAGTGGCACAAATCAGATGTATTGCAGTTCAAGCATTTATGGACTCTGGGAAAATAGATGAAAAGTTAGGAGAGGCACAATAATTGTTGAATGCAGCTGAGGCAGAATTTATAAAAAGCAAGAGCAAAAGAAAGAGAAAGTGATGTAGAGGTAGAGCTTAGACACAGCTGCAGAAGAAAAATTGATTAAGCTGAAAATGCAAGCAGGAAAAGAAAGAGAGGAAAGAGAAGAAAATTTGATTAAGCTGAGAATGCTGGCAGAAAGAAAAAGAGAAGACAGAGAGAAAATAGAAAGAAAAGAAAGAGAAGAAGAAAAAAAGCAGCAGAAGAAGAAAGAAGAAAGAGCAAAAGAAGCAAGAGGGAAAAGAGAAAG
>NC_089742.1:24678149-24690649 GCF_040412425.1 Macrobrachium rosenbergii | reverse complement strand
TGGTGAGGATTTTGTTAAGAGCTTTGTCCCATATAATTTTCTGCTTGAGTCACACATGCCTTTTTGAGAGAAAATGCACATATCTCGATCGATTACATCATATTTTGTAAGATTGCGTTGCTCTGATCAACGTATTGTTCTGATGCGTTAATTTTGGCCCAAAATGTTTTGCTCAAGAAGCGATGTCATCTGATTGTTTCATTTCTAACTGGAATCCAAAAATTTGCTCATTCTGCCTTTCAGAGACCATTCATGTGGCTCTCTCTCTCTCTCTCTCTCTCTCTCTTCTCTCTCTCTCTCTCTCTCTCTCTCTCTCTCTCTCTCTTCAAAGAGAGGAACTAATGTAAAATGTTTGTGTGGTCACTGGTATTAGTCTTAGCTTTTGAGATGTGAATGTAGGGAAAGTGTGTAACGGCATCTAACAAAAAGCTTGTTTTGTGAATCTCAAGCAGCTGCATTTCAGGTGATTTTGAGAAAGTTTTCACAAGATTGTGTAAAGTAAAGTGAATTTTACTTATTATTACCATGGTATAACAAGGTATATTAAGGAAATTTTGCCTTATTGAAATTATTATTGGTAAATATTTTGTGTATTTTGTTTGTTATTGTGTTTGCAATTTCTTGATTTTTCACATTTTATATTTGGTGATTTAACATTTATTTACTTATCATTTTAAATATTTCTTGATAATTTAACATTGCATACTTGATTTAATTTTCATTTATTGAGCTTTTTTTTCAAATCATGTGTAATTCTTAATAGTTTAAGTTTTGCTTGATTAACTTAATTTCTTGATAAATTGAAGTTTTTGTGATTTAGTTTTGTTTAATAATTTAATTCAAGAATTAATTAAATTTTGTGTTGCTTTCAAGTGATAGTAAATTTTTTCAGATTGTGAACTCTAATTATAAATTTTGAAGTTAAAAATATTTTTTTTTTTTACATTTTTAAAAAACAGTGTTTCATTTATTGACCACTGGCAAATAGGATTAAATGTGTGCATGAGGCAAAGTGATAAAACATGTTTTGTTCCTGTAGTTTTGCTGAAGTGAATTAAGACCAGGGAAACAGTTAAAGTTGTTTGATGGAGTGATGCCCTTTTACTCTACTATGTTGCTTATTTAATTGTTGATACCTCACACTTGTTCTGATAAACTTAGTTTGATTTTTCATGTGATTAATAAACTTTTTAAGGGATCACTGTTATCTTTAGAGTACTCAGTCATAATTTTTATTGTTGTGAGAGTTCAGGTATCTGGCTGAAGTGAGGTAAATTTTTAAATTCTGTGACTAGTTATGTAAAAACCAGGCACTTGGTACACTTCTTGACAATATAAAATTTGGTGCCCAGACCCGGGAGCAAAACAAAATATCACTCCGGTTCATGGTTTATACTGGTGATGTTAGGGATATATTTTGATAGGAGTAACCACATAATTATTTTTGCATTGTATTGTGAGTTGTTTAGTTGATTAACTTAGAGAAAATGGCTCTGTTCAATGTGCAAAAGTTTTTAGCAGCTCCTTCTGTCCCAGAGTTATCTGAAACCAACCTGACTAAGGTACAGTGGACTGCTTTAGCAGTGGTATGTGGGGTAATGTGTCTAGTGGTATGATTATGGCACAAATCAGATGTATTGCAGTTGAAGCATTGATGGACACTGGTAAAATAGATGAGTTAGGAGAGGCACAACAATTGTTGAATGCAGCTGAGGCAGAATTTATAAAAAAGCAAGAGCAAAAGAAAGAGAAAGTGATGTAGAGGTAGAGCTTAGACACAGCTGCAGAAGAAAGCTTGATTAAGCTGAAAATGCAAGCAGGAAAAGAAAGAGAGGAAAGAGAAGAAAATTTGATTAAGCTGAGAATGCTGGCAGAAAGAAAAAGAGAAGACAGAGAGAAAATAGAAAGAAAAGAAAGAGAAGAAGAAAGGGCAGCAGAAGAAGAAAGAAGAAAGAGCAAAAGAAGCAAGAGGGGAAAGAGAAAGAGCAAGGAAGCAAGAAGATTATGAAAGAGAGATGAAATAATAGAAACCGTTCCAAGTTACCTGTGACACAGTCTAACCCAAGCTCAGGTACTCAAGAGCCTGCATTTGGTGTGGTAAGAGTGCAGAAGTTAATTCCAAAATTTACAGAAGCAGCTCCAGATGAGTTTTTGATCACTTTGAAAAAGTGGCTTTAGGTATGGGATGGCCAGAAGATAAATGGTCAGTCTTGGTACAGAGTGTTCTCATTGGTAAAGGAAGAAGTGCCTATTTAGCATTACCAGCTGATCAGTGTAAAGAGTACAAAGTACTCAAACACAATGTGCTACAAGTTTACCAGATGACCCCTGAATATTATTGAAATTCAGATCTTTGAGAAAGGATGACAAGATGACTTTCTTGGATTATGCCTACAAAGTAAAAAGATGTTTTAAATGATGGTTGGAGGCTGCTAAAGTTAAATCTGAGGACGAACTTGAGGAGTTAGTAAGTCTTAGAGCAATATCTTAGAGGAATTCCTCAACATATAAGAGCCTATTTAAGAGAGAGAGAGTTAGAGAGAGAGAGAGAGAGAGAGAGAGAGGTTAAGAAACTTGACAAAGCTGCTACACTGACTGAGGACTATGAAATAATTTGTAGCAAAAGGAATTATAATGTCAAGTACCAGAACCAACAATGCACAGGTTTTAGGTCTCATCCAAATTTCAGGAACCTTACTACGGGGAATCATTCTAGTGGTAATAACAGTATAAAGCCAGGTAATACTCCGCAGCAGTCGAGTGTTAAATCCTCATCATCCAGTTTTTCAAGACAGATACAGAGGACTAATGTTGTCTGCTTCAAGTGTGGAAGAGCAGGACACTACAGTCGAGATTGTTATCAGACATAACATTAGTCAAAGCCAGTTGGTCAAGTGGTTAAAGGTAACCAGGTGAAACACACTACGAAGAGCAGTGTGGGGAAGATTGAGACAGCTGGGAAGACTGAGACTGAACAGGCTGAGTGTTTAGCAACCAGTGGAGATGTCACCTCAATCAGTGAGTGGCTGAGCAGCTTGGAGGCTTTTAAGCCATATATCTATGAAGGTATGCTGGCAGCTCAAGGAGGGAGTGTGCAGGTACCAGTCAAGGTATTATGTGATACGGGGAGTAATCATAGTGTGGTAGTTCGTGGTGCCCACCCACATTTGGAGAAGAATCTCACTGGAGATTCAGTTATTTTGAAGGGTATAGGAGGAGAAGAGGTAACTCCTATATGCCGCTTGGTGCAAGCGGCATATAAGCATTACCCTGTCCATGTGAATTGGTGACAGGGAATGTTGATTGTTGATTTTGCTGTAAAGGACTCACTAGCTGTTGAAGGTGTGCATGTTTTACTGGGTAATGAAGTTGGTGGTGTACCATTTGCTCCTTGTCCTATAGTGACAACAAACCGTTGAGGATTAGTCCTACAGTAGATTTAGAGAAGAAAACCCCCACCTGTTTCCAAGTTGTGTAACTACCCAGGAGTATGAAGAGAACTACTTTTAAAAGTGAAGAAACTGAGTATTTATCTGCACAAGAAGGATCAAGTGAAGGATCTTTGAGTTTAGAAGAGCTGTTCCAGGAAAGTGAAGTTTCCCTAGTGTTAGTAATGAAGAGATTTCCCAAGAAGAAGAGGATTCTGTTGTTCTTGAAGAGACTCAGAGTAGTCAGAGTGTTCCTGATGATAGTAGTGAAACTACAGTAGCAGAGTTAGCAGATATTGAGAGTTCAGCCCTTGAAGTTGGTCAAGTGACTAGAAAGAAGCTAATGGAACTGCAGAAGAAGGATACAATGTTGGCTGATTTGTTCTTCAGAGTTGTTGATCAAGAAGAGATGCAACAAACTCATACCTGTTATTATCTAAAGGAAGGATTGCTAATGAGGAAGCATCGACCTGCAGATATACCAGGAAATGCTAAGTGGGTGAATATTATCAAATTTTGATTCCATATCCATTGAGGAAGCAAGTGGTAGCAGTAGCATGCGAGCCTGGACATATGGGAATCGGGAAGACTGTTGAGAACATTATGGAGTATTTTTTCTGGCCTGGACTTCATAAGGTTGTTAGTAGGTTTTGCAGAGTGTCACAAATGCCAGATAGCTGGAAAACTGAATGAAACCATTTAGAAAGCCCCCCTACAACCCATAGAAGTTAGAGGAGAACCCTTTAGCAAGGTGATTGTAGATGTGGCTGGGCCGCTTCCTAAAACAAAGAAAGGAAATGAATATCTGTTAACATTAATGTGTCCAGTGACAAGGTATCCTGAGGAGATTCCTGTAAGAAGTATAAGTGCAAAGGTAATTGCTGAGAAGTTGGTGGAGTTTTTCTTCAAGTTTGGAATACCAGAAATTGTGCAAAGTGATAGAGGAATGAACTTTACTTCAAAATTTTCCAGGATGTGATGAACTTGTTAGGAGTGAGACAACAGTTATCAACTGTTTATCATCCAGAGACTCAAGGAACCTTGGAAAGGTTCCGCCAGATATTGAAAAGTATGTTAACAAAATATTGTTATGAGTCAGGAAATGAACGGGATACTGGTTTACCCTTAATGTTGTTTGAAGTTAGGAATGTTTATCAAGAAAGTATGGGATGTTCACCAAATAAAATGACTTTTTGGTCGAGACATAAGAGATCCATTGAAGATTCTTGCTGAGAATTGGGAAGAAAATCAAGAGGAAATCCAAGGAGAATACGTGAAGAATTTGAGGAAAAGGTTAAGATAAATTAGAAAATTCTCTTTAGAAAATCTGAAAATAAGTCAAGAGAAAATGAAAAGGAGATATGATGCTAAGACCAAACTATGAAGTTTTCGTGTAGGATAGCAAGTTCTAGTGTTCTTACCAGTGAAAAGATTTCCCCTTACCAATAAGTTTCAAGGCACTTACAAGATAAAAGAGAAGTTAATGATCAAACTTACGTGACTGAAACACCAGGAAGAAGGAAACAACAGAGGAAGATACATGTGAATATTTTGAAACCTTACTTCTCAGAAACTAAAACTGAAACAGTGTCAATAACACAGACAGCTTCATCTACAGAGGACGATGATGGCTACGAATTGGGAGCTGACAGCAAGATGAACAATACTACCGAATTGAAAAAATTTGGAAGATAAACTAAAACATATGAGTGTTGAGCAAAGTAGTGAATTAAGTGAGGTGATTTGAAGTTTCCTGAAATTTTTGCAGATGTACATAGGCATGCCGATCTGACAAAGTATGAGATAAAGATCAGAGAAGATGGAAAATCTTTTAAACAGAGAGCATATCGCTTATCACCTTTTCATCGAGATGTTTTGAAGAAAGAAGTTGAATATTTGTTGCAGCATGGATTAGCAGAACCCAGTTCAAGTCATTATAGTTCTCCTTGTGTGTTAGTGAAGAAACCAGATGGCTCATTTAGGATGTGTACTGATTATAGGAAACTGAATTCCATCAGTGTGGCTAACAATTATCCCTTGGCTCATATAGATCAATTACTTGATAATATTGGGCAAGCCAAGTTTGTTTCCAAGATAGATATGTTGAAAGGATATTATCAAATTTCGTTAGATAAGAATGCTAAATTGCTGTCAGCTTTCATTACTCCTTTTGGACTGTATCAATACTGTTTTGCCGTTAGGTCTGATGAATGCACCTGCAACATTCCAATAAGTGATGGATCAGCTGCTAGGATCCATAGAAGGAGTAGGTGTATACCTTGATGACATTGTGATATATTCTAAAACATGGGAAGAACATCTGAAGATTTTAAGGAAAGTGTTCAAGAAACTATGGGAAGCAGGACTAACTATCAACTTACGGAAAAGTGAGTTTGGAAAGGCAACTGTTCAGTATCTAGGATTTTAAGTTGGAAAAGGCCTTCTCGCTCCTGTTGATGCTAATGTAGAAGGTATCCATAAGGCTAACCCCCTCAACTACCAGGAAACAGCTACAAAGATTTTTGGGCATGGCTGGATTTTATCACCGATTCTGTCCAAATTTCCCAGCTGTAGTAGCTCCTTTAACTGACTTAACCAGTCCAAAGACAAAGTTTGTTTGGACTCCAGAATGTCAAGAATAATTTGAGAAGGGTAAAGCCATTTTAACAGAAAGACCAGTGCTTCAAGCTCCAGACTTCAATAAGAAGTTTGTAATGCAAGTTGATGCATCCGACTGTGATATTGGAGCTGTTCTACTTCAAGAAGATGACAGCAGTATTCTGCATCCAGTGTGTTTCATGTCCTCAAAGTTGGAAAAGCACCAGAAAAATTATTTTACAATTGAAAAAGAAACATAGCATTAATTACTGCATTGAAAAAGTTTGAAGTGTATGTGAACAGGCCCAAGAATGAAGAAATTTTAGTGTTGTCTGACCCCAACACTATCTCATTCATCAATAAGATGAAAAATAACAATCAGAGACTGACCAGGTGGTCTTTATGCCTGCAACTATATAATGTAAAAGTGAAACACATTTCAGGAAAAGATAATATCATAGCAGATTATTTATCTTGTTGTGAATCGTTGGATTCAAACCCAGGATAACTAATCTTCTGGGGAGACAAACTTCATGATATTGCCATGTAATTTGTTTAGCATTCCATGATTTTGATATATTTACTAATCTAGTTGTAGTGTGCTCTGTGTAACAATAATAATTGTTGAAATAGTGTATGTAGTGTAATGTCTGATCTCGAAAGAGTTAGTTATTTAGATAACTTAGCAGTGTAATTTAGAATTAATAATACGTTTTAATAGTAATGTAGTATGTAATAGCGCATTTTGTCTCCCAGCAACATGTGTTCTGTACTTGTGGTTTTGTATGTTGTGTTTTGGTTCAGTTGTTACCGTGAAAGATAACACGTTAACAAGCGAGGGAATGGCAATCGAGTCATGTAAGGTTTTGTCTCATACGAGAAAAAGACAAATGATTTCGCAATGTTTTGTGTAAGGTTCTGAAAACCAACTTTGGTTCTTCATCTTGTTTTGAAAGTGTGCCGTTTGTGACTAGCCTGCTTGATTGTGTTGATGTTTTGTTAAGACCTTCGTCCCATACGATTTTCTTCTCAAGTCACGCATACCTTTTTGAGAGAAATGCACATATCTCGATTGATTATGTCATGTTTTGTAAGACTGCATTGCTTTGATCACGTATTGTTCTGACACGTTAGTTTTGGCCCCAAAACGTTTTGCTCAAGAAGTGATGTTCTATGATTGTTTCGTTTCTAAAAGGAATCCAAAAATTTGCTCATTCTGCTTTCAGATCTCTCTCTCTCTCTCTCTCTCTCTCTCTCTCTCTCTCTCTCTCTCTCTCTCTCTCTCTCTCTCTCTCCAAAAGAGAGAAATTATTAACGTAAAATATTTGTGTGGCCACTGGTATTAGTCTTAGTTTTTGAGATCTGAATGCAGGAAAAGTGTGTAAAGGCGCCTAACAAAAAAGTGTGTTTTGCTAATCACAGGCAGTTGTATTTCAGGTGATTTTGAGAAAGTTTTCACAAGCTTGTATAAGGTAAAGTGAATTTTACTTGTTATTACCATGCTATAATAAGGTATATTAATGAAATTTTACCTTAGTGACATTATTGTTGGTAAATCTTCTGTGTATTTTTGTGTGTTATTGTGTTTGCAATATCTTGATTTTTCACATTTTATATACTGGTGATTTGACATTTATTTAAATAGCATTTTCAATATTTCTTGATAATTTAATATTGCTTACTTGATTTGATTTTCGTATACTGAGATTTTCTTTTCAAATCTTGTGCAGTTCTTAGTAATTTAAGTTTTGATTGATTAACTTAATTTCTTGATAAATTAAAGTTTTTGTGATTTATTTTTGTTTAATAATTTAATTCACGAATTAATTAAATTTTGTGTTGTTTTCAAGCGATGGTAAATTTTTTCAGATTGTGAATTCCAATTACAAATTTTGAAGTTAAAAATAAATTTTTGTATTTAAATTTTTTAAAAACTGTTTCATTTATTGACCACCAGCAAATAGGATTAAATTTGTGCATAAGGAAAAGTGATGAACATGTTTTGCTCCTTTAGTTTTGCTGAAGTGAATTAAGACCAGGGAAAGTTGTTTGATGGAGTGATGCCCTTTTACTCTAGTATGTTTCTTATTTAATTGTTGATACCACATACTTGTTTTGATAAACTTAGTTTGATTTTTCACGTGATTAATAAGCTTTTTAAGGGATCACTGTTACCTTTAAGGGTACTCAGTTGTAATTTTTATTGTTGTGAGAGTTCAGGTATCTGGCTGAAGTGAGGTAAATTTTTGAATTCTGTGATTAGTTGTGTAATAACCAGGTACTTGGTACACTTCGTGACAATATACATATATAAATACAGTATGTATATATATATATATATATATATATATATATATATATATATATATATATATATATATATATATATATATATGTAAATTAGTACACTTTGTCTAAATCAGTGACAAGCCTATTTACGAAACATCACTGACAAAACTACAGCTGTGTCTCATTTATGTTGTCGCAGAAATATTTAATTTGTCTCTCTTTAAATTTTATCTTTACATAAAAGGTGTCTCCTACCCCATCGGCCATTCCGGCCCCCACAAACGACGTACTATCGAATAGGGAGGGCTATTAAACGTACATCTATCTTGAATAGAAGATTTACAAGGGAGCATTAGGCAGTTAACAGCACCGTTGAGGGGAAGAGAGTCTCACCAAAGGCAATGCAGGCACTGTGAAATGGAAGGCGCCCAGGAAAGCTAAATGGAATTCACCTGATGGATTATCCTTGTATCCTCTTCCCTAAGACTGATGTTGCTCGGGGACGGCCAACGCAGACAAAGCCAACAGAGGACGCGGGACAGAGCAGCCAACTGATTCTCTTTATTCTCTTAAAGCGTCGAAATTCAAATCCCGTTGTCCCGTTTCTTCTGTTCCTCAATCCACAATGCAGGTTCTCACTACAAACAACCCCCACCCCCCACCCCCGCCATTCCCCTTTCTCCCCTCCACGTCATCGGTCTCTAGCCCTGCATAAAAATCACCCTTGATATTTTTAGGAAAGTTCCTGACCATTGTTACGTATGCTGTACATGGATAAAACATTAGGGATGGAAAATTGAATAGCTTGATACCGATATCTCATGATTTTGTTGCTCTCTCTCTCTCTCTCTCTCTCTCTCTCTCTCTCTCTCTCTCTCTCTCTCTCTCTCTCTCTCTCTCTCTCTCTCTCTCTAATATCGACAGCTATCGCAGGGACAGGAAACCTCCAAGTAGAATGTAAACCAATGTCACTGCATGAGGTAACAATGTCGAAACACTGAGCATCTACGGTGATAGACATACGGACCAACAGACAGTGAAAGAACATGAAAAGACAAAGATAAATTAACGAGATAGGGAGTGATAGGAAGAAATATAAAGGCAACAAGGAAATAATATGGTGAAATCTCAAACAAAACTTATAAATGGGTAGAAACAGCAGCAACATTTTACTAAATGAATAAAAAAAGACTCTTTCACTGTCAGTATTAGAGAGAGAGAGAGAGAGAGAGAGAGAGAGAGAGAGAGAGAGAGAGAGAGAGAGAGAGAGAGAGAGAGAAACAACAAAAATCATGAGATATCGGTATCAAGTTATTAAATTTTCCATCCCTAATGTTTTATCCATGTACAGCATACGTAACAATGGTCAGGAACTTTCCTAAAAATATCAAGGGTGATTTTTATGCAGGGCTAGAGACCGATGACGTGGAGGGGAGAAAGGGGAATAGAGGGGGGCGGGTTGTTTGTAGTGAGAACCTGCATTGTGGATTGAGGAACAGAAGAAACGGGACAACGGGATTTGAATTTCGACGCTTTAAGAGAATAAAAAGAATCTGTTAGCTCCTCTGTCTGGTGTCCTCTGTTGGCTGTGTCTGCTTTGGCCGTCCCCGAGCAACATCAGTCTCAGGGAAGAGGATACAAGGATAATCCATCAGGCGAATTCCATTTAGCTTTCCTGGGCGCCTTCCATTTCACAGTGCCTGCATTGCCTTGGGTGAGACTCTTCCCCTCAACGGTGATGTTAGGATGCGTTGTCTTGATGTGTAGGCCAGACTTTGCAATAAGGCAAGGGACTTTGATGGGACTATGTTCACAACAAAGTCTGACCGGGTCAGAAAGGGGGAGGGCGGTCAGAGACTAACCCACTAAGGACTCTACTCTGATTCTGGCCGGTAACGAAATCCTCGCATGACCCCTGGTCAGCTCCTTATATAGCCTCCGGTCCCACCTTCAGACTCTGTCTCACGTATGACGTTTGTCCGTTAATTCGCCGGTTCCCATGTTTGATGGTATTATGATCTCGCCTCTCGAGATCGACAGGTTCTTTAAAAAAAACAAGCAATTGGGCTGTAATGACTGACGAGAGGTGACAAACAAAGGAGGGAGGAGCAGAACAAATACAAAAAGGTTACCTTAATATTAGTTTATTTACAATAAAGTTATATACATAATGTACAGATGAGTCAGGTTCAATTTAAAACAAAATAAACATTACTGCAAATGAATTGAACTCTTAACAGCAGCAAAAATAAAATAATCAAATTACTTTACACGGTCAATAACAAAATAAACATCCTAAATAACCATTAACAGTACAAACGTTACACGTAAGGGAGTCTACAAAAATAATTAAAAACATTAAATCTGAAAGCAGCAACTCCAAATAATTTACATGAATAACAACACTGAGGAAAGCTTAAACACACAAAATAGAATGGGGCCAGTAAAAATATGCATTGTAAAAATTTTACACAAGCAAGATAATGAACCATTCAAAACCATAATCAATACCCAGGCAGCAAAACTAATCACACAAATAAGCAGGCAGCTCAAAGGAACACTGCAGGACAACTCCGACAGAGTCGAAACGACGACCATCTCGTCCTTAGGCACAGTGCTGACGTCCTCCTCCAGTACCGACGACCACGACAGAGCCGACACGGCAACCATCTCGTCCACAAGCAACGTACTGACGACGTCCTCCATCTACGACCAAGACAGAGCCGACACGGCAACCATCTCGTCCTCAAGAAACTCTCTGCTGCTAGGACCTGACTCGCAAAGTCGCAGGTACGGATACCTGCTGCTGCCCTGGACCATCGGTCGTTCTGCCCTCCAGAACCTGGCTCGTTGCTGCTACGAACCTGACTGACGAAGTCTGACGCCATTCACAAGACGACAGCTCGCCAGCAAGAAAAACACAAAAACAACAAAAGGAGGCAACAACCACTAAGGGAACAATCGACAAACGATTGTTCCTAACACCTCCCCACCTAACAGAAAAAAAATTTCAATAAAAATTTTTTTACAGACAAAATACTCTCCCCGATGCTGCCACACCCCGCCAGCCAAAACAGAACCAACCCTGACCTAAGGTCGCCAATATTATGATCTCGCCTCTCGAGATCGACAGGTTCTTTAAAAAAAACAAGCAATTGGGCTGTAATGACTGACGAGAGGTGACAAACAAAGGAGGGAGGAGCAGAACAAATACAAAAAGGTTACCTTAATATTAGTTTATTTACAATAAAGTTATATACATAATGTACAGATGAGTCAGGTTCAATTTAAAAACAAAATAAACATTACTGCAAATGAATTGAACTCTTAACAGCAGCAAAAATAAAATAATCAAATTACTTTACACGGTCAATAACAAAATAAACATCCTAAATAACCATTAACAGTACAAACGTTACACGTAAGGGAGTCTACAAAAATAATTAAAAACATTAAATCTGAAAGCAGCAACTCCAAATAATTTACATGAATAACAACACTGAGGAAAGCTTAAACACACAAAATAGAATGGGGCCAGTAAAAATATGCATGTAAAAATTTTACACAAGCAAGATAATGAACCATTCAAAACCATAATCAATACCCAGGCAGCAAAACTAATCACACAAATAAGCAGGCAGCTCAAAGGAACACTGCAGGACAACTCCGACAGAGTCGAAACGACGACCATCTCGTCCTTAGGCACAGTGCTGACGTCCTCCTCCAGTACCGACGACCACGACAGAGCCGACACGGCAACCATCTCGTCCACAAGCAACGTACTGACGACGTCCTCCATCTACGACCAAGACAGAGCCGACACGGCAACCATCTCGTCCTCAAGAAACTCTCTGCTGCTAGGACCTGACTCGCAAAGTCGCAGGTACGGATACCTGCTGCTGCCCTGGACCATCGGTCGTTCTGCCCTCCAGAACCTGGCTCGTTGCTGCTACGAACCTGACTGACGAAGTCTGACGCCATTCACAAGACGACAGCTCGCCAGCAAGAAAAACACAAAAACAACAAAAGGAGGCAACAACCCACTAAGGGAACAATCGACAAACGATTGTTCCTAACACCTCCCCACCTAACAGAAAAAAAAAATTTCAATAAAAATTTTTTTTTTACAGACAAAATACTCTCCCCCGATGCTGCCACACCCCCGCCAGCCAAAACAGAACCAAC
>NC_089742.1:24668149-24673149 GCF_040412425.1 Macrobrachium rosenbergii | reverse complement strand
GTCTACCTCACCCGCCATGTTTTCTTGGCCCAGCAGTCAAATGAAATGCAAAATTATTCCTGAATAAATTAATTCCTAGCTGTCTGACGAGGGAAGAATGGAAATCTTCAACAATATATATATATATATATATATATATATATATATATATATATATATATATATATATATATATATATATATATATATATATATATATATATATATATATATATATATATATATATATATATATATATATATATATATATATATATATATATATATATATATATATATATATATATATATATATATATATATATATTTATATATATTGTGTGTGGTGTGTCTGTATGTATGTGAGCCTGTCCAAAAGGCCGCATCTGCTGCTCGAAAGTAAGAGTTTTAATTTGAAAGTCATAATTTCCTCCATTTATACCAGCTATTAATGCTGTATACTCGCCTCATTCATTTCTCTTTAGAATAATGTTACTGTATTCAGATCAAAGAATATTAGTCTAGTAAATGTTCGCGTTTCTTATTATCTTCTACAGATCCTCTATCTCGGCTCTTTTTTCCTTAGGAGCTAATTTTGTCACTGTGACGTTCAGAAGGTTTTGTAATAGGTAACTTGTCATTCCTTCCCATACTTATTCTACGTCCTTTGGAATTCACTATTTGATCCCGTGTTCCTAATTTCCGATTATCAACTTAAGTGGGCGACCTATCGCTTCCTCCCATTATCTTTATTTTCTCGTTTCTTTCTTTCCGTCCGGTCTGAGCAACGCAGAGTTTGTACAGACTTGCCAAAACTAACCTCCGCTTGTTGCTAACTGGGACAGGAAACCTAATACCCTTCATCGAGTTCTAGACCAAAATAAAATAATAATATGGAGAATGAAATTAGTGTGTGATTGGCTATCTAAAAAAAAAAAAACTCAACGCTCGTTGGTTAATCTGTACTTAATAGACGTCGGACAATATTCGACTTTTCTTTAAAGCTTTCCCAATCTATGAGCGTTTGGACTGAGCGAAAAGCTTCATGGAATTTTTCACTGTAAAAATACCAAAGCATGGTACACTTCCTCTTCCAGAGAGAGAGATAATCAAATCGGACAACCAACATAGTTTTTCTTTGGGGGAGAAAAAGAACAAGTGAGAATCAGAAAGAGGAGCATAAACAACGTTCTGATTCGTTATATATCTCAGGTATTTCTTTTCCTGTAGAACGAACGTCGCTGTAATTTTGAAATTACAGAAGGTATTTTACACAAGAGTTGATTTGCTCACAACTGTTCAAAGTTCAGATTAAAGAACAGGCTTAATGCAACCTGTAACAACTCTTAGAAATCTGTGCTGATAACACTGGACCATAATTAGGGGTGAACACTAAAATAGTTTCTGGTTATGATATAAAGAAGACTTTATAACATCAACAGTAATTCTGAGGTTTTTTGTAAGAACTCAGTAACTTATAAAGAGTTCTCCTGCATTCACTCCATACATTTGGACAAGGAAATCATTACATAATAACAAGGAAATCATTACATATGGTATACTGTGTTGTAAACATATAATGAGAGTTTACACCTGTTTAAGTATTTCGGTCGTCCAGGCCTGGACTAACCTCTATCCCATTTCTTATATATTACCGTTAAATAATTGTATAAAAACTACATTCACCCGAATGCCTTTATATCTCAAATATCGAGAAGAATTCAGTGTTCACTGAACCCGAAAAGTTATGCCAATTTATATCTCAACCGGAGCTAAATTGTAGAAGTCATTTTATTTGATATCCATTCGTATAAGTTACGAAGAGAAAGGAAACAGTCAAGTAAACAGAAATCATCGTCACCGCAATAACATTATCATCTGAAGTGACAGACAGACGGACAAACAAACAAACAGTACAAGAACAAACATAGAAAGACTCGAGAAAAGAGCGAGGAAGTCGTGCAAAGAAATATGAAAACAATAAGAAAATAGTATCTTGAAATCTCAAACAAAAACTTACAAAAGAGTAAGTAAATTATCATGTGAACATATCAATGAAATTATACTAAATGAAACAAAAAAAGAGAACAATTTCATTTTCGATATGAGAGAGAGAGAGAGAGAGAGAGAGAGAGAGAGAGAGAGAGAGAGAGAGAGAGATAGAGAGAGAGAGAGAGAGAGAGAGAGATATCACTCTCAGTCTAGTTAATCTTCCATCCCTACTGCCAGTTTCATGTAGAGGAAACGTAACAATGGCCAGGAACTTTCCTCAGAAATATCAAGGATGATTTTTATGCAGGGTTTTGAGACCGAAGACTTAGGGGAGGGGAATAGGGGACGGGGAAGCACACGGAGGAGAGGGGGCGTGTTGCATTGAGACCGTGTAGGGCGGATTGGGGAACAGAAGAAACGAGACAACGGGATTTGAATTTCGACGCTTTGCGGGAGAAAAGAGAATCAGTTGGCTGCTTTGTCCGGCGTCCTGTGTTGGCTTTGTCTGCGTTGGCCGTCCCCGAGCAACATCAGTCTCAGGGAAGAGGATACAAGGATAATCCATCAGGCGAATTCCATTTAGCTTTCCTGGGCTCCTTCCATTTCACAGTGCCTGCGTTGCTTTGGGTGAGACTCTCTTCCCCTCAACGGTGCTGTTAACTGGCTAATGCTCTCTTGTTAATCTTCTATTCGAGACAGATGTACGTTTAATAGCCCTCCCTATGGATAGTAAGCCGTTTGTGGGGCCTGAATGGCTGTTCGGTTAACAGATACCTTTTGTATAAAAGATAAAATTTAAAGTGAGAGTGACATGTTAGATGTTCTTGTGATAACATGAATGGGAATCACTTGTATTTTTCTCAGTGATGTTTCGTGATCAAAGCAAAATGTACCGATTTACCTATTAGGAAAATAATAAATTTATATATATATATATATATATATATATATATATATATATATATATATATATATATATATATATATATATATATATATATATATATATATATATATATATATATATATATATATATATATATATATATATATATATATATATATATATATATATGTCACAAGTGATCAAGTGCCTGGTTATTACACAACTTTTAAGTCCAAAAATTTACCTCACTTCAGCCAGATACCTGAAACCTCATAACAGTTATATTATGACTAAACACTCTAAAGGTAACAGTGATCCCTTAAAACTTGTTTATCACTTGAAAAATAACCCTACTCACTGGTGGTCAAAAATGAAACACTGTGCTTTTAAAACTTTAAATACAAAAATTTATTTCTAACTTCAAAAGCTATAATTAGAATTCATTATCTGAACAAATGTACTATACTTGAAAACAACATAAGATTTAATTAATTCTTAAACAAGATTAATTCACAAACCTTTAATTTATCAAGAAATTATGTTAACTAAGCAAAATTCAAACTATTAAGATTTACTCCAAATTTGAAAAAGAAATCTTAAAAAATGAAATCAAAACAAGTATGCAATTTAAAGTATCAACACATAAAGTATTAACTAAATAAATGTTAAATCACCAACACACAAATTTGGGTAACACTATGAAATTGTAAACACAAGAACACACAAAAGAAATGTAAAAACAAGAACATATAAAAATGCGCAAAAAGTTTACCAACAATAATTTCACTAAGGCAAAGTCTGTTCAAAGATTATATCTACGTTTTTACCATGGTAAAAATTAAGTAAAAACCACTTTACCTTATACAAATTTCTGCACACCATTACACAACTCCTTTTTCCTTTTTGCTGTAGCAATAACACTTTTAACTGAGGCCTGTTACTATTAACTCTCTCTTATATCAGATTCTATCAAGGGAGCATTAAATATTATTAACAATTTCCAAAAACTTATATATTTGGGAGAGTGACCACAGTCTTATACTCTTCTACATGAAAAGGGGATGAGAGAGAGAGAGAGAGAGAGAGAGAGAGAGAGAGAGAGAGAGAGAGAGAGAGAGAGAGAGAGCACCCTGTCTTTACCAAGTCTCTATCTTGACTGACTTTATTCTACGAAATAATCTTCTATAAGGTTAAACCTGGGTTGCCAGTTAGGCATTTGTAGGAAGTGGTCACCCTGGAAAGCTTCCCTGGGAAAGAAAGGAATAAACACTGTTTCTTCCCCTGAAGAGGGGAAAAAATAAGGAAATAATTCTCTGGCTCAGAGAACTATATAGGCCTGCCTCTTATCTGAATGATTGACAATTTCCTGTGTGAACACTTGTATAAAAACAAAGGCTTCTGGATCATGCAGCTCATCTGAACCTGTCATCCCACATCTCTTTAGCTAATATAGTATTTCCTGTTGTAACACTTGTATAAACAACAAACTTTTAAACTGGCCATGGTTGTTAAACTTGTCACCTCATCTCCCTTTAACTGATAACATAAGTGGCTTTTAAGGTCTCTCTCACATACAGCATTTCCTTTGGTCACCCACCTGAATAAACATTCAGTTTTGTACACAATGCCTGAAGGAAGAGGTATTTTAGCTTATCACACAACCAACCAACCCTTTTTATACCTGGCACTTAGCATTTCCTTTAAACACTATTTTCAAAGTTATTACAGTCAATACATGATAAAACACAAGAGCAAATATAATTATAAGCATTGAACAAAAACATACATGCTACAAAATCACCTCGTTATATTTTCACAACACATGAGAAATATGAAAGAAAATATTTAAAAAAATACAGAAAACATATTACTTTTATAGAATACACACAACATAAGACATATCATTATAATATATATATATATATATATATATATATATATATATATATATATATATATATATATATATATATATATATATATATATACATGTGTGTGTGTTTATATATATATATATATATATATATATATATATATATATATATATATATATATATATATATATATATATATATATATATATATATCTATATATATATATATGACATTTTTTTATCACACCGTGATTTATATACGATCATGA
>NC_089742.1:24645649-24655649 GCF_040412425.1 Macrobrachium rosenbergii | reverse complement strand
TATATATATATATATATATATATATATATATATATATATATATATATATATATATATATATATATATATATATATATATATATATATATATATATATATATATATATATATATATATATATATATATATATATATATATATATATATATATATATATATATATATATATATATATATATATATATATATATATATATATAGTATATATATATATATATATATATATATATACTCACGTCGGATCGAACCCAGGTCTCTCAGGTGGAAAGCAAGGGCGTTACCCACTGGGCCATACAAGTCTAAAAGAAGTTGGAACCTGAGAGCAACTGCACCCAAGGAATTACCTGGGCAAGCTAACTGCTTGCATACCAGCGAGTTTTCCCAACTTCCTGACTCAGCAATGACCCAATAGACAACATTTCATTCGAATTATCCCTTCTGGAGTGAATAAGATAGAAATCATCAACACACAATCACGTGTGGAACAGAAATAAATTTCTGACTCACGTCGGATCGAACCCAGGTCTCTCAGGTGGAAAGCAAGGGCGTTACCCACTGGGCCATACAAGTCTAAAAGAAGTTGGAACCTGAGAGCAACTGCACCCAAGGAATTACCTGGGCAAGCTAACTGCTTGCATACCAGCGAGTTTTCCCAACTTCCTGACTCAGCAATGACCCAATAGACAACATTTCATTCGAATTATCCCTTCTGAGTGAATAAGATAGAAATCATCAACACACAATCACGTGTGGAACAGAAATAAATTTCTGACTCACGTCGGGATCGAACCCAGGTCTCTCAGGTGGAAAGCAAGGGAGTTACCCACTGGGCCATACAAGTCTAAAAGAAGTTGGAACCTGAGAGCAACTGCACCCAAGGAATTACCTGGGCAAGCTAACTGCTTGCATACCAGCGAGTTTTCCCCAACTTCCCGACTCAGCAATGACCCAATAGACAACATTTCATCTGAATTATCCCTTCTGGAGTGAATAAGATAGAAATCATCAACACACAATCACGTGTGGAACAGAAATAAATTTCTGACTCACGTCGGATCGAACCCAGGTCTCTCAGGTGGAAAGCAAGGGCGTTACCCACTGGGCCATACAAGTCTAAAAAGAAGTTGGAACCTGAGAGCAACTGCACCTAAGGAATTACCTGGGCAAGCTAACTGCTTGCATACCAGCGAGTTTTCCCAACTTCCCGACTCAGCAATGACCCAATAGACAACATTTCATTCGAATTATCCCTTCTGAGTGAATAAGATAGAAATCATCAACACACAATCACGTGTGGAACAGAAATAAATTTCTGACTCACGTCGGGATCGAACCTAGGTCTCTCAGGTGGAAAGCAAGGGCGTTACCCACTGGGCCATACAAGTCTAAAAGAAGTTGGAACCTGAGAGCAACTGCACCCAAGGAATTACCTGGGCAAGCTAACTGCTTGCATACCAGCGAGTTTTCCCAACTTCCTGACTCAGCAATGACCCAATAGACAACATTTCATTCGAATTATCCCTTCTGAGTGAAAAAGATAGAAATCATCAACACACTATCACGTGTGGAACAGAAATAAATTTCTGACTCACATCGGGATCGAACCCAGGTCTCTCAGGTGGAAAGCAAGGGCGTTACCCACTGGGCCATACAAGTCTAAAAGAAGTTGGAACCTGAGAGCAACTGCACCCAAGGAATTACCTGGGCAAGCTAACTGCTTGCATACCAGCGAGTTTTCCCCAACTTCCCGACTCAGCAATGATCCCGACGTGAGTCAGAAATTCTTAGAGCACTTTTCATTGTTACTAGCTCTCTATGGGGAGACAGAGTTAGTTCACCACATTCAACTTGTAAAGATGATTTTGGTGATGATCTAAAGGCTTCTGAGCATACTCTAAGGCCTTCATTGTGAACAGGGTCTAACATTTTCAGGGCTGCGTCAGATGCTGAGCCATATACTTCGCTTCCATAATCAATGATAGACAGAACTGTTACTTTATACAGTACAGTAAGGGTATGTCTACCGGCTCCCCAAGTAATGTTTGACAGTTTTTTAATTAGATTTAATGATCTTTTACATTTAGATTTTACGTATGTTATGTGGGCTTTCCAGTTCAAGTGAGTATCACATACTAATCCCAAAAAATTTTGCTGTTTGGCCAATTGGTATACTGCGGTTTCTGATTTTTAAATCTATTTCTTCACCTTTTTTCCACTTTTTATTTTTATAAAACATGATTACTTGAGTTTTATCTATGGAAAATTTAAAGCCTGCAGATGAGGCCCATTCATCTATTTTTACTATGCTTTTATTGATAATTCGTTCTGCATGTTTTATTCGAGGTGCTGAATAATATATGGCAAAATCATCCATATACAGGTTACTTTTAATGTTAACAGGTAGATTATTACTGAGATCATTAATTGCTAAAGTAAACAGTGTGCCACTAAGGACGCTTCCCTGTGGAACACCACTTTCAAGTGGAAATTTTCCAGACAGAACATCATCAATTCTCACTTGAAAACTGTGATTTGTCAAAAAGTTTTGTATAAACATAGGTAAATGTCCATGTATCGTATGCTTTTTCAGTGTCAAAAAAGACAGCTACACTAATTTGTTTTCGTTCAAAACCCCTATGTATATGGTCGTCTAAGTATGAGCGAGAATCTAATGTAGATCTGTTACGCTGTGACCCGAACTGAGTGGGAGTCAAAATTTTATTTTCTCGAATGTGCCATGTTAGTCGATCATTTACCATTTTCTCCAACAATTTACATAAGCAGCTTGTTAAAGAAATTGGTCTGTAATTACTTACATTACTGGAATCCTTTCCAGGTTTGGGGATAGGAATTATAATTTATAGCTTTGCGCCATTCATCTGGAAATAAATTTCAAAGCCATAAAGGATTATAAAACTCTAATAAGTATAACTTTGCCAAAGGTGCTAAGTGGCAGACCATCTCAAAACAAATATTGTCACCTCCAGGAGCAGATTTATTGCTGTTCGAGAGAGTATATTCCGACCCTGACATATTAAATTTTCTGTTATAATATATATCTTCTATTGTATCAAAATTGATTGTTATTAATTCTATTTTTTTTTTCTTTGTGCAGAAGTGTTGATCTGAATTTTTATCACAACTTACATTTGCTAAATTTTCTCCTATTATGTTACTTATTTCTTTTGGATGGAGTGTTCTTTTCTCATCTTATAATGTTGCATGTCTAGGTGGTTTAACATGGGTACCATTTATATTCCTGGATTTTTCCCATATTTTTTGTATGGGAGTATTATTAGAGAGATCTGATACGTATTTCCTCCATGAAATTATTCTTTCTTGAATTACTTTTTTTTTTAATTTTGCAGTTATTTTGTTGTATAGTGATTTTTATGTATCAGTTTCTAGTAATAACATAGTATTTTTTTTTTGTAAAGTTCCTTCTAATATCGATAATGTTTTATTTATTTTGCTGAACTTTCTATTAAAATGATCTAATCGTCTCCTTATTGAGTGTTTTATATTTATTAATTCTGTTAACTTATCGGACCACCATGGAACTTTGTGTTTTGTTTGATGGGGTTTTGACTTTGGTATTGCTTGATCAACAGCATTTTTAATGAAATCAACAAGAAATTTATTAGTTTCATTATGGGCTTTTAAATATTCAAATGGTGGGATATTCCTCGTGTGCATTTCATATATCTCCCAAACTGCTTTATAAATGTTATAGTGAGGGACATGTTTTGCAGGATTATTTTGTAATAAGGAATTTAATATTGGGAAATGATAACTGGTGTGCAAGTCATCAACTGTATTCCAGTCTAATCCGTCAACTATAATTGTTGTACATGAGTTAAGTCTACTGAGGAAAATGTTCCATGTGCTTTTGAAAAATATGTTCTAATTTCGTCATCATTTATACAGCACATGTCGTTTGAATCCATGAACTCTTCTATTTTACTCCAGGTTCTATTTAAGTTTGTACAATTACAGTCCCATATTGGGTTGTGAGCATTAAAATCACCTACTATTAATGTAGGTTCCTTGGTATTGTTAAGTAAATCTTTAAGTTTATCAGTCTCATAATTTTGATTAGATTGGTTGTATAAGTTATAAATTATGTAATTATCGTTTTTTATTCGTATTTTAATACTTGGTATTTGCAAGCCAGTAAAATTTACAGGTACTCTGTCATAACATACTTTGTTATGTACATATATAGCAGTACCTAAATTTCCTTCTTCTTCTCTAGATGTAGATACTAAGGTTTATTCACCTATTGTTGATATTGTTTTGTTGACATGGTGTAAACATAGTATCATTGGTTAGTATTCCCTTAGTATTCGTTGTATTTCTCCGAAATGTAATCTGGTCTGTAGACCATTTACGTTCCATTGTATAGTATAATTATTGAAAATATTACGTTAGTGTGTTCGTGTTATTTTTTTTTGTGGATCATCAGTTTGCATTTTTTCTAAAATTTTATTTACGATATTCATTTGTTTTTCTTTATAAGATATTAGGTGTCCAATGCACATGCAGCCCTTTTCGTGAGTGTCTAAGCTAGTAGTTTCTCTATTTCTGTATCTTATAAAATTTGGTACAGTGTTTATTAAAACAAAGCATAACAAAGGACAGTTTATTAAACTGTCCTTTGTTATGCTTTTGTTTTTGTTGCACAGTTCAGTGAAACATTTATTACATCCACGTGTGTTTTCATGTGTCATTTTTCGTTTACTCTTGCTGCACCTATTATTGATGATGGAGTGATCTCTTCTCCCATCACATAATCATTATTGTCAATGGTTTGTTCCTCTAATATTTCTTTGATGTTCTGGGTATCTGTTTCCATTGGTTTTATTATTAATTTAGGAGACAAAGGTATATTCTTATAATTTTTTGGTTTATGTTCTTTCTTCGGGTCTCACACCTTTATTTTAATAATAGTTGTTTATTTGTTGGTCTTGGGTGGAGTTCTCTCTAAAGGCCTCTTTTTTTTCTTTAGCTTCTAATTCATCATAACTATCTTCTAATATTTCTGTGGTGCTTGTATTATCTTCTAGTGCTTCCATTTCTCTCAATATCTCAAATGAGTTTGAGCAAATATTTGTATACATTTCTTGGTTCTTTGCTATATTAGTTTATTCTTGCAAAGTGTTTATTTTTCTTTAAGATTGTTCTATCAGGGTTTTGTTACTCTTATCTGTTTCCATTTTTGGTTCATTATTTGATCTTATTACAATAGAAAACGTTCGTTTCCTAGCGGGATCATGCATTCCTCTAACTTTTAATTCTAATTTGGCCTCTTTTATAGCCATTCCTGTCCTTTCCTGAAGTAATTTTAATTCTGTAATGTATATATAATACATACACTCCTTAGATCTTGCATGGTGATTTTGTCCACAGTTTACCCATTTTGATTCACCACACCTCCACTGTGTGGTATGTCAGATCCACAGTACGCACATATAGATGTATTACGGCAATTTTTCCTTGTGTGTCCATACATACTACAGTTTTGGCACTGTAGTGGTTTTGGAACGTACGGTCTCAGTTCTCTGCTTTGGCCCAAGATTTTCATTTTTAAGGGCAATCCATGGCCTTCAAATTTTATCTTTGCTATTCTCAGTGTTTTTACATTGCTCCGTCTACTGGCTATGCTGTATATTTCGCAGTCTTGTACATTGTTGTACCTTTTTTAAGGGAAAAGTACTATGGTACCTTGTACACTGTTCATATTGCCATGTTTTTTATATGTACTTTTATATTATCAATATTTTTTATAGTTAAGTAATTTTCTGAATGATTTTTTTGGGGGGGTTTCTGTCAACCACATCTGATCTTTTATTGGTCTGAATGACATTTCAGTCGTTGAATATCGATTGAACAGGAAGTTTTCTAATTTCAATTGTGATATTCTCTTCTCTGTTTCTAAAGTCAGGAATCTTGACCAACTTCCACTTCCAAAGAGGGAGTCGAAGTGAGTCAAGGTTGGGTCAAGATATTTGCTTTCTTTTGGTTTGCTTTTTGTTGTAACATAGGGCTCCAGTGTAATTACATTAGTATTTTTTTCTGATTTTTCCGAAGAGAGGTTGTTAGAGGAGGTTCCAGCGGTTGTCAACTGTGCCGAGTCGCTACCATCAAAGGGCCTAGGGGTACTTAAATCTTCAAAATTACTAAGCATAAAGATTGTGGTATAATCTATGAAAATAAATAAATAAATAAATGAACCTGAAAACCTTAAAAAAGATATCATCAGCCTTTCATGGAGATTATTCTTCCACCAAAGCACAAGTGAGAACTGACTCCCAAATGTCTGCTCCCTACCCTACCCCACAGGGGATGGCACAACATGATTAGAGTGGCCCAAGTGTAAGAAAACCCACTTGCTAGGGCTGGCAATATTAATGGAATACAATCATCCCCATCCTAATCATGTTATGGCCAAACCGTGAGTCCTGTCCCGAGAACCAGTCCCCCCTGGAATCCGCGGTCCAGCCCTAAAGAATAGTTCCGCCTTTGAGCTATCAATGTGATAACTCTCAGATCTGAACATTATTGGGCAGTTGATGGTCCTACCACATTTCTCACTATTTAGCATCGGATATAAACCCATTCCTAGCTATATCTTTTCCTATTTATCAGGTCCAATAAATTTTAGCTAAAGTGAAAAATTCAGCAAAAATTAATCCAAATAAATATATAATGGTATATGAGACTCTTGGGCTCAAACCCGAGAACAAATTCCTGGGGTTCAAGAGCCGCCTCACCATGTCAAGGTGGTCCCACATTGTGAAGAACCTTGAGAGAATGCTTATCTGGTGTCTGGCGTGCATCCTGATTAGGGAATCTGTACGTGTGTCGAGTGCGTCAGATGTTCTTGACACGTGAAAACATCCTTGCCTAGCAACAAGATTGTGAGTTTGTTCGCTGGAAATGTCCAGGTTCCGGAGAATTTGTTCATATTTGTATTTCTTTGGAAGGAGCCCCAGAGTATGAAGGGATTAGTTATCAAAAAATTGTCATTTGAAGATTAACACCGAATATTGTTAGAGGCCTTCGGTGAAGGCTCTGTGGTTCGAGACCTGTCGATTAAGATTGTTAACATTGCTGTTTGGAGGTAGGAAACATTTTAGGTTTCCCAAACTGTAGATTTCATTTAACATATATCTCACTTGAATTTAGGATTTTCTACATCGTGTGTACTTTATAGTAACATAGGAGGAAATTCCTATATCTTTATTTTTATGCATTTGTTTAACAAGAGTTTTATTTGACTTCTTCAGATGTTTCGCTGAGGAAGAGGTTAAGATGTACTCATTGGGGAATATACTGGACTTTGACTGTCTTATTTTGACCTATTGTTGGGAAATTATTTAGATTGAATAATTAGTTGAATATGGTAGACCTTAATATATTTGATCATTTGGCGAATATTAGTATTCCATTTGATTTCATATCTTGTTTCTTGCAATCCAGTATGTTAGATTATTGTCAAATAAATATATTTTGGGTAATGCTTGTTTCGCTGTAGACCTGAGAGAGAGAGAGAGAGAGAGAGAGAGAGAGAGAGAGAGAGAGAGAATGCGTGTGTGTCTGTACAAATGTACGTTACCAGTAGCCTTTCTGATGCGGTCACTATCAAGCTACCAATAGGTGGGAATTCTTGACTGTTAGCAAAGGTAAGCAATGGGATTTGCTCTTGTTTGGGTAACGTTATATATATATATATATATATATATATATATATATATATATATATATATATATATATAAATATATATATATATATATATATATATATATATATATATATATATATATATATATATATATATATATATATATATATATATATATATATATATATATATATATATATATATATATATATAATTATCATCTTATTGGTAATGATTTATAATTTTTGTCCATGCTTTGTTAGAGGAAAGGTTTATGAATACTGGAATAGGTTCGCAGTTTTCCATTACCAAGTGGCAAGTCTTCAATATTATAATATATAATTGGATCTTTATTTCTGCCAGTTTTAAAGTATATGCCGAAATTGTAGGTCTCATTTCCGCAGCAGTAAAAGCAAATACCAGAAAATGAGAATGTTTTGTTATAAGGTTTAGAAAATTTATATTAAGAAATTTCAGGTTTAGAATGTATATATATATATATATATATATATATATATATATATATATATATATATATATATATATATATATTAATATTAAGAATTACACCTAATTAAAAGCTAGGTATTGTGATATGAATATTCAGATATCTCGTATCGTTCTATCGACTTGAAAAATGGATCGGATTAACCTAAAACACTCCCATGGTTATTCTTGTCGAGAGCTCGCGAAATAGTGTTTGTGCCCTTCCAAGCACACCGCCCCCCTCTTTTTTTTTTTTTTTAGCTAGGTTGTAACAGTTGTTTACACCTTTGCCAAATATAGAACCACGTTTAACAACTAATGTTTACGCACAAATATAACGTTGCAGAGTATAGATGCGTAGACAAATTTGATAATACGATTATTGCAGGTAAGGAAATAAGATAAATGCCGCTATTTTATTGCATTTTTGTTCTGCATTTTTAATAGTCTGGGAAAATATTTCTACTTTAAGGACACGGGACTGCTTTAAAAACAAATTCCCACTTTCCCCAAAATAATGCAAACAGGCATAACTTCACTCTCTTTTGCTAATTTTTAGTTCTCACATTTTTCGTTACACACACACACACGTATACAGTATATATGTTATAAATTTTATTTATACATGTATGTATATTATAAAGTTTTGTAATATATATATATATATATATATATATATATATATATATATATATATATATATATATATATATATATATATATATATATATATATATGGGTATAAAAGCACGTTAAAAAAAGAAGAAGAAGAAGATATATATATATAGTGAATGCTTGATGTTTGTCCTCTATAGAAATCCAAACTGCTTGACAGACCCAGACAAAATATTTTGCACACGGCCAGTGTCACCCCGGAAAGGTTTATAACTCAAAATCAAACCCCTACTCCGTGACAGTCATACACAGACAAAACAAATGAAATTTCCGTTTTTACCGGTGCTGTTCACCTTGTTTTTTCAGTAAGTTTATGGGAGTCACCATTACCTTAGGCGGAAAACCACCACCATTCCTGTTGGTGACGTCATTAAAATACTGCCACTCTAAACCCTGTAATCAGTTCAGTATATCCAAAATAATTAAACAGATGTGTTTGACTATATTAGAATTACTTTCATTCAGTCATAAAGCAGTGTAATTCAAAATGCACGTGGCCATCATTTGACCCATCTTAGACACTAGGGTAAGTTTCAAACCCCTCTACCCCCGTGTGGTTCCTCATTGGCAGGGTGGGTATCGTTCTCAGCTAGCACTCTGCTGGTCCCGTGTTCGATTCTCCGACCGGCCAGTGAAGAGTTAAAGGAATTTTTTTCTCGTTATAATGCGGTTCGGATTCCACAATAAGCTGTAGGATCCGTTGCTAGATAACCAATTGGTTCTTAGCCACGTAAATAAATCTAATCCTTCGGGCCAGCCCTAGGAGAGCTGTTAATCAGCTCAGTGGTCTGGCTAAACTAAGGTGTACTTAACTTTTCCCTACCCCCGTGACAGACATACAAACACAGATATCACAAATGAAATATTCGTTTTTAGTAGTACCATCATGTTTTCCTTCAGGTGCTTCTGGTTCACTTTCAGGCGCTGTCAGACGTATGATTAACCTGCAACAATACACCCCCTATAACAAATTTTTATCAGAATTTACATGAATTTTGATCATAATTTATGATAATTATTAATATAGTTGTTTATTACCTCCATAAAATAAACATTGAAAACTTATATTAGTTTAAATGAGGTTTGGAATTAATTATCGGCAGCCAGAGTTGTAAGGAGTAGAAAAGGTGGGAAGAGTTAGTGGATGAAACGTT
>NC_089742.1:24638149-24640649 GCF_040412425.1 Macrobrachium rosenbergii | reverse complement strand
TTGGGTCTTCCGCTGAAAACCCTTATGGACAGAGTCAGTGGAACGACTTTCGAAACATTCACGCGCCAAAAGAGTGAATGAAGCCACACTAGTGCAGAGCGAAATAGAAATGTGAATGAAAACAGGTGCCGTCGATAGGACGAATCATTTTTAATTCCGTTATGCCCAAAAGGGAGGCGAAATTGTCCGCTTTCCACTTTTTCAAGTCTGTAAGTGACCCTGCAAAGACGTAATCAAGTTCATATTTAGTTACAGAAAATAATTTACGTGGAACATTGTTTAGGGAACATTCAAAGCAGTTGCCAATTACTTTGAGAGATGCAAAATCATAACCGACTGAATCATTCTTTATTTTCTTCAATGAAAGACAATGTCTGTCAGCTGCTTTATACTCCGTATTATTTTATATAAAAAAGTAGGTAAAATGAGACGAGACCATTTTTTTTTTATTCTTTATTACAAAAAAAGGCTTCTGCCAACGCCATCAAATTTGTACTGTACAAAAAGAAGAGTCGGTCTTATAAAAAGAAGACCGA
Source organism: Macrobrachium rosenbergii (assembly GCF_040412425.1). Lineage (NCBI taxonomy): Eukaryota > Metazoa > Arthropoda > Malacostraca > Decapoda > Palaemonidae > Macrobrachium > Macrobrachium rosenbergii. The sequence continues at coordinate 24,640,113 of NC_089742.1, read as the reverse complement.
GCACTTACACCCATGCAAATGTCAAACGTGAAACAAGTCACTTAGTTTTGGATCACATTTAATCTTTAGTTCAACATCACGATCAACAAATGTTTTTTTTTATCTTTACATACAAGTTAATATAAAACATTCACACACCTATCTTTATTACAGGGAGTAAACATAGGATTTATTACCCCCTTCTAGTCAGTAAGGGTACACCAGTGTCTTTTTTTTTTTATTTTTGTTTGGTATTTGTCTTTATCTTACCCCGTTTCAGGTATATTTCCCTTTCTTCAGTTTAAAAAAATCTTATATCTTTAAATTTTACCTTGGACGCAGATGCAGGTCAAACAAGAGTGCAGAATCTTAGCACATCTTGCTTTAAGATGATTGCACTCATAAAAATGTCATATATGAATACACAGTGATAAACACAAGCACAATACAAAAACAAATATGGATGAAGACATAAAAAGCATTAATCCTCAAGAACTTTTGTTATAACCAGAACACTGAGGAGGAAAAGGCGTGGCACCTTTTCGCTTGGAGATGATAATTGTAAAATATGTACCTCCTGAAGCCTGAGTTAAAGCTATTTTACTAACTCGGGGAGTTATCGCACGCGGTCCTAAAACAAAAGTGAGTATCTTTTCGCGTCGTTATTCCTTCTCATTTGAGCAAAGTTATGGGGAGCTTTGAAAAGATGTCCCTTTTCTTCTTTACCTTCGACTTTTTCTAGTAGTCGTTGAGGCGCTTTTCTCATAATAGTAAGTAGTTATTGGTGGTAAATGGAATGTTATAGAACACAATATATGAGCAATAAGTAAACAAAACAAAAAAAGAGGAGGTTAAGTAGTTATTCAGCGAAAATGAAAAAGAAAGCAATAAGTATTCCGGATTACCATACAAAGGAGCTAAACGACACCCTAAAAATGACTAGATTGGATTTGAGTTTTCATTTAACATGAGATAATAACAAAATAGTGAAAGGCTTAGGGTAAAAAAAAATTCCTTCATCCTACTAAATTATGTAAAAGTATAGCGAAGTATGTATGCATGTTTGCGTACGGCATGCATATACAAACATATGCAGAGGAACATACACCACGTATACGAACCTCATTCATAATATAGAGATGGAGCAATGATTTAGAAATGAGTACAGCACGAATATTTTAATAGCATATGACCAACAGAAATGAAATAGTGAACGCAGAATCGTCCAGCGGCTACATCATGAATAAACAGACGTAGCTAATTAATTTCCATTTACTTCCCTCTCAGTTTTATTTATGTTCATTGTAAATCCACAATCTCCCCAGAAAACTAATTCTAATGAAATTCAGTAATTCATATAGATTGTTTTTGACTTTTAAATTTTATTTACTGGTTCTGATCATGAACATTAATGCATAATGAAAACGTTAAACCAATTTAAGATAATATGCTAAATACTTGATGACTAATTATTTTGGAGACGGCGAATATTTTCTCAGTACCAAAAACTCGTTGTTCATTATGTGTATTGTTTTGTTTACATGGGATGCTGTTAAATTGTTCCTAATTTCCTTTTTAAATTAATTTCTCAATAGTGGTCATTTGTAAGTTTATAAATAAAAAAAACTGGAAAACTGATTTTATAAACTAAAACAATATTGGACGTTCAAAATAGTCCACTCTCGCTTAGAGAATAACCTATTAATGTTTACAAGATATGTTTTAACACAACAATCGGATTGAATCAGCATGCATTTGTTTGCAGCTGAAATTACCTTCTGAAATTCATAGAGTGGCGCTTGTAAATGCATGTACTTGTGTGTGCGCGTTTGTGTGTATGTTTATGTAAGCGAGCTTTGAAAGAAGTCAGTCCCAAAGAGAGTACTAAGAGAGAAAAAATAAATTCTCATGTCGCCTATATTCTTAAGTTAAAGGTTATTAATTTCGTCTTGTCCCCTTTTGGCTTGAGAAGATTTTTTGTCTAA
>NC_089742.1:24613149-24615649 GCF_040412425.1 Macrobrachium rosenbergii | reverse complement strand
TTTGATACAGAGCAGTGATAAATTTATGCAGTGTCGTCAAATACGACTAATGGTGTTCTGATACAGAACAGTGACAAATTTATGCAGTGTCGTCAAATACGACTAGTGGTGTTTTGATACAGAGCAGTGATAAATTTATGCAATGTCGTCAATACGACTAGTGGTGTTTTGATACAGAGCAGTGACAAATTTATGCAGTGTCGTCAAATGCGACTAATGGTGTTCTGATACAGAACAGTGACAAATTTATGCAGTGTCGTCAAATACGACTAATGGTGTTTTGATACAGAACAGTGACAAATTTATGCAGTGTCGTCAAATACGACTAGTGGTGTTTTGATACAGAACAGTGACAAATTTATGCAGTGTCGTCAAATACGACTAATGGTGTTTTGATACAGAGCAGTGATAAATTTATGCAGTGTCGTCAAATACGACTAATGGTGTTTTCATACAGAACAGTGACAAATTTATGCAGTGTCGTCAAGTACGACTAATGGTGTTTTGATATAGAACAGTGACAAATTTATGCAGTGTCGTCAAATACGACTAATGGTGTTTTGATACAGAACAGTGACAAATTTATGCAGTGTCGTCAAATACGACTAGTGGTGTTTTGATACAGAACAGTGACAATTTTATGCAGTGTCGTCAAATGCGACTAGTGGTGTTTTGATACAGAGCAGTGATAAATTTATGCAGTGTCGTCAAATACGACTAATGGTGTTTTGATACAGAACAGTGACAAATTTATGCAGTGTCGTCAAGTACGACTAATGGTGTTTTGATACAGAACAGTGACAAATTTATGCAGTGTCGTCAAATACGACTAGTGGTGTTTTGATACAGAACAGTGGCAAATTTATGCAGTGTCGTCAAATACGACTAATGGTGTTTTGATACAGAACAGTGACAAATTTATGCAGTGTCGTCAAATACGACTAATGGTGTTTTGATACAGAACAGTGACAAATTTATGCAGTGTCGTCAAATACGACTAATGGTGTTTTGATACAGAACAGTGACAAATTTATGCAGTGTCGTCAAATACGACTAATGGTGTTTTGGTACAGAACAGTGACAAATTTATGCAGTGTCTTCAAATACGACTAGTGGTGTTTTGATACAGAACAGTGACAAAATAGCAGCAAAAACCTGAAATTATTGCAATATCACTAAGCCCTTCACCACAATGCAAGGTGAAATAAATCCAGAAAACAGCCATATACAGTAGATGCATGCATACATGCTTAGAGAGAGACACAGACACATAACTCGATAGAGAGAGAGAGAGGTACTTGCATATAGAGAGAGAGGGTGAGATAGATACAAAAATAGACAGATAGATAGACAGCCTATATATAATAGATCACTACCCAGAAAATACCTGTAAAACTGCCTTTCCATCCACGAATTTTACATTTTGCCAAAAGCCCCAGTGTGACGCACCGCCATCCATCAGTACATCAAAAATCATTTAATGTCTAAGTGTTTATATCTGGAGTTTTTTCAAAACTTTCCTGACTGTGTTATTTTGTCTTATTCCTCTGTTTTATTTCAGTCGTGCTGATGAACTGTCGAAAATTTATTCTCTATGACAAATATTTTCCCGAAAACCTTCGATCCATCTACCAATACATCTGCCTGTCGATCATAGTGGAATAATCCCCCATAGATGGACTCGAATTTTGTCCCTAACAAGTATATCTTCATTTTCATAACTGGATCAAGATTTAATTAGTCCCAGTCCAGGAATCCTAGGCAGTATTAAATCAAATCTCGGAGGCATAACCGTGATATTGAAAGGATAAATTGACAGTTCCAGCGATATCTTGTGTTCTTGGATCTTATCAAGAAATCATTCTCTAACATACACAAACGCACACACACACTCATACATACACATATATATGCATATATATATATATATATATATATATATATATATATATATATATATATATATATATATATATATATATATATATATATATATATATATATATAATATCCAAGTCCGTGTATTTTTATTGGCGTGGAAAACAGACTGTTTAATTTAACTTAAAAAATTTGATAAAACAAAACTACCATAAATTGCATTTCATCATTAACAAGACTGTATTTTTCGACAATCAAAGGATGAAACTGTATTTTAATAATAAACAGTTTATATACGATTGTATATAACCTTTCATTGTTTTTTTTATTGCTTTCTTCCTCTGCATGTTTTCAAATTCACTTACTTCCCTGTTTAACTTTTCCACTTTTTTTTCTTGTCCTTATTAGTTGTAATGAAGCTCGGTGTACAAGTTAGTGGTTTTGTAGGCTTCTCCATCGAATAATAATAATAATAATAATAATAATAATAATAATAATAATAATAATAATAATAATAATAATAATAATAATAATAATAATGGAAACCATATGGAAGTAGCGAAAAATGAATTGTCGTCAGACGTTAAAGAAGAAAATCGCAAAAATTTCACATCTAATGTCT
>NC_089742.1:24580649-24605649 GCF_040412425.1 Macrobrachium rosenbergii | reverse complement strand
CATTATAGCTGATATTACTGGTGCAAATGCCCTGTCAAGTGTAATGGCAATAGTGTAGTATATTACTGTCATACTTATAACATCAAGAACATTATGTTGCTTCATATTTTCTAGGTAAACATTAGTGACAGCCGTGGAGTTCATTATCCGTAAACAGTGTCACCTATGAAAAGATATATGCATATATTTTCCGGTGTATATAATAGGAATGTTATTATAGTAATAATAATTCCCCTTCAGTAAAGTTTGGAATTTGTTTCATATCGTTTCTGTGTGTTTGTTTGTTTATCTATCTATCTCCGTTCGTCCAGTTGTCGTGTGTGGGCTAGTGGCAAACTTTAAACAGGCTTTTTAGTTCATTCTGTTCGCACATTTTTCTGTCTGCATATTTTCTGTCCGCCCTCAGATCTTAAAAACTACTGAGGCTAAAGGGCTGCAAATTGGCATGTTGATCATCCACCCTTCAATCATCAAACATACCTAATTGCAACCCTCTACCCTCAGTAGCTTGTATTTTATTTAAGGTTGAAGTTAGCCATAATCGCGCTTCTGGCGACGATATAGGATAGGCCACCACCGGGCCGTGGTTAAAGCTTCAGGGGCCGGGGCTCATACAGCATTACACCAAGACCACCGAGAGATAGATCCATTTTCGGTGGCCCTGATTATACGCTGTAGCGGCTGTACAGAAAACTCGTTTGCGCCGTAGAAACTTGGGCGCATTTTCTACTTGTTATATAATTATTTCTGCCTCAGGATATTTCCATGTTTCCAATGGTATGCGTTATACTTTTCTAGTTATTATTATTATTATTATTATTATTATTATTATTATTATTATTATTATTATTATTATTATTATTATTATTATTATTTATTATTGTTGTTGTTGTTGTTGTTTTTTTATGATCGTGAACATATGACTTTTCTTTTCCATAAACAGTTAAGTAAATATTTAAAAATAATTGGCATCCATGTGTTCGCTTTCTGTTGCCTTTCTGGACAGCGTTGTGACCCGTAGCTTTGTGAGAGGGCTTTGATGTTTTGATTAAACTTCACTTAAATAAATGAAATATGTTCATTTGGAAATCTGAACATGAGGAAACGATATTCTCAAGCGCATTGTTCTGAGAATAATATATAAAATAAAAATTTTTTCCTATTTTTCCTTTAAATCAGTAATCTGGGTAAATCTCTTATTTGCAAAACAATATTATTTTCCCTTTGGTATTACGAAAATATACTGAATAAATAATGCCTCATAAAAACTCCCGTTTTGTTGTAAATCAGCGAACTTGACAAAAAATGTTATTGCTGTAATGTTTAATAACTCATTTTCGTGCCAGCTGCTTTAATTGATATTCCCACGTCATGATAATGAACGATCGGTCTTCCAGACTGGCAGTGGATGAAGAAGATTCTCTTTTTTTTCTTTCTCCTTAAAAAGCCTCTTCGTTAATAAAGTCAAATTGCGTGAGGATATAAACGAGGGTGATTACAACATTTTCGTAATGATGTATAAGATGGTTATTATGACGTGTGCTGAAAAAAAAAAATAGAAAAGGCGGTGGTTATATATTATTCATTTTCGATTTTATTTTTCGTAGATAAGGATTTCGTTAATGAAAAATTCAGTTCATATTGATTTAGTTTTCGTATGACTTATGTAAGGTAATAAAGCTGTTTGTTTTCATTTGTTTCTTGGCCATTTCATCTTTATTCATATATTTTCCTGTTTTCTTTATTATTTTACTGTATTTCACTTTGGTCGTAATTGCTTACGGAAAGAAAGATCATATGTTAATGATAAGGAGATCTCTTGCAATAATAATAATAATAATAATAATAATAATAATAATAATAATAATAATAATAATAATAATAATAATAGTAATAATAATAATAATAATAATTTTTAAAAATTGTTGATATTAATTACTGCCTCAGCTTGTATATGGTATTGCTTATTCCATATATCCGAATTTACAACTGTTGGTAATACTGTCATTAACCTGAAACGAAAAACGCAAATAGAGGGAGAATTGACTTTCAAGTAAAAGCAAATGCATTATTTTCATTATTCATCTATGAATAACAAGTAAACGGATAAAAAAAAAAAAACACACACACACACACACAGGAAAGTTGTGCATAAATTATCCGTTATTTCGAGACCACTTCTGTGAGCTTTAACATATAAATTCATCTCATTCAGACTAAAATTGAACTTATAAAATTTCCTCAGCAACCACTTCAGAATGAACGACTCCACAAATGAGTAAAATCATAATGATCATCTTTGTCTTGAATGGCATATTTTCTCCAGAGCGAAAATTGATCATTCACTTCTCGGGAGGTGTTCTCGCCACCGATATTGGTCTCATACCTCTCCCGACGTCTTGGAAGAAGACACGCACATTATTTGCATTGTGCTTTCATCGGTGTCTTCGTATCGTCGATATTGGTTTCATACTTGCTCCAATATGCTGGGAGACGACGCTCTCGTTACCTGCATTGTGGTTTTGGCTTATAAATTTCATCTTATTTTTCGTCGCCAGCGATCAACGATTGAGCCGTGCGCGATTATAATAGCCGTGGTGGAAAAGTGCCATAAGTAGTAGGCTGCCCATTATGCATTATACCCCTTAGAGTGGTAATGCCGTCAGTGCACCTCTCACTTGCACTTTAGGAATTGCTTGAGGTTCTTTGCAGCGTCCCTTCATTCCTTGGACTGTACCTCCGTTCATATTCTCTTTCTACCATCTTACTTTCCATCGTCTCCTAGCAATCGTTTCATAGTGCAACTGCGAGGTTTTCCTCCTGTTACACTTTTCAAACCTTTTTTCTCTCGATTTCCCTTTCAGCGCCGAATGACCTCATAGGTCCCAGCGCTTGACCTTTGGCCTATATTTTATATTCCATTCCAGTATGCTTGCTTGTTTATATGATTACCTCTTATAAAATTTTTGTGATATAAAGTCAGCAATTAATATATGATTACAATAACCGCAATTATTAACATTATCATTATTATTTTGTAGTTTTCCAAGACCAGTAATTGCATTTGTAAACTCAGAGGGTTCGCTATAATTTTTGTTCCTGATTATACGTACAAAACTGAGTCAGAGTATAGTTAAAGAAGTTGAACAGCTGTAAAGGAGATAGCCAAACGGATCTGGCAAAAAATTAAAATTCAGAAAGCAATACACCTGGGGGCGCCGAAGGAATACCGCCAGAAATCCGTAGCGCCGTTTGCACTGCCTCAAACCACAACGTAAGCAGAGACACATCGTGGGGAAACCGTAATACGAAGACTATGCATTGCACTATTGGCTTATCTATCTCTTCCTTATCAGCAATCAGCAATTAAACCGTAATGTATGATTACGATAACATTGTTGAAGGAATATCGTGTGATTAGGATCTCATTCGTGATGTGAGAGAAAACAGACGCGAGGACCCCGGTGCTACTCCAAACGACCCGGTTTATGCCAACACACGCAACTCAAGTCTCCAGCCACTCTTTATTAGTATCATCAATACCGCGAGCATAATTGCAAATTATTGACAGAACCCTTGGAAAATGCATTTTCATGCGATATCGGGTACACTTCGTGCCTCGCTGTCACTCGTGTTTCCCGAGTTGGCGGATGTCGGTTTCGGGGAATAAACCTATAATGACTTGAAATTGTCCTTCTACTTTGTCGAGGGGTTTGCTTAAAAAGGTACCTGTCTCTTTGTTTACAAACTTTTATTTTTGAAGTGTTGCCATTCTGTCTTGTGGAATCTTACATGGCAAGCCCGTTGGGTTTAGTCTTGATCTTGAAATAATAATAATAATAATAATAATAATAATAATAATAATAATAATAATAATAATAATAATAATAATAATAATAACAACAACAACATAGAAAACTCTTCTAGAATATGGAAGTAAAGTTAAGGATTTTGACAATGAATATTGACATATAAGGAAAATGGAGTAAATATGGCAATCCTCATAAATACAAATTAGTCTTCTGATTGATCTATCAGAATTTATCTAGTCTATGCTGAATCTTACTATAGGTAGAGAGGTTGTTGGGAGGGCCAGCTTAATCCCATGCTGTTAGCGAGTCCAGCCCAGTACCAACAGGAAGAAATTTGGGGACAAAATACAAGATATGGGTGGTGGGATAATCCCGAATGAACAATTAACCCACATGTGATAGTTGAGAAATTCTAAGTGCCTGGGAAGACGGGAGAAGGAAGAGAGTTCCAGAATATGTTTTATCAAATTTACTCACAGTGAACATTGAGCTTGCGGGAATCCTCCAGAGCCGTTGCTTCCAAAAGCGAATTTTGCGCCCTGCAGGAAACGATGGCACCGTTGTTCCTGCGCGTCGGAGCCACGTGCACTGTGGATCGGCTGACGTTTCCGTCATACAGAACCTGCAGAATGGGATAAAAAAAAAATAGATTTAACTTGGAAGTTTAATGCATAAAATATGTTATTCTCAAGTATCAAACGCTGTTTGTCAAATTCCTGTATATACTAAAAAAAAACTTTTGGTTATTGCTTTCCCAGTCCATAGGATTTTATACGGCTATACTTCTCCTAAGCCCAGATAACTTCTGTTGTGAAATTTGAAATATATAAAGATCGTTAACGAATTTGACAACGTATTTATATTGTCTGAAGAAAGGGATAATGGGTCTTCACGTGGCTCGAGAGTCAGTGGAGTAAGTGAACAAGGTTTTCTTTGAGTCGGCACCTAACTAAGTCTTTTATTTTACAATATTGAAAGACCTTTGTTATTCCCAAACTTTGAAATGTCATATATTGTTTATTGATAAAAAAAAATGTAAAAATGTATATGAAATTTCTATTTTTCCCAGATATTCGCCTCTTTTTGATAAACCTGATTAATGGGGGGATGGTTATCTACCAATTTGTTATAATGAGATGGGTTCGAAAAATGGTAATTTTTAATCCCAATTTATTCCTTTCTTGCGAAAATTTTAAACACGATTACGGCCTCATTATTTCCAGGTCATCCGCCTTGCGTAAACAGTATAGTGAAACTTATGCATTCATTAGGCTTAATATGTCTCATAGAAAGATCTTTCATCTTTCACGGGGAATTAGTGTATTGATGTCCTTAGGGTAAACAGGTTTCGCTGAAAGATACATAATAAACAGTCCAATTATTCTGATAATCCTAGCTAATTAGCAATACCACAACAAAGACCTCAAATCTCCATTCTAAGAATGAAGTTTTCCCTCCTTTAGAAACTATCTCTCTCTCTCTCTCTCTCTCTCTCTCTCTCTCTCTCTCTCTCTCTCTCTCTCTGTACCTCCATTCTCATTCTCTTTCTTCCATCATACTTTCCATTCCATTCGTTTCTCGATGGTGACTTGCTTAGCTCACAAGCGGACGAGTGGTTTTTGAATCTCGAACGGGACGAAGAGGGACAGATGGTGCGTTCACTATAAACCGGAGGTGCCTCTGTCGATCCTACGCGGTGAATTAGGTTTCTAGAGGTTAGACGATTGCTTAGGCCGCAGCCAGGGATAAGAGGATAAAAGAAAGAGGGGAGAAAAGGGGAAAACTGGACGTGAGTTCACTGCTACGCCAAAATGTATATCAAAGAAACGGAAGGTCATCGAAGTGACAATCCTTATTTCATTGGGTGACACCATTCTCTCTCTCTCTCTCTCTCTCTCTCTCTCTTTTTTACACACATAGACACACACATACACAAACAACCACAGAACTTAGTAAACTTGTTTGTGAAAGGAGTGACGCCTTGCAAAATGTATCTGATTTCTAATGACATTTTCCTTCAAAATTCTGTGATTATTAAACTCAGTCATTGTGAAGGCATAGCGGGTATCTTTAAGAGTCATTGTCTTCCACAGCAGATATCAAATTAAATTTTGGAATCAAAATGCTAAAGTTTGATACTCATACGTGGACACCCATTGAAGCACTGGCCTGAACTAATGGTATGAATTTCAATGATGGAAACAAGCGTAGTTTCACTAAATCTACCACATTACGAATTGTAACCAACTTAACTACGATATAGGTTGATAGAAATTTAAAGTTTAAATTTTGGTGCTTTGTCTTGTATCGAGGTACAGCAATGTCAAGCCGTTTACGTTATAATGAAAGTCTTCCTGTTTGAAATATATCTAACAATACAGCATTTTCACTGACGTTAAAAATATATTAAAAAATATATCATCATTTAACTCCCTGCTATTACCAGAATCAAAGTTAAAAGATATATATTTTGATAGAGAATGAATATTCCATATTTTCCCCGGAACTGTGTATTTTCATAACTTGTTATAAAAAAACCAGTGTTTTCCATTTAAATGCAAGTAATCTTTTCATTCGTTTCTATATTTATTTTTATATTATCAAAATAGGAAACGCGCGTACACTTATACCGGAAAATCAAACCAGTTCAAAGCATTTCATCTCTCTCTTTCTCTCTCTGTCTCTTATGTATATACAGATATATATATATATATATATATATATATATATATATATATATATATATATATATATATATATATATATATATATATATTATATACATATATACATACAGTATATAAGAGAGAGAGAGAGAGAGAGAGAGAGAGAGAGAGAGAGAGAGAGAGAGAGGTATTAAAATAAAACCTTTTCTCCTATTTCTAGAACTTGGAAAATGACAGTTATTTCCTCTTTATCGTAAGTCATAGTGGTAATAACGAGTTTTATTCCACTTGAAAATCCCAAGAATAACCCTGTGCCTCCCACTTCTACGACGTCAAGAATGACGATTGTTTCCTCCTTATCGCAAATCAGCATCATGATCACGACGTAGTCTTCGGCCCCTTGAAAAGCCCAATATCCATTCAGCATGGCACTCGAAAAATCTCAGTGGCGGTCTTTTGTTTAGTTCTGCTGTACAGGATTCTTAGGGAGATTCAGGCTCGTGAAACGAAGTAGAAACGATGATTGGATGTAAATTGTTTTCTGTAATCTTATCCGTAGAATTACTGGATACGTGATGTATACTGTACATGAGACGAATAGCATGATATGGAATTTGACGTTGGAAAGGAAGCTTTTATTATATATATATATATATATATATATATATATATATATATATATATATATATATATATATATATATATATATGTGTGTGTGTGTGTGTGTGTGTGTATTATATATATGTGTGTGTGTGTGTGTGTGTGTGTTTGTGTGATAAGGAAATCATATATGCAAAAAGTATTTGAATATTCAGTGGATAAACAGTAAAACAAATCATTCGCAAAGAAATATACAAATGCATAAATATAAATCAGGACAGTAAAGGAAATTACTTAATCGTCTGATAAATAGACTGAAGAATATCTCATACTGAATATGTCAAATGAAGTGTAGATAAATATAACTCATTTTTATTAGTGGAGGAAGCTCGGTGAATGTGGAAAGATTATTATTAGAAAAGGACTTGCTTGTTGAGAATACGAAGGCGAGGAGTGTTGAAATACCGTAACGGAATCAGTTCTTGAGATAACTGAAAGGTTTAATATATTTGCAGCCTTGTGATTGTGGCAGCAGGTAATATTAGTGCATATGTATGGAAAAGGGGATCTTTTTATTTAAAGAGAGGCATTTTGCTGAATGACGTATAAGAAACAAAATAGTTCAGTATAATTCATTCAGCAATAGTAATGAGGTTCACGAAAAATCCTTTGACGTCGCCAACACATTTTCAACTTTGGAGTAACAACGAGTAACATTTTAATTAACGGTCAACTAGATGTCCATTTCAGGGACCGCGAGTTGTCGTTTTTCTCAAATATCTTTCAAACTAATTATTTGATCGAATGTTACTTTGACACAGTGTACAACACACCTCCTGCTACTTTTTCGTAATATAGTGCATTGTCAAATGGTTTATTTAAGGCGTTTACTCTTGATTTTTAAAGGCAAAGTCGTATGAGTCACCAGGCCTAAACTACGCAATCGAACGTCCGCTATCTCCCATAGACAAGAAAGGGGCGGGCGAGCGGAGATGAGGAGAAGAGGATAGTTGGTTGAGGGAGGGATTAGGAGGGGAAGGGAGAGGGAGGGACAGGATGGGGATAAAGGGCGTTCGAATGCATAGTTTGGCGATGCTTGGCAACACCATGTAAGTCAAGAGTATACGCCTTAACTAAAACCATTTGACAAAGCGCTATATTACCAAAAATTAGCGCGAGGTGTCTTGTACAATGTATCAAAGTGCCATTTCGATCAAATAATTAGTTTGAAAGATATTTGAGAAAAACGATGGCTCGCGGTCCCTGAAATGGATAGTAGATGTCCGTATCTACCTCAGACCCAAAGAAAGCAAGAAGGGGTAAGGAGAGAGACTGGGGCTTAACCCCTAACTTTTGATGTTGTGGATTAATCTAGCCTTATGTCAGCAAAGGCTTTTGCACTTAGAACAACCTGTGGTTATCCCCGAAGATTGTCAGGAGACTGACAAGAAAGAAAAATTCAGAAATGTGCAACACGTGCATGTTATTTTCCATATGGTCTGGAAGGTCATGATCCTTTACTTGAATAAATTGGCCCTATCTTTACAGTTAATTATTTCACTTTTATATTAACTTCGAAAATGCCAGACTAATTTTGAGGCAATTATTGTCGTTAAATCAGTAAAAATGTAGACATTATGCCAATTAAACGCTTACTGAAATAAATATGAAAGTTATAGAAAACAATATACATAAAATGGTAATAGTTATTACCACCAGTCATTAATATTGTTTTTTTTATTTTTACATAGTGTCCCAAGAACCCCGACTCAGAACACCGACAGAATATGAATAATGAAAATAACATAAAACATTATGAATATAAATGATTATAACAACGACGCCATTAATAACAGGAAAAGAGACGAAAGTTTCATTCAGATGCAAATTAGATTCCCGTCACTCCGGCATCAAGCAAGCGCGGCCCCTCACTTGTTGCACGCTGGATTTCATTCGCAATTTCGAGTTAAAAGCAGACTGAAATGAGCTCCGAATGTCAATGAGGCCCATTATACTCGTTTTATGATAAAGGAAGACAAAAGATAATTATTTGTTTAGCTCTGCGTTGGCAGCATGCGTAGAGCGCTAAAATGATTACGAGAGAGTGATGCGTTGTGCCTCGGTGTCCTAACTTTAAAATCCAGAAATGTAGAATTTTATTTTATTCCTTCAAAAATAGTTGTTTATTCAGGTGTGCGAGGCTCGAGTACGTAGTATGTCACAAAGGGCTCAGTAATAGACGCCTTTTTTTATTGTTTCCATTTCATATTATAATAATACTGTGCCATGATTATTTTCCTGGGAAACGTGTTAAAAAGTATTGTGCATCAAAAAAATCACATTTTCAAGATATCATTATATAATGTATATTTGCTCAGTGTCATTTGTACAATGCATGCATGAAAGTCTTTTAATGATTTACCCTTTGAGTAATGTAATGTTAAAGTTTAAATGATTATGTAAATGTCTATTAGCATGCGGGAATTATTCTGATTTTAACATCTGAGGTTTTAGATGCCAACATAAATATGACGGCTGGATCCACAGTTAAAAAAGTAACAAAACAGTAGGAATAGTACAACTGCCATTGAACTAAAAGGAAAAACAATCAAAAAGAGCCTGAGTCACAGGCCCGAGAGATTTGTTTAACGAGAATAAAATGTCTTTGAAGAGTCAGGTCATGTAAATGAGCTAATAAATGACTCATATTAATCTGAGCATAGTTTAGTCGTGAAACTGTGAATTACAAAGTGTTTTTAGGAAAGGGTAATTACGTCTGCAGATTTGGCCCGTATTGAGTCAATATGGAATGGGAAAATAAATTCTTAGTGAACATGAAAAATCATAGGAAAAACAGCATCATATTCTAGAGACACAAAAGTGCATTCAATATGAACACAGACTGAATTATATTTTTATATATATATGTATATATTTGCTTAAAAAGCAAATGGATGTTACAGACTAAATACACACACAAAACAAAGCCACTGCAACACCTTCTAAAAACATAACAAACATCTCACACGTCTCGAACTCTCGCCATACCCGCGCAATAACTTCTCGCTGCTGGGAAGAAGGGCGTTGGGTCGGGTATGATACATGAAACATACGCTACCGGGGTCTAAGCGATGTCAGGCAGGGCAGCCGATCGAGACCACAAGTCTACCCCAGAGCCAAATCAAAAGTCCTTCAAAAGAAGGCATCGTGCTTACCCCATACAAAAATGGGAAAAAAGCACGTTAAAAGAAGAAGATATATATATATATATATATATATATATATATATATATATATATATATATATATATATATATATATATATATATATATATATATATATATATATATATTATATGTATATATACATACATTACATACATGCATATTATACTGTACATATATATGTTTGTTTATGTATTTACTTATAAGGAAGACCACAACTTAAGGTAATGGAGGCTTCATTTTTTGTTATAAAAAACACGGGAGGTGTTCATATATATATATATATATATATATATATATATATATATATATATATATATATATGTGTGTGTGTGTGTGTGTGTGTGTGTGTGTGTGCAGAATCTACTGGTCACTTTTACCAGACACATATGTAATTCTAATAGCCACAATTCCCTCTTAACTTCTCGAATTCTTCGTTTCCCGCGACCGGCCATCACAGTCTTTTTAATTTCTTGCGTTTGGATCTTACGGCTTCGTAATTACAAGCATATCCAAAAAAGCGCGAAGAATTCGAGAAGTTAAGAGGGCATTGTGGCTATTAGAATTACGCACACACACACATACATATATATATATATAATATATATATATATATATATATATATATATATATATATATATATATATATATATATATATATATATATATATATATATATATATATGTGTGTGTGTGTGTGTGTGTGTGTGTGTGTGTGTGTCCATGCAAACTCTTGTGCGTTAAACTATGTAAATAAAACCAACAATGCCATTACATCTCTCAGCCTTACCTGATCCTTCGTATCAGTCATAAGGACGCCATCCATCCACCAGGTGAGGGTCGCAGGTGGCCGAGAGCCCGAGGCCTCGCACACAAGGGAGTATCTCTCTCCCTCGGATAAGGCCACGTTGCTCCCAAGGATCTTCACTTCCATAGGCGGGACTGTAAGAAAAAAAAAAAAAAGAGCAAATAAATAGATGAAATGGAAGGAGAGGAAAATGAAGGGTGGTAAACGGATCTGGCCTCGGGTAGGCTTGATTTATGTATTTATTTATTCGTTTCTTTTTATTGTGGGGAAATGTTTTTTTGATGGGAACCTTTATAAATATATTCTTTAATAAAAACTGCTTTTTTTTTTCCTCAGTCACGCCCCAATAAGCGCAAGAGGATTTTTAGGTTATTGACACTTTTTTTTCGAAGTTGCTTAAAAACACACGCACACATTTATGTATATATGTATATGTATATATATACAGTATATACATATATATAATACACACACACACACACACACACACACACACACACACACATATATATATATATATATATATATATATATATATATATATATATATATATATATAATAAAGCCGTTCCTCGAAATAGGGAGTGGTTCCACACAAAAGTAAAATAAGTTCATCCTTTTAGAACGTAATTAAGGATTGCATGTGTGCAAAAATCCACATTAGGCGTTATATATACCTGGACAGGAAGCTCCCACGTGAGCGCCAAACCCTCATGAAATACATTGTGACACTCGCTCTATTTCTTGAACATTGTGGAGGTCCTCCTCTTCTCCCTTTTCACAAGACTACACAGTTATGTATTCTAACTCATTGCCCACCATTCAGATCCCACTATTCACCAACGGTAACTGTTTTTCCCTGCATCCTCGTGGTACTATGCAAACAGTTCATTTCAAAAGGTTATTTCCTCATTTTTACCTTTTTACTGTCTAACTCGCATACATGAGCTCCGCGATAACTCATTTTTGTTTATGTGAATCTTTAGAAAATCCTCTTTTCTTGTAAAGATATTGCGGAGATTCTGTTATTATTCTTTGCTTCACCTGTTCTGTGACTTTTCTTCTTTTTGTTCTACCATCATCCATTGGACTTATCTCGAAAAACCCATAGGTATCGATAATTTCCATTTTTATGCCCATGACATCCACTTTATTCATTTATTTTTCTTCTCTAAATAAATTTATTCATATTTTTCCCTTTTAACAGATGTCTTCGAAGTCTTGTATCAGTTCATGTAGCTCTTCTTAACTGTCACCAGCGAAGTCTTTTAAGTCTCTGTAGCTCTGCACCTTTGTCTGACATGCCACATGTTTTCCACCTAAAAATATTGTACACTCATAGACATAAAGGACCCTTGATCTTGTCTCCTCTCTCTCTCTCTCTCTCTCTCTCTCTCTCTCTCTCTCTCTCTCTCTCTCTCTCTCTCTCTCTCTCTCTTCTCTACATCCGTCAACCTAATGTCTACAAAATCTGACACAAGACTCACTTTCGTCATAAGTATCCAACAAGTTATCATGCACTTCATGCATTTTCATTCCCTCCAAACTGCAACCATCAGTGCTATCATAGGGCTTATGTCATTCCACATACCATAAACAACTTCGTCCTTAAGCAGTCAAATTTGTTATACAATTCTTTCGTGACAAATGTCCGAGTCATGTATTCTTTTCCGTCTTTAAACCCACTATACTTTTTCTTGTCATTCCTTTTGTTATCTCTTTTGCTTTTTCAGTCAAAAACCGTTCCAGTAACATGAAATTAATTTATCGACAATTCTTACAAACATTTTCATCGCCTTTTCCTTTATACTACCAAACATTTAAAATCCTAACGCACATTCTTCCGTACGTTTTTCTCTCTCTAAGGAAGACTTTACAAACCGTTGTCATCGCTGGCTGTATTACAACCTTACCACAGTATCTCGCTTGTAATCTTATTAATTCCTTCTGATTGCCAGTTTTTTTTTTTTTTTTTTTTTTTTTTTACAAATTCCTCAGTCTTTATTTCAAGCATTTTCAAATTTATACGAACCCTTTCTTCTGTTGCATCATTCACAGATCTACCTCTCATTTCTCCGTCACAATCATAGCTTCTTTAAGTACTCACTCCATCGACAAATGACTCCATTTTCGTTAGACAGCATCTCTCCCTTTTCTTTTTGTTCTAAGAGCCATGTGGCCATTAACCTTTCTCTCTTCATTTACATCCCTCCAGTGCAAGTATTTCTTCCCCCGTCGTTTCATCCTCACTATAGCCAAGACCACCTTTTCCACTTATATCTGTACATGCTCTTTTCTGCTGACGTGTCATTGAGCTTAAACAATCTTATTTCTTATACTCTTTGACTGCTCTACCTTTACCCACAAGCCTCTCTTGATACTCAGTGATCCCATTCAGGAATTTACTGCATATGCATGAAATATTTCATCCAAATTACCTTTTACGCCATCATCCTTTTCTCTCTCTCTCTCTCTCTCTCTCTCTCTCTCTCTCTCTCTCTAACGTTACTGGTTTGTAAGCATTTGCAGCCAATCTTGGCATTTTACTCATGATCGAGTCAGTTGCTTTTTCGCTTCAGTCGGGAATAATAAATCATATTTCCAGGAATTAATTTTCTCACCATTACAGTTATCAACAAGATCCACTATATATTGTACAGTGAAACATAATCCAATAAACTCCCATTCTCAACTATTTCTATTTCCTGTGCATTTTATTATTCATCAAACACCCAAAGACTTGATGAAACTTACCCAGACGCACTGTTTTATTTATGGAACATGGTGGTTTGGATCCCAGGCCACTTACACTTCTTACAGTAATATTCTCCTCTTCGGATAACATACTACAACTGCAGTAGTAGTAAATTTATATATATATATATATATATATATATATATATATATATATATATATATATATATATATATATATATATATATATACTGTATATATATATATATATATATATATATACATATATATACTGTGTATATATATATATATATATATATATATATATATATATATATATATATATATATATATATATATATATAAAAATAATGAAAGCACTTACAGCTCATATCCAGGGTAACAGTGGCAGCCCTGGGTAGCGACATGTTCGAGTTCTCAGCCTGACAAGTCAAGACCCGATAGAGATGCTGACGCGACAGGTTGGGCAAAAACAAAGTATTCATGGCGACATCGCCGTTGTGAGTTTCCACGACGTCGTCCAGAAGGGAACCTTCGTGCCACCAGCTGACGCGAGGAGGTGGTTTTCCTGTAGAAGGAAAAATGCGTTCGTGAAAGTTGATGAAAGTGCGTGATTTTATAAGGAAGTTGTGATAATATACTGTTACGGTTAGTAATGGTAATATCATTTTGTGGTTGTCATTAACATAATAATAATAATAATAATAATAATAATAATAATAATAATAATAATAACAGTACTTATACTTATTGTTATTAATATTTTTATTGCACTATTAGTATTGATAATATCACTTTGTAGCTATCCTTCACATATTTCTTGTAATCATTATTGAGATAATAATAATAATAATAATAATAATAATAATAATAATAATAATAATAATAATAGTTCACTGTGACTTTTATCACAAGAAATATGCGCGCCTGATGTAGCTTTCCGTAGAATGATTATCGTTCTAGAACATTCCTAGAAGACTTACTTGTTTGAATTGAATATTAATGTCTATGATATGGTGTATAGTAATAGACATTTTTACTGCAATGTATTGCACTTTCTTTATTCTCCTGATATGAGAAACATAATTTATTTCATTTAACTCATTTTCTTGGCCAAACCGCTCCCCCTTCATGTGAAATTTATGCATCTTATTCAGCATAATAAAAATCTTCAACAGCTAAAACAGTGTCATTGGGTGTCGTTTTTCCTACCAACTGTATCTTATTTTGATTTACTAAGAGCAGACTGTTATTGAAATTTATCAATTATATATACATATAATGACAACTTCTCCTCAAGCCCAGGCCATTATAATGAAAAGAAGATTTTGTAAAAAAACAATGAAAACGGATTATTCATATATATTCATATTTGACCTTTAAACCGTTCAGCCCATGCCATTATAATGAAAAGAAGATTTTGTAAAAAAAAATGAAAACGGATTATTCATATATATTCCTATTTGACCTTTAAACCGCTCGATCGTGTGACTTGTGCTTTATTTGCAAAAATATCTTTCATCACAGCATTTCTCCCGTATATTATTACTTGTGTTAAAGCAAAGGAGATTGTATTCAGTCACTGATTATCTAAATTGAAGAGACTCCTTCCATATGATGCTGTATTTTCAGACTACCTGGGGCACAAAATAGACCCAAGTACTGTACCTCCTGCCGCCTACATTATTCAGTCTCAGCAAACTTATTTTGAATGTATGTTATATTGCCCATCTATACCAGCTATTAATGCTTTAGTTTTTCCTTCCGAATATTGGAGTTCAGGGTCTACAGAAATTCTTAAGTGCTTAATGAAGAAAGAGGTTATAAACATATTTTTCCAAAACTAATGAAAACAATATTATATATATATATATATATATATATATATATATATATATATATATATATATATATATATATATATATATATATATATATATATATATATATATATATATATATATATATATATATATATATATATATATATATAATATTAGATAACTTTCCCAAATCTGTTTATCCTCTCTGCTAGATACAGGAAAGAGTGAGAGAAAATTCCCATGACAGAGGAAGGGAGAGAAAGGTATTGGTGCTGATATTTTGACAGTTAGATTGGCAAAATCATGACTGACACCGTGACCTGGGTCCCAGAGTTTTCTTTTGTAAGACTGACGGGGCTGCGAGTAGCTTTC
Source organism: Macrobrachium rosenbergii (assembly GCF_040412425.1). Taxonomy (NCBI): domain Eukaryota; kingdom Metazoa; phylum Arthropoda; class Malacostraca; order Decapoda; family Palaemonidae; genus Macrobrachium; species Macrobrachium rosenbergii. Next base: position 24,589,625 of record NC_089742.1, on the reverse strand, counting down.
GGATCGCACTATACATTCAGATGACAACTATCGGTGAAAATTAAAAATGCCTTGACTTTTGCAGCATAATTTCGCCATTTTTGAGATTTATACATACATATACTCTATATATATATATATATATATATATATATATATATATATATATATATATATATATATATATATATATATATATATATATATATATATACACACACACATACATAAATTCATATATACGTACATACATATCAAGACGGTATTTTGCAGTTATTAGGAAATGTGAAATTATCATAGATTTTTTTTTCGTTTCTTCACACTGAAATTAGAAATCTTATAAAAAGGTGCAGTTCTTACCCAGAGTAAGATGATCCCAAAAATAGGATAATGCCAAAAGTAATCTAACGAGTACAAATCCTACTTTTGTATCTCTGATTTTATATATATATATATATTTATATATATATATATATATATATATATATATATATATATATATATATATATATATATATATATATATAGAAATCATCAACACACAATCACGTGTGGAACAGAAATAAATTTCTGACTCATGTCAGGATCAGAACCCAGGTCTCTCAGGTGGAAAGCAGTGGATAACGCCCTTGCTTTCCACCTGAGAGACCTGGGTTCTGATCCTGACATGAGTCAGATATATATATATATATATATATATATATATATATATATATATATATATATATATATATATATATATATATATGTGTGTGTGTGTGTGTGTGTGTGTGTGTGTATTTATATGTATGTATATATATATATATGTTGTCGGACCCTGTTTCTTCTTTCAAAGGGCCCAACACTAAGGTAAGCGCGTCCGGCGTAGGGCGTGTGGTAATTATTGTAAGTAGGAACAAGTGGCTCTTTAAAACAGTTATTAAATTGTAAATTACCGAGGTTAAAGGGAAAATGATTAATTGTTCCCGTTTCTCCTTTATTTGTGATTTTTGTCTTACAGTTCCACCTATAGTTCTTAACTGTTTCTTAATGGTTCGAGACTTTAAGATAATGGTTTCGAGACTTTGAAATAATGGTTTCGAGAGACTTAACGAATTAGATTACGGGGACTATTGTTTGAGAGAGTCTTTCTTCACTAAAACACTTCTTCTCTTTCTGCCTTTTCTGCTTCCCACACTTCGGAATAGTTCTCTCTCTCTATCTTCCCACTCTGCGGCTTTTCTCTCTGTCTCTCTCTTTTCTCTGCCACCTTTTTCTGTGTCTCCTTTCCTGTATGCCTGTCCTTATATCTCCCATTTTCCCTTGTGTCAACCATGACGTCATATTCTGGGCAGGTACTGCTTTTCTGAGGCACCTCCTCCACTTGCTTCATTCCAACTTTTGGAGGTGTGTTTTAAGGAATTCCTGTTGATTATTGGGTATTTGCTCCTTGTAGGATGTGCCTTGGTCTCTGGCACTGATGGCATTTGATTGGCCAAAACATCTAGGCTTGACCTGTGGGCGTGGCTTATTTTCTTGGGCTATCGTTTGAAGTCAAGGGGGGTTGAGGTTTTCCCACACTCTTACTAACCATAAGGTTCCTTCGCAGGACCCTCGTGGATTTCGAAGGCACGGCCAGATGCAATGTCTCTTAGCGCCTCGTTAGTGCCGGTGTGTTCTTGACGATATGGTTGGAGACTTGTTTGACAGACTGGGAAATTTATTGCGTTACGGTCCTCCGTACTGACCCAAATGGAAATAGGATATTTCTACTTCGAAAAAATACCTTTTTCTCTATTCGCTCGATACAGTCTCGGCCATGCTACCTAACTGGCTCCTGACAGTTTTCTAAATAAACAAAACAGTATGGACTATGAGGGCTCCTAACAATATGCACGTTTTGTATGACAAATTCCTTCTATGTATCTGGCTTTAAGTATTAAAACAATCTTAAATTATATAAAAGAGCAAAGAAACATTAGCAATTATCTATCCAAGTTACATTTGGATTTACTCAGCCCTCATACCTAGCTGCCTAACAGGTGGATTTTAAATTCTTAAAAGTAATCAATCTGTACAATCATAAGGCGGCAATCTTCATTTCTTGGCCGTTCTTCATGGATTTCTTGTTGGGCTCGCTGCTACAAACGAATGATAATGTCCTTACTTGTATCTTGGGTGTATTCAAACATTGTGTAACTAACATGTGTAACTTACTTGTGTACTTGTTGCTTGACTTTATCAATGCAAGTATAGACTTCTCTTTGCATTGGAAACTTCTACATTTTAATGACTAACTCAAAAGTATGACTGGCAACTTGGGTCGGAAAACAAAGTAGTACTTATGAATATTTTGTGACTGGCAAAACAAATCGGTAAGCTTTCGCTATTTAAAGTATCTCTAAGAAACGAAGATCGCAAACGTGTTAGTTCTACGGGAAAATAAGTAATTACTATTTCTACTTCTAGTGTTAGTATAGTTCATGCACTCCTTTCAGTGTTGACATGTTATGGGTTATGCCAAGATTTCTCCTGGATGAGGTACCCTTAAAGTACTCACAAATCTTACAAACTGTATTTCTCATTTCTTTACCTTTTACTTATGATTAGTACACTGATACAAATATTCGTGATTTGAAAACAAGATTCTCGTTGAAATCATTTAAAAACCTGTCTTAAACTTCTACCTCATTCTTCTATTAGTGACAGTGGGTTGCAAATCCCTAAAGATGACTGTTAACCTTCTGACTTTAATACGTTACATTTCAGAAATTTTACTTTACTTTCTTGCTTCCTAAGTAATTCCCTTCAGTTAAAGAAAAAGTAAATTCGAAGTTACGGCGCCTTAACCCCAAATTCTTTTGTTACAAGACCGACTAATTAAAGTAAGCATTGCAACATTACAAAAAAATAGTTTCATTACTAAGTCAACCAATGAAGGCAAACTTAGCAACAAAGAAATCAAATACCGGGAATAATAGGATGAATTGACGGGTTTGTTCTTATCATTATTACTGAAATGTGACTCTTCTATTTCTTAGGTTATATCTAGTATTCTCTTCTGAAGTAGCTTCTTCCAATTCTTCAGTCAGTTCTGCCTCTTTAACTTCTTTTGTTCTCTTGACTTTATCTTTATTTATCCAAAATCCTTCTTCTTCTAATGATTCAGCATATGTGGAAGGTATTACTTCATTCACCTTTTTCACTTTCACCTTAGTCTCTTGCACATCTATGACCTTGTATGGCCCTGTGAATTTAGTGGCTAACTTGTAATTAATTCCACTTCTTACTTCCTTCTTGAGGTAAACTTCATCGCCTATCTTGTAATCTACTGGCCTTAATCCTTCTTGATACCTGTCTATCATATTCTTCTGAGCTTCCTCTAAATTCTTGTGTAATTGCTTATGAATTACCTTGAAATTCCCAATTCTTATTTTCATAATGTCTTCAGAGTAATTAGGCTGTAGTGGCTGATTTAGCCACGCATATGGTAATCTTGGTTCATATCCCATTAAAGCTTTTATGGGTGTTGCTTGAGTACTTGTATGATACTTAGCATTTAGTGATAATTGGACTAAAGGTAAATTGACGTCCCAATCAGGATCCTGTCCTACTGTATGCCTTAATGCATCTAGAACCTTTCTGTTATTTCTTTCTGCTAAGCCATTACTAGCTGGATGATACGGTTGTATCGTTACCTTTTCTACCTTGAATGCATCACAAATTTCTTGAACTAATGAGTTATTAAACTCAGTGCCATTATCAGATATAATGAGCTGTGGGGCAGAATACCTACAAAATATCTTATCAAAAAGAGCGATTGCACACTCTTTAGCTCCTTTACTAGTTAATGGTATTAACTCTGTATATCTAGTGAGTGCGTCAATACACACTAATATATTTCTATTCCCTTACTCGTGGTGTGAAGATTAGTGATTAGATCTATGGCTACTCTTTCAAATGGAGTCTGCGGAATGGGATATTTCCCTAGAGGTACTTCCTTATCTGTTCTTCCCTTGTAACTGTTGCAAGTATTGCAGCTCTTCACGTAATTACTAACATCCTTGTAAATTCCTTTCCAATGAAAAGATCTTTTAACTAGTCTAACTGTCTCATCCCTTCCTGGGTGAGCTCTCATGTCATCGTCATGCATTAACTCAATGACTTTATTTCTTAGGCTCCTTGGTACTATTCTTTTTATGGAGTACTCTAGTAATTGATCAAACGGGTCACACTCGTGACACATCCAAACTAGTACGTCGTCTATGACGTTTACCGCGTCTATGGGGCATCCAATTCTGTTACTTAGTTCTGCTCGTTCCTTTTGACTAAATTCTCTTTTATTTTCTACAAAATCGAAGATCTCCTTTAAATCTTCATCACCTTTTTTGTTCACTTATGAAATTTTGTCTGAAAGTTCTTCTGTGTAATGCATGGTAAATACATTGCTTATGAATTCGGCCTGTTCTGCTTCGTGACCTATCATGTTTATACTATCCTTTTGGTTACTATGCCTTGATAAGGCGTCTGCCACTTTATTGGCCTTCCTGGAACATATTTCAACTCTATGTCATAGTCTTGGGCTGTCATAAACCAACGAGCTCTACGTCCGGAAAAATTCAGATTCTTAAGCATTTCTACTGCGGCGGAATGATCAGTGAATACAGTTATCTTGTACCCGAATATGATATACCTGAAGTGTTTTAAAGCATCTATTATGGCTAAAGACTCTAGGTCTGTTACTGAGTAGTTTATTTCTGTGGGCTTTAGCTTTCTACTGTAATATGCTATAGCATTATATTTGTTATCATGTCTTTGCATTAAGCATGCTCCTATACCAGTGCGACTTGCATCTGTAGCTAAAAAGAATTCTTTACTGAAATCTGGGAAACTAAGTACGGGAGAATGAGTTAACCTTTCCTTTAGTTCATCAAATGCTTCTTGTTGCCTTGTTTTCCATACGAATGACACGTGTTCCTTTAATAACTCCGTCAGCGGAGCGGATATTGTTGCAAAATTCTTTATGTACTTGCGGTAAAAACCTGCTAATCCCAAAAATGACTTCACATCCTTCTTACATTGAGGTGTAGGATACTCTTTGATTGACTTAATCTTTAAGTCGTTTACTTCCACACCCTTTTCACTTAGTGTGTCCCAGGTAGTCTATTTTCCTTCTGAGGAAATTGCACTTCTTTAACTTCAATTTAAGATTCGCCTTCCTCAGTCTCTTTAGTACTTCTCTTACCAGTTTTATGTGTTCTTCAATTGTATCTGTTGCTATTATCAAATCGTCTATATAGCAATGTACATCCTTGCCTAATAAATCACCTAAAATCTTATCCATTAATCTCACAAAGGTTACTGGGCTTGATTTCAGACCAAAAGGCATTCTCACATATTGATATCTACCGTTGCTTGTACTGAAGGCAGTTAATGGTTTACTTTCCTCGTCCAAAGGAATTTGTAAAAATCCTTGCAACAAATCTATTGTGGTAAAGTATTTCTTGGATCCGATCGTTGTGATAAGATCTCTCATAGACGGCATTGGATAAGGATCATTTTCAGTTATCTTGTTTAACCTTCTGAAATCTACCACTACTCTGTAGGTTTTATCCTTTTTTGGAACTAGCAAAAGTGGGAAAGACCATGGAGATTTTGATGGTTCTATTATTCCTTGCCTATCCATTTTTTGTACTTCTCTTTCAATGATCTCCTTCTGGGAATGGGCTACTCTATAGGCTGGTATGTAGATTGGCTTTGTGGTTTTTGGAATGTCTATTCTATGCGTTATTTCACCTGTGTTACCTAGTGTATCGCCCTCCATAGCGACTATGTCTTGGTATTCACTTAGCAAATCTACGAGTTTCTCTCTAGCATAATCTTCTTTAATATCTTTCAAGTGAGACCCTATCTTAGCTCTTCTCAGTTTTATGTCCTGGGCTAAATTTTCACCTTCTTTATTGATTGGTGCTACCGTTTCCTTCTCTACAACTTGAATGGGAATGGTGTATACCTCTGCTAAACCTAATTCTGTTCCCTGTGTTAGCCTAACCTTTCCTCCTCTGTTATTCATAACCTGCAAAGCTATTTTACCCTGCCTGACTTCATGTAGGCTAGAAGAGTAATGTACCCCCTTTACTTGCGCTTCTTCAGTAAGCGTGAGAATTTCCTTCCCTTCAAAAATTGGATTTACTGTACATTCTATCCATGCGCTCTCTCCAGGTTTAAGTCTTAACTCCCTGTCTAATTTCAAGTAAGTTTCTTGGTTGGATTCTAAGTGAGTATTTATCTGTTGAGAGCTTGTGCTGTATACTGAATATCTTCCCTCTGTCGTGTCTTTCTTTAGAATACTTCTCAATGAAGAGTGCTCTCGAGTCGGGATTCTTCCTGTTAATTTACTTAGAGGTATTCTAGAAATTTTATGACCCCTTCTAATCACTAATTGCTCTCTAGGTGCATTAATGCTGATACCTTCTCTAGCCATAGTTGGATAACCAATTAGCAAATGTGCAAACCCTAACTGTATATCTCTTACTACTAGAACCTTCTCCTTTAGTGAAATTCTTCCTAGCTTAAAAGGAAAATCTATTTGTCCTACTATTCTGATATTATTACCCTGAACGTCTGTGATTCTGCAGTCTACTGCTGGGTTCAAACTTAAGTGAGGAAAATACATCTGATACACCTTTTCTGACATTATATTCTTAGGGCTTCCTGTATCAAAGAATGTGGCAATAGGTTTCTCTAAACCAACATGTGCGGGAAATACTGGTCTATAATTATATTCATTCCCTATATTAACTTTGCTAACCTGTCTAGTTTGGCTTAGGTTTTGCAATCCGGTCCTTCCCTCTATTATGAAGGAAGACCCATTATACCACTGGAGTGAAAATTTACCATTGTGTCATCTGATATACTCGCAGTTTGGTTAGTATCTTGATACCTATTTGGGTTTGAACTCCTATTCCTTCTAGCTTGTGGAGACTGACTACGGTCTCTACCTCTGCCTCTTGACTGAGATCTATATATAGGTGCTGAAGCAGGTCTATTTCTGCAATCTCGAGCGCTATGCCCGGCTCTCTTATGGAAAGGGCAGTGCTATCCTCGACAGTCACTGGCATAATGTCCCCTCTTCTGACAGTTATAACACGTGACTGTTGAAAATCCCCTGAGTTGTATTACCTAACGTCCTAATTCTGATTCTATCTGGATTCCTAGAACTATTTTGTCCTCTTTCTTCTTGTCCTATGGTGACTAAAGGTCTGTATACGGGGTTCCCTTCGTGATTTCTACCTAAGATTCTTGCTACTTCCTCTTCGATCTCAGCTATGTCATCTGAAGTCTCCCATTTTCGGGTCATCCTTCCAATAGCTTCAGGCACTGGCAAACTTCCAATCATGAATGCTAACCTAATAATGGTTTTGACGTCAGCTACTGACATTTTATCTGTCTCTGCCCATTTAGTGGATGTAACTAAGTGACCCCATTCATTCATATTGTTATATAGCTGGGAACTCATCCCTTGGTAGCTTCTTTTATCTGCCTTATAACAGTGAGCTATCCTTGCAAGGCTGATAACGGGATCTGTTTCGCCTACTGTGGAATATACCTTCCTAAAGAACTGTTTCATTTCTTCCCAATTCTTAAGTCTTTGATATGTCTCGGAATGGACATATCGTTCTAAGTCTCCCCTGCTTCCAGATCCAGATAACTCTTCGCTTCACTGAGTTTTTCGCTATCTGTGCCTATTATGTTATTAAGATGTATGCCTACCTGCTCTATCCAGTTTTCTAAGTTACAGGCACCTGACCTTCTTTCCTTCCGCAAAATTTGGCTATATGGTTAATTGCATGTCTTTTATGTGTACCTACAGCGGCAGAGACTGGGCTAGTTGAGTGTGTTCCCCTATCCATAGTTAAATTATTGGTTTGCCTTCTTGTGTAAACAGGAGTTCTTACACTATTAGTTTGTGCCGATCTCCTCCTGGGCATTTATTCACTAATGACAAACACTTTCTTAACCACTGAGTATAATGGCAGTAATAACAAAGCAAATAAAGTCAACCAGTTCTTAAAATCACAAAAAAAAATTTCACAAAAGGTGATAAACACTTCTATCTTACTTAAAGTCAAATTAATCAATCGCTAAAATTTCCCCGAACTTCTAAATTACCGATTGGCGGTGTTAAACAAAGAAAAAAAAATCCCTTAACTTCCAATTATCCTTGACAGTGCTGGTAAAACAAATAAATAAATTATCACTCGCTTCAAAAAAAATTATAGAAAAAATAATCTTCGAAAAACTTATGATTCTGAACACCTTTAAGCGAACAAAAAAAAACAAGTCGAGATTTCTCGATCGAAAAATATATAAATTTCAGCTAATGAATGTTACATTAGAAATTAAATGCTTAAAATAACCGTAGAATGACACAAATAAAATACAGAAATTATGGGTTAGTCATGCCAAACGTTAAATAAAGTTTAGTAATACCAAATGTTGGATAAAATTTAGTAAAAAGATCGATAGGTGCTTAGTTAAAGAAAGAGAAAAGGAAAAAACTCTTGTTGCCAAGTCTATTTAATTTACGTATGAGTTTTGTGTTTTCAAATGAATATCAATACAAGTGTTCTTAGTCGACTTAATTTTGTGTGTTTCTAACTCAAAGAAAAAATTTTTTTACGTGTGTGTGTGTGACCGTAAGGACATTCTTACTGTGAGTCGTTTTTTTCTCTCGTCTTTCTGCGCGTATTCTCTCGGCAGCTTGATTTCGTTATTCGTAGGCTTTCATCCAAGGGTTGGGTTGTTCGTTCGTCTTCTTCTTCGCCTTCTTCTTCACCGTCCTTCCGTCACTGCGCCTTAGCTGGGGATCTTGCTCTCACTCGATCACGGGAATCATCGTGGCGTCGACAGGAAAAGGGCCTCTCTCTCTCTGGGGCGTAGTCTTCTGCTTTGTCGTAGCGTTGTGTGTGTTTGCGTGGGGCGTATTTTATTTCTTCTTTGCAGAGTGGCGTATGT
>NC_089742.1:24568149-24570649 GCF_040412425.1 Macrobrachium rosenbergii | reverse complement strand
TATGTGTGTGTTTGTTTATATATATATATATATATATATATATATATATATATATATATATATATATATATATATATATATATATATATATATATATATATATATATATATATATATATATATATATATATATATATATATATATATATATATATATATATATATATATATATATATGTATATATACAGTATATACTGGAAGATTGGGGCATCGAGAACGCCGAAGATTCACCAGGAATAAAACAGCAAACCGCCAGCGTAACATCCTGCATATTTATCTGGCCAAATTTTTGGAGACCACGTGACTTATCATCAGGACTGTAAGAATACAGAGCATAAAAATTAAGATTCTACACAGTTAAAAAAACTTAGAAAAGCCTAAAACATGGAACTTAAACTAAAACAAATACTAAAGAAGCATTAAATCATATTTAAAAAAGTAAAAAATGGGTGAAGTTTCTTCGGCGCAATTGAGTTTTCTGCACAGCCGCTACAGCTTATAATCAAGGCCACCGAAAATAGATCTATCTTTCGATGGTCTCCGTATAATGCTTTTTGAGCCGCGTCCCACGAACTTTAAACACGATTGTGGCCTGCCTTATATCGTTGCCAGAAACACGATTATGGCTAACTTTAACCTTGAATGACATAAGAACTACTGAGGCTAGAGGGCTGCAATTTGGTATGTTTGATGATTAGAGGGTGGATGATCAACACAACTATTTGCAACCCTCTAGCCTCAGTAGTTTTTAAGGTCTGAGGGCGGACAGAAAAAGTGCGGACGGACAGACAAAGCCGGCACAATAGTTTTAGTTTTAGAAAACTAAAACCTAATTAAAAATTGTTATATATATATATATATATATATATATATATATATATATATATATATATATATATATATATATATATCGGAGCCACCAAGAGATTGCTCAAAGTGAGAGTTGATTCTCACCTTGGAGTTAGTCACCGAACAGGAAGTCAATTAAAAACAAAAGAATTTTCTGTTATAAGAGATCATTGTAAAAAATGCAAGACATCATGTCCTTATGAAGATTTTAATAATATCGCCCAAGCACCCAATCCTGGAATCTTTAACTAATAAGCAACTTGTTCCTTCCCCAAACAGCCAGACCTCTTCCACTGTTTTATATATAGCTTAAGTTGACGTCGCGTCGTCCTCCTGAGAACTGAGAATGCCACTCAGTTCTTAGCCATCAAAGAGTTACGCACCAAACGTTCTGGTATTATTTTGCTTATTTTTATTTCTTTTAACGTTTTTTAAATATTAGGTTTTTAAATATGTCCTAATGTTCCTTTGTTTTTTTTTTTTAGTTCAAGTTCCATGTTTTAGGCTTTTGTGAGTTTTTTAACTGAATCGATTCTTAATTTTTATTCTTTGTATTCTTACAGCCCTGATGATGAGACATGTAGTCTCGAAAATTTGGCCAAATAAATATAATTATAAGATGTTGCGCTGGCTGTTTGCTGTCTTATTCTGGTATGTATATATATATATATATATATATATATATATATATATATATATATATATATATATATATATATATATATATATATATATATATATATATATATATATATATATATATATATATATATATATATATATATATATATATATTGATAGTCTCCGTACAACTTAAAGTAAATGTGTTAGGAGGGTTTGTAAATGGACTACTATAATGGAAATGAAAAGGACTTATTTCCATAAGTGACCAGTCACTATTCCACCATCCTACATCCTTCTCTCTCTCTCTCTCTCTCTCTCTCTCTCTCTCTCTCTCTCTCTCTCTCTCTCACGCGTTGCCTAAACCCCATCAGGTAGAGGCAGGTGTTAGCCCGTCCATGCAAAGAAAAAAGGGACATCGTATTATCCTTTTCTACTTTTAACCCTTTGGCAAAAGGCAGCATTCAACTCGCCTGAGCGGCGATGGAGTTCGGAAAGATACTACACCTGTCTCTCATTTGGTATTGTAACTCGATTTCTGGAAATATAAAAACGTTTCCCTGTATTGACTCCTTAACAATTTTTTTTAAGTTATGCTTCGGCTGCGTTGCGGTTCATATATTATTTATTTATCTATTTATCTCATTTATTTTTTATTTATTTACTTATTTATTTATTTATTTATTTATTTATTTATTTATTTATTTATTTATTCATTATTTAATTTATATACGTAATTTATTTCTCCATTTATTAGTTTATCTTGCCGAAACCAAGCATTTTCAGTCTGAATTTTGGTCCTAGCGCTTGGAATAATGTAAAGTTGCGTTTTCTTTTAGAATGGAATTTACTTTTGTTGTTTTATTTTTTCTATATGCTACTCTCTCCACCTCTATATTCAAGCTCAGCAAAATTAATTAACTTAAACTATAGCAATAGCTGGAACAGTCATCCCATATTTGCAATTAGAAGATATAAATATCATTAATCAATATATTTTTACATTCTGTGCTTCACTGTTAGGAAATA
>NC_089742.1:24535649-24548149 GCF_040412425.1 Macrobrachium rosenbergii | reverse complement strand
ATATATGACATTTTATCACACCGTGATTTATATATTTATATATATATATATATATATATATATATATATATATATATATATATATATATATATATATATAAACAACGCATGAACTTCTTTTTCTTCCCAAAATTACGAATATTACTTTCCCTATATTTTCATTACAGTCATGATAACATTCTTCCCCTATTTGCAAGAAAGAGTGTCATTATAATGTTTTTATTAAAAGTCATATATTTTGAAAAATTGTTGGTGCAGTAAAAAGTAGAAAAAGTAACGCTGCCAATTTTTTCCTATCTAATTTTTAAGGAAAAAATGCCGAGACCATGATACTGATAGTGATAAAAATATATAAAAGTAATGTCCTGCTGCACATATAATTAAAAAAAATACTTGTCCGTCATTTTTCCATCCAAACAGTAAAAAAAAAAGATTCATGCCTCCCAATTTTTTTCCCCCATGGGATCATGGAATATCAAGTCTTCATCGTTTTAACGATAACGCTGGAAAATGGTAATGGTTATAATATAGCTTGTACGTTTAAAAGCACCATGAGTATCCTAGAATTCATTAAAAGCAGACAGGTGGATGGAATCCTCATATGTTTTAGTTTTCCATGAAATATCTGAAAGGAGACTTTGGAAAATGGGAAGCACACAACGAAAGCTACTTATCTTTGAAGATAATCTCTCTCTCTCTCTCTCTCTCTCTCTCTCTCTCTCTCTCTCTCTCTCTCTCTCTCTCTCTCTGATTAAATGTTGTTCTAACAACCAATTGGTTTTCTATTTTTTTTATTTGATTCTGTCTGTCTATCAAATATTAAATATGCTGCCAGAAACCGTTATTCCCCTCATCTCTCTGTCTCTCTCTGTCTCTCTCTCTCTCTCTCTCTCTCTCTCTCTCTCTCTCTCTCTCTCTCTCTCTCAACGATTATATAAAATTTCAGTAAACATTTGCTTCTCCATACCCCCATCTCTCTCTCTCTCTCTCTCTCTCTCTCTCTCTCTCTCTCTCTCTCTCTCTCTCTCTCTCAAAGATAAACCTTCTTTCTCTGAAACACACACACACACTGAGTTTTAGCATCATATCCTTTCATAATACATGACCGGGGAATGACGTCAATCTTCTACAAGAGGACAGAGACAAAGCAACGAGAAACAGATCCTTTTTCTCTTTTGAAATCAGCAAATATGAAACGGTGAAAGATCGTTCTCTAAAGACAGGATGACCATTCTGAGATTAGGGCTTAGTTTTGACTACGTGCTTCAGTGTCTCGTCCATGAAGATGATTCTTAGAATGACTGAAAAGATAAAGCTGGGTGGAAGAGGAGTAGATGATGAAAAAGCTATTGGTTCAGTAGAAGAGCAAGAGAGGTGGATATATTGATCTAGAACAGTACTAACGATAGAAAAGAAAATTGAGTAAGAGCACGCATTTACTATTATTATTATTATTATTATTATTATTATTATTATTATTATTATTATTATTATTATTAAGACTTGTAAAGCAAGCATCACAGAAAAGAATGTTTGGTGTATAGAAAAAACAAGAATAGGTAATAAATTCGTGAAAGGACGAATGAACACAGACAAATATACTCGTTCTTAAAAGGCCAAATAAATCGAGAGAGCAGTAGTAGATACAGAGATATGTAAACGCTCAGTTCCAGAATAACAAAAGGATAAAAGACATCCGTGTAAATAGGAAAGGAGAGTAAAATGGATAGCGAAAGTTTGTGTTATTATTTTGGAAAGAGGGAATTGTGGGAGAAAGGAGAGGCAGCTACCTATTGGTCTGCAAAACTGTTGACTCTCAGTCTTTGAAAATGGAGGAAAACGTGCATAGAGCTACTATAGAAGGGGACAGATACTGAAATTATTGAATTAGAAATTTATTTTTTTAGACGCAGAGGACACTAGGTCAGGTAACCCAGTATCCTCATCTAGAGCGTAACACCCCCCCCCCCAAAAAAAAAGAGGGAAAAAATGGGGGAAGGAAAAGTGGTGAGATCTGCCTTTGGATCAGGGAGGGTCTTAAGAGGCAGATAACAGAACCAGAAAGGGAGTTCCAAAATTGTGTATTGGAGGGAAGGAAAGTCAGCGAAAAAACATTTGAGCAGACTGGGGTGTTTCAAGGCCAACCAGGGGACTCGCTGCTTGAGAAAGGCTACGAAATATAGATGAGAAGCAAGATATTGGAATGTAAATTAATAACAGAGGACAAACTAATAACACATCGATGTTTGAAACGTAAATGAATATAATGGAAACTAACACTTTTCCACCTTCTGTGAATATTTTTAGATAAAAACGAAAATAGAGAAAGGAAAGTTAGAAGGAAAAAAATGGTGGAAGCTCATATGGAAGAACTCCACTGTTGAAGTTTTCAGATGAAAGAGATAAAATTAAGTAACAATAAAATATGTTGTGCAAATACCTTTCAGTATTACAAGCAATATTTTGATATTATATATATATATATATATATATATATATATATATATATATATATATATATATATATATATATATATATATATATATATATATATACATACACACATATATATATATATATATATATATATATATATATATATACATATTTTCACACATATATATATATATATATATATATATATATATATATATATATATATATATACATATATACATATACTTATATATTTATTCTAACGTAAAATCAGGGAACATTTTATCATTTTACTTGGGTTTTGAGCGCCGTGTCATAAAGACACGTAAGTAGCGCTGGGCCGAGATCTTTTATATATTAGTGATTTAAAAGTATAATTAACCATTGATGGGTTAATCCTGTGTCCTCTGCGCAGCATGAAAGAATTTTGTTTCATGAGAGGAAAAAAAAATTTGATTCAGATTTACGGGCCTTTTAAAACTATATTTATAAAGATTAATAGTATTGTGTAGGAATATGAAAAGAGCAGACGAACAAGTATTCTTCTAAATAATGTTGATGGCTTTAATTTAATGCACAGCAGTAAAAAAAAAAATTAATAATACTAGAAAAGAAATTATAATGATGGACGCACAACTGAGTACATTCAGATGAGAGTGAAATAGATGCTTCATTTTGTAAAATGAAGAATACCGCCGGTCCCATACAACTATTGCAGGAACTTATTGAGTAAGATAGCAAAATCAAAACTCGGACATAAAAAGGGTAAACGCACATAAAGCGCAATAAAGCAGTAATATGAAGATACCCACTACAACTCAGACCAAAATTAAAGAAACGACCCCTTTAAAAGAAATAGTAAAATGAATGGATTTTTCCCCGTGTTTACAAAAGACGACTCGATCTCAGCGCGAACCTCAATATAGCAACGGATTATTTCACGTCTCGTCAGACAAGACCCTTATTAAACAGATTCTTCCTTGAGGTTAGCAATTTTTGCGTCTATGTAATCACAAAACTTTTCTAAGATGCACCCTCATCTCTCCACGGACAATAACTGTGAAATTTGTTCTTCTTCTTCTTCTTCTTCTTCTTCTTCTTCTTCTTCTTCTTCTTCTTCTTCTTAATAATAATAATAATAATAATAATAATAATAATAATAATAATAATAATAATAATAATAATAATAGTTTTATTATTTTTTTTATAATTTCATTTTGTTATTCATGAATGATAATCTTACTAATCACTAGCAAAGTGTCACGGATACAAAGATGAGAATCCGTTGCCTCACAAGGCTTGAAATCTCCCAAGACTGGAAGGAAAAGGGTAAGACTGACATTTACCGAAAATCTTTGTTTTTACCAAGAATTTACTTTGTTGGTCAAACTGTTCTTAATGCGTCTGAGTATTTGACAAAGATAAGTGTTCCCCTCGACTCCAAATAATTTCTTTCCTAGTAATGAAGAATTACTTCATGTAATGCTGTCACGAAACTAGAAATTGTTCGTGCTTCCTGTATCTCCGGAAGCATTGTGAGACAGTAACTTGCTACAAGTCAAGTTTCTCATTTTATAAATAATGTTCACCATCTCTAATTTGGAAGTCAATAACAAACTGTATGTTCATATTTTTTAAAAAAGGTTGCTCGGTCGTGAGTCACATAGGCCATATTTTTTTGCGGGGGGGATAAGGGACCGGTGGGTGGGGGAGGGCGAAAACTTCAATAAATAAAATAATATTCAAGGTTAGGTTATTTTAGGTTAAGTTAGTGAAGTCTATATATGCATGGTTAGTTTAAGTGAGGTTGAAACCAAAAAATCTTTTACCATAGGGCCGAAAATACTTGAAGCCGAAATGATCGCGGTCCACATTACCGTAATCCAGTCACTCGAAAAAGTGATGTTCCTTTACCCCAAAAATATAATTATCGAAAGATTAACTAAATGACCATCCACCTTAAGCTTTATTCCAACCGTGAAGCTCCATTTGTGTCTGTGTTACAAAGAATTGTGCGCGTTAATCACTTTACAGAGCCTCGACACCCGCATAGCATATCCCACCATGAGCCATGTTGCAGTCGTTCTTAGGAGTCTTTCTAGAACTGAAATATTCCTTATGGCAGTATCGTTGGTGTCAGTGCACAAAAGATAACATTTTTCTTGCTTGTATTGCCCGTGTTGTAAGTAAATTTGAACTATTTGTTCCTTTAATATAGATTTACTCCGTATTTTCTTTCATATTCTCTTTTTTACATTTGGCTCTATTTTGTGGAGCTTGTTTAACTTGTTTGCTCATTTCAGTGCTAAAAAATAATAAGGTAAAAGAAATAGTGAAATCAACATATCATCTGTTAATGTCTGTAAAAGAAGCTTATTAAGAAAATACAACAGCCTATTTTGTTTCAAATAGCAAGAACAAAATTCGTGAATGAGCTCTTAATTTCACTCCCAGTTCTTGCTCGTACCTAACATCTCTGCTAAGACCATGAGAGTTGAAATCAACATAGACTTTTCAATGTCTCTTTAGAAAACTTATTAAGCGCTGCAACTGTGAGAAAGTCTTCTTCTTCTTCTCTTCAAATATCGAATAAAGTTGTTAACGAGCTCCCCGATATTACTGACAGCGCAAGGCTTGTAGGTAACGTGCTTCCTCGCCGAACGAAGAAAACATGGAATTGACTTAATCTCATAATAAGATATCCCGTTATGTGACTTATGAAGCATTGCAGTTATAAGTATGACTTTTTCATTGTTGTAGATGCTAAAAAGAGGTTTGTCTGGCTCGTACCTGGCGTTGATTTTCGAGGGGAAAAGGCGAGAATAATCCTACTGTATTTTGTTAAAATGTTTCATTGGGAAACTTGCTCGGTCTTCGGACTTTAAAAAATAATCTTACTCGCTTGAAACACTAGTAAATATGGAGACAAATCCACAGTTATGTATGGGTAAAAGTATATTTGAAAATAAATTTATGCAGAGAGCTTTCGGGAATCTGCTGGATTCCCCTTTTCAATCTCTAATAAATACTGAACGAGATATCTAGTATTACTTGCAGTGGGCAATTCGTACTTTGCACGTCCCCATCGTTGAAACAGAGACAGAAGATATTATTTGAAAACTAATTAAGAAATGCAGCTGAGAAGCGGGACTTTCACTCCGGACTCTAATAGGAATCGTGAACGAGAACACCAGTATTAGTATTTATTTTTATATCAGTAGAAGAAGCACACCAAAGGGCCCATTGACTTGAAATTCAAGCTTCCAAAGAATGTTGGTTTCAACCTCCTACCGCAGACCCCACACTGCAGCAGTAACTGATCGTGATACAGATCCAGTGATTTTTCATCGTCCGGGGGGAGACGCGAAATGGCAACGTCTGAGTGGCACTCCACGACACTAACCAGTATACCAGCGGACCAGTACTTCTCCTATAGCCCCGTTCTACGATCCCCGAACCCATCTTGGCAGTGCAGTGGCTCCGCACTTGCCCTGTCGTCCACCTGCTCACTTTCCCAGAAGGCAGGCTCCTTCCGTTCGCTGTTACTTCGCGCTTCAACATGACTTCGCTTTTTAACTTCCAGCCCGGCGTATATTTTTGTTTTTACCCTTGTTTTCGCTCTCTGCGAACCAGCTTTGCTTTCCGTCGGTATGAAATGGCGAATGTTATTTCCAGGACCGAGCAAAAAAAAAAAAAAAAAAAAATACGAGAAAGTGGAGGGAGTAAAAGAAAATCACCTTTTTTCCCCGAAGATTTTTTTTTTTCCGCCTGACGAGAATATGCTTGTTGCTTTCTTTAGATTTATGGAAATTTTTCTGTAATTTGATTGTTATTTGCTTTTCAATTCTTTTTACTAAAGCGCAGTATTGTTTAGGAAGGCTTTTTAAACAACAACAACAACAATAATAATAATAATAATAATAATAATAATAATAATAATAATAATAATAATAATAATAATAATAATAATAATAATAATTTTTCTTTTACTACATTCACTAGCAGCAAGAAGCCGAAAAATGCAGTGTTAAACGTATATATATATATATATATATATATATATATATATATATATATATATATATATATATATATATATATATATATATATCTAGCGTTAACCCCATTACAAAAACATGAATACGAGGAAATGAAAGAATGGAGAAAAATAACAAGAATAAACAGTTTTTCGTGCACGCACTATGCAAATAAAAGCTCTTAAATACAACTGTCACCACTTGTTCTCCAATTTTGCCCTGGGCTACATCCATTTCCAAATAATCCAGTAATAACAACGAGAGGGATTAATGTCAACATTTTTCCCCATTTTGGTGGAAGACCCAGGGGATTTTCATATTTGTATAAATAGCCTGCCGTTATAAAATCCATTTGACCTTTATGATGTCATCTCCAGCATACGAAGATAAAAGAAAATATAAGATTTTTTCTCCATCTACCAGCATGACTTGTCAGCAGCCAGCCGTTGTTTTTTTTTTTTTTTTACCCTTAATGGGTTGTCTCCAGAAAGTATTTGCTTGCCCTATGATAAGCCAGTGGTCTAACAGGAATGCATCCCTGTCGGATTCACAGCTGGCAAAGTTATTTAACATTAGATGTGGTCATTGCTTTAATCATACGTGGCTACCAGTAAATAATGGACGCCACTGACACAGTGACCCTGTTTGGGGCATAGATAATATATAGCTTCTCTCCACATGTGAAATATTTTTTTGTTAGATACTTGAAAATGGTATTAGTGGTGTAGTTTGAGAGTAAACGGTTCACAATGAGGCCCAAGATACGAACAGGATACTGGTGCTTCAGGTGGTCATTTGAATGGATATGTATCTGTTGCATGTAGGACTAGAAGTAGGTCACCATTTAATTATAATTGTTTTGTAAAGTACTGTTATATACTATCATGCATACGAAAGTTATAATGTCATTTTTTTCTTCTTTCCTTAGGGAGGTCGATTTCGTTGTGTGTGTATATATATATATATATATATATATATATATATATATATATATATATATATATATATATATATATGTGTGTGTGTGTGTGTGTGTGTGTGTGTGTGTGTGTGTGTGTGTGCGCGTGATTATGGTGACAAGGGTTCGTTTCCAGCTACCGGACATCACAACCACTGCAATTTCTTGCAATTGGATCTTAAGACTTTGTAGTGACAAGCGTATCCAAAAAAGCGCGAAGAATTCGATAAGTTAAGAGGGCACTGTGGCTATCACAATTACATATGTATCTGGTAAAAAGTGACCAGTGGATTATATATATATATATATATATATATATATATATATATATATATATATATATATATATATATATATATATATATATATATATATATAAAGAAACACACAAAAATATTAGTCCCCCTTATCCATATGAACATATTTACATATATGTAAATCTTATATAGTCATATAGCCACAAGGCCCATCAAGCGCAAAAAGGAACACAGCAGAGCACTGGAAGTTTTTCTCTCTCTCTCTCTCTCTCTCTCTCTCTCTCTCTCTCTCTCTCTCTCTCTCTCTCTCTCTCTTCACACACGACAGTTCTTGTCTTTGAAGTGGAAACGTAATCTCGCTGTCAGCCTACAGTAAGAAAACGCACTGCTTACATACCATATGCAAAGGAGGGAAAGCTTGATTTTCTATATAGAAAGGACATCCTCTTTCGAGGACTTTTACAAATCTTGTTGCTCTAAGCATCCCATCAAATGTATGACAGGTTCGGGAACAAGCCGGTAAGGGAAAAGCTCCTTATTCGTGGTTTCTTTTACTTAGAAATTTCTCCCTTTTTTGTAACTTGCCTTTTATTTTTCTTTTTAAGGTATTTCTTTTTATTCTGCCAGAGTCCTCTTTTCTTACCTAATATATATCAGTTCTCTGTATTTCTCTAGATTATCTGATGATTATTTGATGATATTCCATTGGCTTCTTACTTCCACTTAATTTTTAAGATAGCTTTCTAAGCTTTCTTGAGAAACTGCCGTTGCTTGCTTGCTCTCATTCTTTTCCTTAACGTACTTTTAAGTGGTCTATTATTACACTTGAAGTTATTAGTCACTGACCAGTGGAACCAAGACAATTTTGACAAAGCAGAGAAATTATTTCTTCGATTTCCTTACATTTTTTTATTATTATGCGGTAGGAAATGTGAAGAGCATTTGGGCTAATTTGATTAATAACCCTTACAATTTTCCAGTTTAATGTGAGATACAACACTTCTCAGTATTTTGTTTTCTCCATTTCCAAAAATGCTACCCTTTCCTTAGTGATTGTTGATTTATTATTATTATTATTATTATTATTATTATTATTATTATTATTATTATTATTATTATTATTATTATTATTATTATTATTATTATTATTATTATTATTTCATATGACTCTTCCGAAGCATGTTGTCTGTAAAGAAAGTGCAAACTGCCGATGGACAAAATAAGGAGAAGGGCTAGGGCTAGCAACCTCATCCCTCTTATATGATAATATGCTTAGCAAAAGAAGATTAGCATCTGAAGTTATCGTCTCAGCAAGGGAAATATGGACTTTGGAAAAAAAAAAAAAAGAGTACACAAATACGTTTACACGTATATCCGATTTAGTTCCAGCTTGCATTTTGTGATAATACACCTACGGGAAAAAGGAGCCCTTAGAAAAAATAAATACATGTGTATATAGTATTGTCTTAGGGGATATTGCTATAAAACCCATATATATATATTTTTTTTCATACAGAAAACTCTCTGCAGTTATTAGAAAACATTTTCAATGAAGGAATTCTCACATGTTTATTTTTACTGTATCACTCACACAAATAATACATTCATAGAGACAGGACATTTCAGCATTGTTACATAAAGTTTTGTAGGTGTCATTCAAGCTGAATCTGAAAGATTTAATCTGTCTGAATTGTTTTGCAAACTCAAACATACATTTAAAGGCATGTGTAAGAACGATATCAATTCACTCAATGTTTTTCATTCCTTTTGGAATTTTCTGACAGCTGGATTTCCTGAATCAATTAATCAGAATAATTTTGAATGGGAATTTTTATAAAGCGAGGTTGGTGAATTTTTGGGAAGGTTGGGGGGTTGGAAGCGAGAAATATTAAATCGTAATTTGGAAAATTCATTCATAAATCTCCACCAAAAAAAAAAAAATCATATTAAATATGAAAGTAAGCTTTATGAAGCAAATGAATTATGACTTGGCCAGACAGGACCATGTGGGTCTCTTCATGAGAAAAATTAAATTACAATCGGCAGCTCCTTTCACATTTCTCTGTCACTTCAAAAAAAAAAAAAGAAAGAAACCAATTTTAAAAACTGCGAAGGTAAATTGCAAGAAGATCAGTTGTATTTTTGTTAAAATATTGCACACTTGAGATTGGAATGGAGATAAAGACTCCAGCCACTAAATCTCTGTTGTTTGAGGATGGCACGTAATGTTCTTTTTCGGGAATGGAATTCCCTGGTGGGGTGTTTGCGGCCCCCTCTCTCTCTCTCTCTCTCTCTCTCTCTCTCTCTCTCTCTCTCTCTCTCTCTCTCTCTCTCTCTCGATTACGATTCTTTGAGTCGTTGCGGAAAATGAAACATACTCTGTCTGTCTAGCTGTCTGTTAATATTTATTCTTTACGCTGTTAACGGAAAATGATACTCTCTCTCTCTCTCTCTCTCTCTCTCTCTCTCTCTCTCTCTCTCTCTCTCTCTCTCTCTCGTTTGCGATTCTTTGTGTCGCTGCGGAAAATGAAACAACATTGGCTGTCTGTTAATATTTATTCTTTACGTTGTTAACGGAAAATGATATGGCCTCTCTCTCTCTCTCTCTCTCTCTCTCTCTCTCTCTCTCTCTCTCTCTCTCTCTCTCTCTCTCTCTCTCTCTCTCTCGTTTGCGATTCTTTGTGTCGTTGCGGAAAATGAAACATACTCTGTCAGTCTGTTAATATTTATTCAATACGTTGTTAACGGAAAATGTTACTCTCTCTCTCTCTCTCTCTCTCTCTCTCTCTCTCTCTCTCTCTCTCTCTCTCTCTCTCTCTCTCTCTCTCCAGTGCTTTAATTTCTTAGGTGAAGTGGGGCATTTCTCTCTTCTCTCACTTCTTGTGTGTATTTTGGTAAGGGAGAAAGAGAGGCTTAAAAGCAGATATGAGTATTCATAGTAAAAATGTAAAATTGTTCAGTTTACGTCATCAATGTGACTGCACTTAAAAAATCATAATGATGACGTCTCACTCTTCGCTGATTGGAAATGGAAAGTGAGATTTCCTTTGCTTCATTTGCAATGCACAAGTAATTATAAAAACGATAAATCACCAATATTTTGATATAATTAAATCTTGCAAAATGGGTAATAGAAATAAATTTAAAGTTTCATAATTACAGTATAGTTATTCCCTAGTAACAGTTAACAGGTACATTGCAGAATTCGTAAAATTATTATAAAGCTCGAGTGCTTTTTATTCATTTATGTTATGCTTTTCTCTCTCTCTCTCTCTTTCTCTCTCTCTCTCTCTCTCTCTCTTTCTAAATGAGTATATACACCTGAATTCTGGAATTAAGCAGCCGATTCCCGTAAATATCAAAACAACGGTCTCTGTCACATTAATATTTTAGCTGCTGAATTCGTGCAATAAAACTTCCATAACGTTAGTCGCTTCGTCGTCCACACAGAAGACTCATCAGTAACGCATCAAACACCGACCTCCTCTCTCTCTCTCTCTCTCTCTCTCTCTCTCTCTCTCTCTCTCTCTCTCTCTCTCTCTCTCTCTCCACACCCTGGGCCATTCACCCTTATTTTGTATTCGTTCTTGCTCGTACAATGAGCAAACTTCATCTTAACAGCTTCAACCTTTGTCGTAGGTCATTCGCATTAAACAGTCACAGCTTGCTTCCATAGAGAAAAATTTGGCTCCACACATTATATCTGTCTCTTTATCTATTTATCTATATATATATATATATATATATATATATATATATATATATATATATATATATATATATATATATATGTATGTATGTATATTTAGATATATATATATATATATATATATATATATATATATATATATATATATATATATATATATATATATATATATATATATATATATATATATATATATATATATATATATATATATGTGTGTGTGTGTGTGTGTGTGTGTGTGTGTGTGTAAAATTGTGTTGGCGCGAGCGCATTCGTGTATATTTTCGTGTTTTTTTCTTATTTAAAACGTGGTTATGTGTGTTCAGCGTACCTATGTAGGCATCTTTATATATGTTTCCGCGCATATTAATATGTTATTCCTTTTATGCGCCTTGCTTTGTACCTGAAAGTTTATGCTCAATATTCCCCCATAGTAAATAAGATTATCTGAAATCTCTCCTCATTTTATGGACGCCAATCTTTCACCTTTCATCGGCTATAAGATAAACCAGAACGATAAATGAACGAGGAACGCGTTGCTTAGGTTTCGCTTCTTTATCGTAAGTACGCGTTTAACTGAATAGAAGACAAATTGTTCGTTAATTCGTATGTAATGAAAATATGAGAAAACGATGATGTAAAGCGTACTGTGTTGACCTCAGAGTGCTTGTTTTTCGCCTGTCTAATTTTTTATATGAATCTTCTTCAAGAATATTACCATGACATTCTCATCTTTCTTCCTTTTTTTTTTTTTCTTTGCATAAGTATTAATCTTCTTGCTACCGCAGTCTTAGCTGTCACGTCATATTCTGTGAATGAAAACGTACTGGTAATGCTAAAGCTAATATTTGACTTTGACGTCCACGCAAAGGTTGATTTTGGCCAACCGCCACTAGACATTAAAGAGTACATTAAATATCAGAGTTGATTAAATCAATGCTCATGTTTCATGTACTTTTTCTATTATGCAGAAGCCGAAAACTATACAAGGATAACGGGATTCGCCGTTTAGGTGATGGTAAACTCATAATTAAAAAAAAAAGGTAAGTTTAATTTTGCTGGAACTATGGAAGAAAGCAGAAAATGGTTGCTGGACCAAAGA
>NC_089742.1:24528149-24533149 GCF_040412425.1 Macrobrachium rosenbergii | reverse complement strand
TCTTTTCTTATTTAGGATCGCGTTTGCTGGAAGCTTGCTAGGCTAGGTAATTTCGTATAGGGGTGAATATAAGATTATATAACCCTAAGTAAGTCTTAATCTACCCAATTTGTTTTAGTAGGTAGATATTATTATTATTATTATTATTATTATTATTATTATTATTATTATTATTATTATTATTATTATTATTATTATTATTATTATTATTATTTATCTGTCACAGTCATCCTGTCCTATTCGACTGGGTGGTTTTTATAGTGTGGGGTTCCGGGTTGCATCCTGCCTCCTTAGGAGTCCATTACTTTTCTCACTATGTGCCCTGTTTCAAGTAGCTCACTCTTCTGCATGAGTCCTGGAGCTACTTCGGTATCTAGTTTTTCCTGATTCCTTTTCAGGGATCTTGGGATCGTGCCTAGTGTTTCTATGATTATGGGTACAATTTCCACTGGCATATTCCATATCCTTCTTATTTCGATTTTCAGGTCTTCATACTTATCAATTTTTTCTCTTTCTTTCTCATCTGTTATTATTATTATTATTATTATTATTATTATTATTATTATTATTATTATTATTATTATTACACAAATTGTTTTTCACGAGTCTGTGAATTTATTAGCAATAATAATAATAATAATAATAATAATAATAATAATAATAATAATAATAATAATAATAATAATAATATAATGAGTAATAAAAATCCACAATTATATAGTAAATATATTACTATGTTCATTTTACATAGTAATATATTTACTATATAATTGTGATTTTTATTACTCAGATTGTTTTTCACGAAATTGTGAATATAATAATAATAATAATAATAATAATAATAATAATAATAATAATAATAATAATAATAATAATAATAATAATAATAATACAGTTGTCAAGTCGGTTATTCAGCAGTGTTTTGGGTGGTCCTAATAGGTTGGTGACGAAATCTGGCCTGGAGGCGTTGAGGCCTTCTGGGTCTAATCGCTACTTGAATTTGGGAGTGGCTGTTATCCGGGATCATAACTTGTTCAGATAATCTATTATTATTATTATTATTATTATTATTATTATTATTATTGCAAAGCAAACTGCATCAGAAAAGAATTTTATGTAAAATAACAGGAGCAAAAGGAACAAAAAATAAGCAAAGAGAAATCCAGAGACTGAATTTATGAAACGTCCGTAAACAAGATTACAGTTACGGAGGGAAACTTAGGTATTACTGCATCCTCTCCCAAACAAGCCCGGTACTCACGAAGCGTGTAGCGCAGGAAGGCGGATGAATGTTGGGAATTATGTGCCTGTACGTTATCCAGCGAAGGCAAGAAAAACTCGCTTCTTTCGGGGGAGGGATTAGTATTGGTTCTCGTGAAGGAAGAATTAGTGGTGTTCCGCCTAGATGAGGGTTTCTCGTGATGTTAAAAAGGAATTATCATTTGCATTCGAATGGGAGTATCAAAAGAAGCATTTTATTCTTTTCAATTTCTGCTGTGTTTTTTTTCTGTGTATATTGCACACTGCATCATTGAGGCATTTTGTGGCGTGCAAGTGAAAAAGCATGGCTGGATTTTTGCTAGTAGATTTTTGCCAATGTGACTAAGATTTTTTTCTTTCTTCAGTCTTCTTCTTCTTCTTCTTCTTCTTCTTCTTCTTCTTCTTCTTCTTCTTCTAATTGTTATTATTATTATTATTATTATTATTATTATTATTATTATTATTATTATTATTATTTTATTATTATTATTATTATTATTAATTATTATTATTATTAAGCTCAGGCCCTGAATGAAAAGGACATGGAAGAAAACGGAAGCATAAATAGATTACCAACTCTTGACGAAGAATAAAAGGACACAGTTGCTAAAAAGTGCCTATCTGAAAATTGCTTTGCTGTATTTAGTAGAACATTTAAGCGTAAGTGTCATGACTGGGTTTATCATACGCAATAGCTGTTAATCAGTCTTCCTGATACTTTGCATATGAAGGATGCGAATAATCTGTAAATCCTGTTAAACAAAGAAGTTATTTGTGACAGAATAATGTATTCATTGCAAAGCTTAATGGTTCCTTTCATATCTTATAGTCACCACTTATAGTTAAATATACACACTTACCTAAACTCGTGTATGTATGCATACATACACACCTTTTTATCGTAACCGAATATAGATGAAAAATAATTTTGATTATTATTAGCCAAGCTGCAACACAGGTTGGAACAGCAGAATCCTACAAGCCCAAGAGCTGAGTTTAGTAAATAACACATATCGAATAAACGAAGTGAAGCTTTTACAAGCCCACTCAAAAACAGAAACAAAACAAAAAAAACAGCGCTAAGTTCGAGCCTTTCAGATCTGAATGATTGAACTGTAGGGATTAGATCACTTCATAGTTTTGTCTGCACACACATACATACATGCATATACAATATATATATATATATATATATATATATATATATATATATATATATATATATATATATATATATATATATATATATATATATATATATATATATATATATATATATATATATATATATATGTGTGTGTGTGTGTGTGTATGTATATATATATATATATATGTATATGTGTATATATATACATATATATACAAATATATTTATATATATACATATTATATGTATATATATATATATATATATATATATATATATATATATATATATATATATATATATATATATATATTAGATGTGTATGTGTGTGTGTATGCGTGGTATTGTGTGGGGGTCTGATAAAACTCGCCTAACCAATTAAAACTAGTAGGCCAAGCCGAAACATTGTCCAACAAATGAATCCTGTCGTCTGCTCGTAAATCCATTCAAAGTGATTTTCGTCAAATTTTTCTCGAATTCTTTTAACTTCGAAATGAAAACAAAAAAAAACAAAAAAATAAAAAAGTTGTGCTGAAAGAATAAACAACGACCGTAAAAATGGTGAAATATGAAGAAGAATAGAAAGTGAATTAGCGAATGGTCGCTAAAAGGATCAGGAGAGTGAGTAAAAGGGAACACTGGCAAAATGGAAGAGAAGAAGAGGAGAGAAAGGAGACTGATCAATTTAACAAATTGCTCTACGGATTCGGAGAGGCTCACGTCGGCTTTAGGGGAATTATTGTCGGTCCGAAAGCAGTCTATTGAAAAAGATGAAAGAGGAAAAAGTATAGCCGATGAAAAGAAGGAAAAACGTAAACGGAAAGGAAGAGAATGAAAGCATCATGACTGCAGTGGAAACGTTTTTAGGTAACCAAACATTTTTGACCTTCGTGAGGAGATAAAAGAGAAATCTTGTAAATTCTCTCTCTCTCTCTCTCTCTCTCTCTCTCTCTCTCTGTATCGTTCACATGGGAAACCAACTAAAAGAGGAAGCGTCATAAACTATTAAGAGGTCACGGAAATTATATCGCAAAATTAATTGATAAAAAGAAACTAATAATAGTATGAAATAAAGCGAAGAGTAACGTACATCAGTAACAAATATAAGAAAAAGAAAAAAGATAATAATTACTTTAAACAGTAAATAGTAGGAAAAATATAAAGGAAAATATTCAGAGAACATGAAAGTAAAATTCCAGTAAATAGACATCACAAGAATTATTGCTTCTTTTGATAAATAAAAAGGAAGACAATTACAATTAGATTTAAGAAAAACGAAAACTGTTAGTAAATAATATAGCGAGATATTAAATTGAAATAAAAACATCATACACAGATGAGCCGTAGTTCATAATTATGAGAAGAAAACAAAATGGAAAATACAAATGATAGAAATAACTTTGAAACGTGTCGAGAGGCAGAAATATAAAAATGAAGTTTACCTCTTAAGATTCAGGAAATAAAGAGGGGAAAATAGATTAAGTAAAAATAAGAGGTGGAGGTGCATGAACTGTTAGCACTTATTTTATAAGTAAAATATATTACGAGATACAATGGACCCTAGACTGAAAGCGAAACAGAATAAAGAATAAAAATAAAGATAATAGCTTAGTTTTTATAATCTTATAAGATTTTAAAAAGACATAAATACATTGACCGCATTTGTCTCCCAAACAAGAAAAAAGAAAATATGAGAAGTAAAGAAAACTGTAAATGAAACAAGCTTTAGGTAAAAAAAAAAAAAAAAAAAAACGTGAGGCAGAAATAGGTGGTTGACCCCGGCTCATGCCCAAGAAGTTGGTTGGCTGTGTTGCCTTTCTTTTCAACAAACATTCCTGGCAATTATAAAGTAACGAGCCATCACGCGTGAGGAATGAGGGGCATAAACGCCGGATATGGTGGCGTATATTTTAAAGAGACTCAGACCGTACCCAATTCGCCTCATGCAGACCTGCGTTACATAATGAAGCTATTGATCAGGATATAAAAAGCATTGTGACTGAAACAAAGAACGTTTTACACACGCACACACACACACACATCATGCTCAATAATATATATATATATATATATATATATATATATATATATATATATATATATATATATATATATATATATATATATATATATATATATATATATATATATATATATATATATATATATTTATATATATATATATATATATATATATATATATATATATATATATATATATATATATATATATATATATATATATATATATATAAAAGAGAGAGAGAGAGAGATAGATTTTTTGCGTTTATGTGTGAGAATATTTGTCAGTACTTTTGCGATTAAGATAAAACTTTGAACAACGAGTGAACATATAATCCATAAACTTCAAACTGTTAAAAGGGAAAGTCGAGAGTCAGATTGCAAAAGACAGTAATTCACCCCAAATAATTCCAAATTCATATCCTGTGGAATTCGATCTAATTTTTCTTTCAGTTTTTCCCCGCATCCTTTCTTTATACAATTTTTTATTTAATCTCTGACCGAAGTCCCTCTATCATCAAGACAAATTTGGAGAAATTTGTGGAAATCTGCTTCGCGGTTTTCATAAGGA
>NC_089742.1:24520649-24523149 GCF_040412425.1 Macrobrachium rosenbergii | reverse complement strand
TAAACTTTTTCTCCTAGCCTCGTGTTTATACTGTGTCACTCGATCTGCTTCGAATTCAGTTTATGCACTCATTTTGTCTACCCTCCCGTCACTGAATAATTCTGGACACAGGGTTGCATAAACATCAAGAAACAAGTAAAAAATGCGCCGAAGTTTTTTCAGCACAATCGAGTTTTCCATGCAGCGTATAATCACCGAAAATAGATATATCTTTCGGTGATCTCTGTATTAGCCACGGCCCAGATCTTTAACCACAGCCCGGTGGTGGCTGTCTTTATATCGTTGCCAGATGCACGATTTTGGCTAACTTAAGCCTTAAATTAGATGAAAACTACCGAGGCTAGAGGGCTGCAATTTGGTATGTTTAATGATTGGAGAGTGGGTGACCAACATACCAATTTGCAGCCCTCTAGCCTCAGTAGTTTTAAAGATCTGAGGGCGGACAGAAAAGGTGTGGACGGACAGACAAAGCCGGCGCAATAGTTTTCTTTTACAGAAAACTAAAAGTTAGATTTCATTCGGAAGTAATGGTAACTGAGCAATAAATATACTTACCTAACTACATTCCGTGCATATAGCTGTATCATATAACGATCGCGTAGTTTTGCCTGTGAATTTGTGAGCGTCGTGAGAAACACAGGTAAAAAGACGACAAGTAGACAGAGAGAAAGAGAAAGAGAAAGAGAATGTTCGTGAGGATTCACACGCTAGTCACGCTAGTCTTTGCTTAACTATATATATATGGATTTGCGTGTGTGTGTGTGTGTGTGTGTGAGAGAGAGAGAGAGAGAGAGAGAGAGAGAGAGAGAGAGAGAGAGAGAGAGAGTGCTAGCATGATTTCTGCAATTATCACACTTATCTGTATGGTTCCCTTTGTGTAAGAGAAAGAGCGAGAAAAGAGAGAAAATTCAAATGCTTACTCAAATTTAATAACTAATACTTGCTTGGTTTTATGTGTGGATGTGTGTGTGGGAGAACAAGACAGACAGTGTGTGTGTGTGTGTGTGTGAGAGAGAAAGAGAGAGAGAGAGAGAGAGAGAGAGAGAGAGAGAGAAAGAGAGAGAGAGAGAGAGAGAGAGAGAGAGATGATGGTAGAATAGTTTACTTTTAATCACATTGATTTTAAGACACATCAGTCCTGGTCTCGCTGTGAAATACAGTAGAAATTGAAAATCATGCTAAATGGGATTATTGTGTCTGGAAATGAAAGAAAAGCATTTTTACAATATAGTATGCGCATGTCGCCGTTCGCCTGTCTTTATGCAACACTACAGGCCTCTTCAAAGCCTATATATAAATGTTAAGCGTTCGTCTGTACATTCGTGTGCACACAGGCACATACATCAGCACGCACATGTATATGTGTATATATATATATATATATATATATATATATATATATATATATATATATATATATATATATATATATATATATATATACGTATATATGTATATATATGTGTGTGTGCGTTTGTTTGTATATATCAATACAGATAGATAGATAAATCGATAGACAGATACGAAGAAAAGGAAAATAGTGTGCTGTGCTTGCAAGAGCAAAAGCCTCCTTACAATACAAACGCGGAAGACAGAAAGAAAAATCGATGTAACCGAAACGAAATAATAAAAATAAGCGTGTAATAAAGAGAGAGACATCAAGGACATATCATGAAAACCGACCCAAAAATATATTTTCCACGTCCTCGAAGCAAACCACTTACTTTCCTTCTAACAGAAACTCTTTTATCCCCGGGCCAGGCGAGAGATTGCTTTATTATTATGTCTCCTCGGATGACATTTTCTTTCTTATAACGGTGGAAATGACTTCATTCATTCCTCTCCTGGGTTTTATGTCGCCAGATTCTTTCGTATATAAGATATATTTTTTTATTATTATTTATTTCTTTTTTTTTTTTGTATATTTAATGAGCTACAGTATAACTCTTAATTCCGTCGGATTTTTTTTTTTTTTTGCGTTCTTATTTTGTAAATTAGACTTGAAGTTTACCTAAAGTAATTCATGAAAGTTTGCAGTTTAGCTCCGAAAGGTTAAAGCTAATCCTTTAAAAATTCACCGTAATCCGTATATCCGACGTTAATCCATAAATTATGACAGAACTTCACGTACGTTTTGTCGGGCATCTGTCCAGACTTCTGCTACAAATCTGGAAATGATTGATTTATGAAATAAGCAGAAAAACATGTTGCTTTCTACACACACACACACACATATATATATATATATATATATATATATATATATATATATATATATATATATATATATGTATATACATATATATATATATATATATATATATATATATATATATATATATATATATATATATATATATATATATATATATAAATATATATATTTATATAAAAGGCTATAAGTGTGGTGTGTGTGTATAAATAAAAAAAAACCATAAAACACTATATACACGTTGCAATCATATATTTCGAATACCTCTCTTTCCTGATCAGTAGTAAT
>NC_089742.1:24500649-24503149 GCF_040412425.1 Macrobrachium rosenbergii | reverse complement strand
TGTACAAAAAGGCTACTAAAAGTACGCTTGGACTCTCAGAGGAGTAAGTTTTAGGACAGGGAGTAGACTGTCCAATCCAGAACAATCAAATATTCGAATCACTCAAAGATCTGTAAAACACACATAGAGGCCAAAGATTTCAAATCATAGGACACGTACAAAATGAAAACGAACTTCACGTCTTAGAGTCCATAATGATAAAAAGCTAGTTCCGTCGTTAAACTCGCAGAATTCCTCCATCCAATTGTACATACATGTAATGGCCCGTTGCACTTCGTCTTTCGTTTCTCGGTCTCTTGAAGGTTCTTCTGTTTAGTTTCTCTTTGATACCCCCGCTGGGTGGGTGTTTTACTCCGTTGTGTTTTTTTGCGCTTTATGTTTCTTCTTTGGCAGTATTAATTTTATTTTGACCTTCAATTTTTTCGTTTTTTTTTTTTTTTTTTGCTGGTTTTTACTAATTTTATTTGTCTCACTTTAAATATATTGATGTAACCAGTGGTGTCAAGATTATTTTACGTCTTTTTTACATTTTTTAAGTTTTTTGTTTATGTTCTTTTTATATCTTTGTATTCTGATTTGTTTTAAATTTTACTATTCTGCTATATTTTGCTTTTACTGAGGATGTCAATGTAATAAATCTATGTATTTTGTCGAAATATTCTAAGAGTATTACGAGTAATATGGTGTTCAAATATTTGCAGCCTTGAAAATGCAACTGAGATGGTTTGTGAAACGTCGGCACAATAAATCATGAAAATGCTCTGTGCTTTCCTCGTTACCCTATCGATATATATATATATATATATATATATATATATATATATATATATATATATATATATATATATATATATATATACATATACATATACATATACATGTACGGGCATATGTATGTATTATGAATGAGAAGGGCAAACTGATGTTTGGAATAAAACGAAAAGACAAAACATGTTGAACAGATCGCAGTAATTTTAATGATTAGTCCTGCTTCGGAATTTAACCGAGTCACATTATCAGATTTCATATAGCCTTAAAACCATCTTCAGTGACTTTTTATCTAAGATTTTTTTTATAATATATCCATCAATGATGAGTAGGAAAAAAAATGTTAAACGGCTATCTTTAATTTGTTAAACTTGAGTGACTTTTCTCGTCCCCTAAATATAGTTTGACATTCATTTGAACTGCTGCAAGATTCGACTAAAGGAAAAAAAGTGATAATTGTTTGGTAAATAATAACGTTTTATCACTTAGCTAGAAAGGCCACATCTAAAATACTTTTGTATTAATTTCCTTTCTATTTCACATCTCAAGGTGAAAACGTGTTTGGGTGTTAAGATTTTTTTTTTCTTATCTTGAATGCTATTTTTCCCTTACAGTAAATGTTTTGTTGAATAATAAAAATTTAATACCGCGATGTAAACCAATGACTACTTATCGCAGAATAATTCTTTTCCATCTTCATTCAAGTACAAAATCGAGTAAGCTAATATATTAATAACTATTGACCAAATATTTCTTTGGTGTAGCTTTAGACTTTAATTAATAGAGAGAGGTAGTGTAATTAATACTCAATATTTAATTTCTTACCCACATAACACGCTTGGAATAGTTGCAATTAAAACTAAAATTATATTTTTCATTGCTGCTACTTCTAATCAATAAAATGAATATGTATATTCCGTTTAAATATTTTTAGCTTGTAACGATTTCTTTTGATTTCCCCCGAAAAAATATCTAACGTTCCAACGAAAAAATTCATTTATCAGCGAGAAATCTCCTCTAAATATTTGACTGTTCAAAATGATAGAATTTTATTTTTCGATCAAGAATTTTACTGACTTCAAAACGAAAATCACTTCACGTTTGGGTGACTTCAGTGAATTCTTATTATATCCAACATGAAAGGCTGCATGAAAAAGACCTCACCTACAACCGTGAGTTTCACTCTGAGGTTTCGTGTCGGGGACGAACGGAAGTCCACGCGGCATCTGTATTCGGCCTCGTCTTCGTAGCTGACGTCATCGATCACCAGCCCCTGGCGGGTGGAAGTCACGTCGAAGTGGGCTCGATTCCCTAGGAGTGACCAGTGGACGGATCGCGACAGGGGAGCTGTTCTCGCGTCGATGCTGCAAAGGAAGGAGAAGAGAAGGTTCAAGCCTAAGAACTCCGTATTGGGATAGTGCCGTCAGTGCACCTCATGCGGTGCACTGCAGGCATTACTTAAGGTTCTTCGCAGCATGCCTTCGGCCGCCCCTAGTTGCAACCCCTTTCGTTCCCTTTACAGTTCCTCCATTCATATTGTCTTTCCTCCTTCCTAATTTCCACCCTCTCCTGACAGTTGATTCATAGTGCAACTGCGAGGTTTTCCTTTTGTTACACCTTTCAAACATTTTACTGTCAATTTTCGTTGCAGCGCTGAATGACCTCGTAGATCCCAGTGCTTGGCCTTTGGCCTAAATTCTATATTCAATTCAGTTCAATCGCCCCCCCCCAA
>NC_089742.1:24495649-24498149 GCF_040412425.1 Macrobrachium rosenbergii | reverse complement strand
GATAATAACATAAATAATGTAGAAGAAAAAATCGATAAATAGTATTCAAAAATATCCCAAGTTATTCACTTTTTACTAATTCTTCTCATCAGAAAGTCACGGACGATAGCACAAGATAATCATCATCCTCATCATCATCATCATCATCATCATCATCATCACTAAGGAAATTACAGTGACTAGCCATGTGATGAAGACCTTCCGGTTCTCACACTGCAAACTGTTAAAACGAGCACTAACACAAGAAAAAATTCTCTCGAAATAAAACTTGTACATATGCAATTAAACACGATAATCTAGAACCTTTCCCTTTGCGAATTTTCTTTTTTCTTATCTTTTATTTTATTTACTCTTAATTGCAGTGATTACAGTAATTTGCGCTGCATTGCGGGAAATATTCTATTTATCAAAGCGGCGTCGGTAAGGAATTTCACACTCGCTGAGTTTCTGATGAGTCAGGTGAGCAGAATTTCCCTCGTCTTTCCAGGTTGACTGACAAGAAGAGTAAAATATTATTCTATTCTATTTAAAGCTGCCTGTTTATGCATATATATATATATATATATATATATATATATATATATATATATATATATATATATATGTGTGTGTGTGTGTGTGTGTGTGTGGATGTGTGTATATATATATATATATAAATTATATATATATATATTTATATATATATATATATATATATATATATATATATATATATATATATATATATATATATATATATATATATATATATATGTGTGTGTGTGGCTGTGTATATGTATATATATATATATATATATATATATATATATATATATATATATATATATATATATATATATATATATATATATAATGTGTGTGTGTGTGTATGTGTGTGTGTTTCTGTGTATGTTTGCAGTACGTACATGTCTGTGTCTACAGCAGTACTGTATATTACAGTGTAGGTACAAATGCTGGACATTATCCTAAACACTGAAATAGATACGGTTATTTTTTGGATTACCAGCAGTAGTAAATAAGAAATGCAACCAAAGTTCCACATTCTTCTTCGCAATGAAATCTGCAAGACGAACCCTTTCTTTGCATTGAAGCTATATGAAAGAGATTCAAACGTCTCTCACTTATTTATGGAATATCACTACTGTCAGTGCTTATAGTATCGAAAATCGTGAAAATTCTTTATTCGCAATGGGTTGATGGCACTCAGTTACAACTATACGTAAGAATGATTACTATAAGATTTAAAATCGTTGTCAGCACTTATATAGGTGAGTGTAGTATCGTGTAGGAGATTTGGTTCACTGTTGATGAGCCTTATATAAAACCTCTGATATTGTGGAAAATGCCTGCATAGGTGATTCATCCACGATTCAACGAATGAGGCTTGAATGTGC
This sequence comes from Macrobrachium rosenbergii, assembly GCF_040412425.1. NCBI lineage: Eukaryota > Metazoa > Arthropoda > Malacostraca > Decapoda > Palaemonidae > Macrobrachium > Macrobrachium rosenbergii. The sequence goes on along the minus strand of NC_089742.1, from coordinate 24,496,755 downwards.
TAGTGACAGTTATTTTGTTTTTGGAACAACTTCCTGTTGTTGAAAACAACATAATGCAGTATATGCAAAATAGCCATACGTCTTTAAAACGCAGTAATATCGCAAAGATATAAATTTAGCAGCATGTAAACTCGCACTTTCACTATCATCAACGAAACATTCAGACAGCTCAATGTTTATGTTTACTTGTATCAAGCAGACACACAAATTTACGAGCAAGTATTGATAGCTGTCGACCAAAAATGTAAATTCGATTCCTTTCATTTTTAGCAAATGGCAGTGGTCCGTAATCCGAAATATCCGATAAGTAAAGGTTTCTATAAGATTTGCTTCGGGGAAGCACTACCATTCACTATCTTCCCCGATAAACCAATTCGTGCCCCATAATCTGGACATAAATAAGGTGTCTTTCCTCACGATTTGCTCAGCAGATGCAGAAATGCATTTTGGGAACCTTTCTTAGCTGGTGGTTAATTTTTTTACATTGTGTGTGTGTATATATGCATATATATATATATATATATATATATATATATATATATATATATATATATATATATATATATATATATATATATATATATATATATATATATATATATATATATATATATATATGTATGTATATATATATGCACACACACACACACATATATATATATATATATATATATATATATATATATATATATATATATATATATATATATATATATATATAGTGTCTCGCGTGTTGTAAAACTCTTGGAAAAATTTTCCAGGCAGTGGTACTGTTAGCAATCTTGTAACGATATTGATAAATGTCATATAATACTGCCGTGATGATTTCGCATGCAAATATTAATGTAATTTGATCCCCGTAGGGGGTTAGTGCCGTCAGTGCACCTCATGCCGTGCACTGTAAGCATTACTAAGGTTCTTTGCAGCGTGGCTTCGGCCCCTCGCTGCAACCAATTTCGTTCTTTTTACTGTACCTCCTTTCATGTTCGCTTTCTAACATCTTACTTCCCGCCCTCTCCTAACATTTGATTCATAGTGCAACTGCGAAGCTTTGCTCCTGTTACGCCTTTCAAACCTTTCACTGTCAATTTTCGTTTCAGTGCTGA
>NC_089742.1:24490649-24493149 GCF_040412425.1 Macrobrachium rosenbergii | reverse complement strand
CCAGGTCTCTCAGGTGGAAAGCAAGGGCGTTACCCACTGGGCCATACAAGTCTAAAAGAAGTCCCGGAACCTGAGAGCAACTGCACCAGGAATTACCTGGGCAAGCTAACTGCTTGCATACCAGCAGTTTTCCCCAACTTCCCGACTCAGCATGACCCAATGGACAACATTTCATTCGAATTATCCCTCCTGGTGAATAAGATAGAAATCATCAACACACAATCACGTGTGGAACAGAAATAAATTTCTGACTCACGTCGGGGATCGAACCAGGTCTCTCAGGTGGAAAGCAAGGGCGTTACCCACTGGGCCATACAAGTCTAAAGAAGTCGGAACCTGAGAGCAACTGCGAAAAGGAATTACCTGGGCAAGCTAACTGCTTGCATACCAGGATTTTCCCCAACTTCCCGACTCAGCAATGACCCAATGGACAACATTTCATTCGAATTATCCCTCCTGGTGAATAAGATGAAATCATCAACACACAATCACGTGTGGAACAGAAATAAATTTCTGACTCACGTCAGGATCGAACCCAGGTCTCTCAGGTGGAAAGCAAGGGCGTTACCCACTGGGCCATACAAGTCTAAAAGAAGTCGGAACCTGAGAGCAACTGCACCCAAGGAATTACCTGGGCAAGCTAACTGCTTGCATACCGGAAGTTTTCCCCAACTTCCCGACTCGGCAATGACCCAATGGACAACATTTCATTCGAATTATCCCTCCTGAGAGAATAAGATAGAAATCATCAACACACAATCACGTGTGGAACAGAAATAAATTTCTGACTCACGTCGGGATCAGACCCAGGTCTCTCAGGTGGAAAGCAAGGGCGTTACCCACTGGGCCATACAAGTCTAAAAAGTCGGAACCTGAGCAACTGCGCCCAAAAATTACCTGGGCAAGCTAACTGCTTGCATACCAGCAGTTTTCCCCAACTTCCCGACTCAGCAATGACCCAATGGACAACATTTCATTCGAATTATCCCTCCTGAGAGAATAAGATAGAAATCATCAACACACAATCACGTGTGGAACAGAAATAAATTTCTGACTCACGTCGGGATCGAACCCAGGTCTCTCAGGTGGAAAGCAAGGGCGTTACCACTGGGCCATACAAGTCTAAAGAAGTCGGAACCTGAGCAACTGCAGAGATTACCTGGGCAAGCTAACTGCTTGCATACCAGCATTTTCCCCAACTTCCCGACTCCTTGATGACCAATGGACAACATTTCATTCAATTATCCCTCCTGAGTGAATAAGATGAAATCATCAACACACAATCACGTGTGGAACAGAAATAAATTTCTGACTCACGTCGGGATCGACCCGGGTGGAAAGCAAGGGCGTTACCCACTGGGCCATACAAGTCTAAAAGAAGTCGGAACCTGAGCGACTTCTTTTAGACTTGTATGGCCCAGTGGTAACGCCCTTGCTTTCCACCTGAGAGACCTGGTTCGATCCCGACGAGTCAGAAATTTATTTCTGTTCCACACGTGATTGTGTAAGATGATTTCATCTTATTCACTCAGGAGGGATAATTCGAATGAAATGTTGTCCATTGGGTCATTGCTGAGTCGGGAAGTTGGGAAAACTTACCCACTATGCAAGCAGTTAAAAAGTGCCCAGGTAATTCCTTTGGGTGCAGTTGCTCTCAGGTTCCGACTTCTTTTAGACTTGTATGGCCCAGTGGGTAACGCCCTTGCTTTCCACCTGAGAGACCTGCGGGTTGATCCCGACGTGAGTCAGAAATTTATTTCTGTTCCACACGTGATTGTGTGTTGATGATTTCTATCTTATTCACTCAGGAGGGATAATTCGAATGAAATGTTGTCCATTGGGTCATTGCTGAGTCGGGAAGTTAAAACTGGCTGGTATGCAAGCAGTTAGCTTGCCCAGGTAATTCCTTTTGCAGCAGTTGCTCAGGTTCCGACTTTTTTAGACTTGTATGGCCCAGGGGTAACGCCCTTGCTTTCCACCTGAGAGACCTGGGTTCGATCCCGACGTGAGTCAGAAATTTATTTCTGTTCCACACGTGATTGTGTGTTGATGATTTCTATCTTATTCACTCAGGAGGATAATTCGAATGAAATGTTGTCCATTGGGTCATTGCTGAGTCGGGAAGTTGGGGAAAACTTCGCTGGTATGCAAGCAGTTAGCTTGCCCAGGTAATTCCTTGGTGCAGTTGCTCAGGTTCCGACTTCTTTAGACTTGTATGGCCCAGTGGGTAACGCCCTTGCTTTCCACCTGAGAGACCTGGGTTGATCCCGACGTGAGTCAGAAATTTATTTCTGTTCCACACGTGATTGTGTGTTGATGATTTCATCTTATTCACTCAGGAGGGATAATTGAATGAAATGTTGTCCATTGGGTCATTGCTGAGTCGGGAAGTTGGGGAAAACTTCGCTGGTATGCAAGCAGTTAGCTTGCCCAGGTAATTCCTTTTTGGGTGCAGTTGCCTCAGGTTCCGACTTCTTTTAGACTTGTATGGCCCAGTGGG
>NC_089742.1:24463149-24473149 GCF_040412425.1 Macrobrachium rosenbergii | reverse complement strand
TAAGTAAAATAAAAACTACTGAGGCTAGAGGGATGCAATATAGTATGTTTGATGGTTGGAGGGTGGATGATCACCATACCAATTTGCAGCCCTTTAGCCTCAGTAGTTTTTAAGACCTGAGGACGGACAGAAAAGGTGCGGGCGGACAGACAAATAGCTATCTCAATAGTTTTCTTTTACAGAAAACTAAAGCTTGTAACTGCTCCCAGCAGCTCTATGTTTAGTATCCTCTAAATTTTACGCAGCGCCCCACACTTTGCCGCTATTAATTCTAGCATCAGCTTTTTCAGGGGTAACGTATGTCTCACACAGCATTTTCCTTTACTTTGCAACATTTCATAAAACTGTTTGATAACAAATACCTGATTCATGCAACCTCTTCCTTAGCTAAACATACGTTATTTCTCCCCCATCAATCCTTCATATGTCGTTCTTTCTTAATCAAAATCCTAATATACACCTTCCTCTCGTATTCTAGCGAAATTTATGCCTTTAAAATTACTGTCGCCGTTATTTATCCATCAGTCTATCTCTCTATATTTCGAGAATACCAAGAATTTATTTTATTCAAAATAATGAAGAGCAAATGAAGGTGTTGCCATTTATATAGTTGATTCATCTTGCCATTCATATAGTTAATTGATCTGTATATATGTGTTATACTGTTTTATTTATATTTCGTGTCAAGGCTTCATGCTGACTTATGATTGCAATGATGCAGTCATAGTATATTGTGTATGGAGAACGTAAAGTGTAGAACGGTGATGCGACATACTTTCAAGATAAATTAGTGAGATATGTTTTTTTTATTTTTTATGAAGATATATGTGCTAATATAATTGATCGTGTAAGTCCGTACGTCAATATGTACACATTCGTACTTCAGGATATTTCATTCAGTGTACTTCTTTGCCTGCGCATTTTGAACATGAAATAAAACAAGAAAACAATGCGCCGAAGTTTCTCGACGCAATCGAGTTTTCTGTACAGCCGCTACAGTGTACTGCATAATCAAGGCCACCTAAAATAGATCTATCTTTCGGTGGTCTTGGTATAATGCTGTATGAACCGCGGCCCATGGAACTTTAACCACTGTCCGGTGGTGGGCTATCCTGTACCGTTACCAGAAGCACGATTATGGCTAACTTTAACCTTAAATAAGATCAAAACTACTGGGGCTAGAGGGCTGCAATTTGGTATGTTTGATGATTGGAGAGTGGATGATGAACATACCAATTTGCAGCCCTCTAGCCTCAGTAGTTTTAAAGATCTGAGGGCGGACAGAAAAAGTACAGACAGAATAAAGTGCTGACGGACAGACAAAACCGGCACAATAGTTTTCTTTTACAGAAACTAAAAGAACTAAACTACTGAATTGTCTATCTGTCAGTCTATTATCATTAACAAGGGACCCCAATATCTGCCGTTATTATCATTATCTATTATGGACTTAACTGAACTATCCATCTGTCAGTCTTTTATCATTAATAGAGGCCCCCAGTATCTGCCGTTATTACTATTATCTGATATAGACTTGACAGTATTTATAAGATAAGGGAAAATTATTACGCTTCAAGCCGCATTATGACCCAGTGCCGTTGATGTCAGACAGCTTAATTTCGTTTGAAACTTTTCTAACTTTTTCCACTTACTTGGCAACGCCGTTGCTTGTAAATCCAACCAGTTCTTCACTGGATGAGTCGATACCGTACTCGCTTAGCACTCTCCTAGGCCCGCGTTCGATTCTCCGGCCGGCCAGTGAAGGATTTGAGGAATTTATTTCTGGTGATAGAAATTCATTTCTGGGTATAATGTGGTTCGGATTCCACAATAAGCTGTAGGTCCCGTTGCTAGGTAACCAATTGGTTCTTGGCCACGCAGAATAAGTCTAATCCTTCGGGCCAGACCTAGGAGAGCTGTTAATCAGCTCAGTGGTCTGGTTAAACTAAGGTATACTTAACTTTGTAAATCCAACCCTACTTTTTTATCCGCATTTGGAATAAGGTTGTTTCATCCAGTCTGGTCAATAGTAACACACCATGTGGCGTGTCGTAGCCGGATTTACTTGTATGCCATTGTAATTGATATTAGAAACTGGTACAGCAAATCGATGAAATTCATCTTTATTATTACAGCCACCAGTCTCATCTTTTATTATTATTATTATTATTATTATTATTATTATTATTATTATTATTATTATTATTATTATTTAATAGTTCCTCCAGAGCATAACATCTTTTCAAGATACATATGGCTCTTCCGAAGTATGTTTTCTTTAAAGAAATTGCAAACTGCTGATGGACAAAGTAAGGAGAAGGGCTAGGGCTAGCAACCTCATCCCTCTTATATGATGATATGCTTAGCGAAAGTAGATTAGCATCTGAAGTCATCGTCTCTGCAAGGAAAACATGGACGGTAGAATAAAAAATACATAAATACAATTACGTGAACGTCCAATTTACTTCTAGCTTGTATTCTATAATAATACACCTACGGGAAAAAGGGCCCATGGAAAAAAATATACACTTGTATGTTTAATGCTGTCTGAGGGGATGTTGATATAAAAACCATAATTCCTTTTTTTTGTGATTTCGTTATACATAAAACTTTCCGCAGATTTTGGAAAACATTTTCAATGAGCAAACTTTTATTTGCAATAAGGCAAAAGGTTAATAACTAACAGAGTAACTTTCCATAAAGTAAAACTTCCTTAAGTAAGTAAGAGACATTAAACCGATGGAACAAAATAGCAAAAGAAGTAACCAGTTACGATAAATGAAAAAAAAAGATATAACAAAGACAATTTGTCATTCCTCGGAAGTTTGTCGAGGGTTCTTTTCTTATTGACCAGTAAAGAGAGAGAGAGAGAGAGAGAGAGAGAGAGAGAGAGAGAGAGAGAGAGAGAGAGAGAGAGACTAGCGAAGTAATATTTCTTCTCCAAACTGAAGCAGATCTGCAGGAATTCCAGAAATGTTTTATAAAATTTCTCCTGCGTGGGTGGTGTCTTAAGGGTATCTAAAAGCTAGTATATCTGCTTCTGTTCTCTTTCATTACTTCTTACTTTTCGTGTCTCTGTTCTATCAGTTATTATTATTATTATTATTATTATTATTATTATTATTATTATTATTATTATTATTATTGCTGTTTTCTTGGTGTAATTTTTATTATAAAAAGCAGTAGTAATTCATGTTCATTGTTAGACCTCATTGTTACTGTTGTTGTTATTATCTACTTTTTTTATTTTTATTATTATATATATATATATATATATATATATATATATATATATATATATATATATATATATATATATATATATATATATATATATATATATATATATATATATATATATATATATATATATATATATATATATATATATATATATATAATGTGTATGGTTTATCATAAATGACGGAAACTATGCAATTAATTTTGCAATTATATCGAACCTGAAATATACCAATCATGTTTATATTGTTCTACATGTTCATTTACAAGTTTTTGTGATATTCCTTATCCGTAGACCCTGTTACATAGAAAAAAAATTGGTAGACCTTTATTATTATTATTATTATTATTATTATTATTATTATTATTATTATTATTATTATTATTATTATTACTACAGACGTTGTAACTCGAGCATACCTCTCAACAACGAACACCACCCCAATCAAACTAAGCTCGAAATAGATTGGCATTTCTTATTTAAAAAGCAAACGTCGACAACCTAAAAAAGGGGAGAGGAATGTCTCCGTGATTCTCGTACATTTTTAATGAGAAGCTTCGAAGCAGAAGGGCAGGTAATGCACTCTACAAAGACTCGATTGGCACATTGTAACCTTCAGTTATTCTCTCTTTGGGTCTTCTCTGTTATTTTTCTGCATCATGTTGTTAGTTATTCTGTTTACGTTTGATTTTTAAACATTCTCGTGAGTTCCTTTTTTAATTATTCTTATCCTTCTCTTGTTTTTTTTTTAATGCGGCAGCTTTTATTATTTACTTTTTCTCTGGATCTGGGGTTAAACTTGCTTCTTGTATTATTATTATTATTATTATTATTATTATTATTATTATTATTATTATTATTATTATTATTATTATTATTTAGTAGTAGTAATAACAGTTACAGTAGTAGTAGCTATATATCTTTGAAATTATTTCTTATTTTACATGAATTTACTTCAGTCTGCATTCTCTTTCTAACCATCGTATTAGCTCTTTGAAAAGAGGTTGGCTTTTAAAGTTTTAATTCTTAACTTCTTAGAGTAGTATGTTATAAAGTAAAGCCGCCGTTACAAGTATTACTCCCTGCGGTGGAGATAGCTAGTCTTTTAACTTCTGAGAGAAAATGGAAAGAGATGAGTATATAAAATCATCATGGAAGAAAGTGATCTGAGTAAGCTGATAGAAGCATAATGCATGCAATAACTTTAATAAAATAGCTGCCGAGGCGTATTATAGCTTATAAGCATCGATATGCATCGACGGGAACAAAAAAGAAAGTCATAAAAACCTTTCCAGTGCCGTGCAGGAAATTAAATGTATTACCTATAGACAGATTATGCTGGAATAATTACAGGGGTGCACCAAAAAAAAAAAAAAAAGTACATAATACAGCAGGTAAATGAGCGAAATTAGCGTCTCGTGTTTTACAGCGAGTCGTCGAATATATGTTTATTGAAATAGAATAAGATAAATGCACGCTAGCTACAATAATTCGTGAATGGATTTTTGGCAACGGGTTTCATTACGGTCTCGTATTCATGCGGCATTTGCGATGGAAAAGGAAATGACAACTGGATTGCAAGCAGGGCTAAATTTTACTCTAATAGCGCATGATTGTAATTAGATTAAACTAAATGAATTACGAACTGTAATCACATTACAAAGGATATATCGTTTCATGAAAATATAATGGATGAGCTTTTAATCGCTGCTACGAACCTGGCATATGAAGGGATATATCGGACGCTACAAGAAGGACTTGATATATTATTATTATTATTATTATTATTATTATTATTATTATTATTATTATTATTATTATTATTATTATTATTATTATTATTATGCTGCCAGTAAAACAAAAAGCTCGCATATTAAAAAGGAAAAGGTAATGAAATGTCTTTTTAATAGATTTTGCAAGACAATCGAATACCTTGTACAGCATTATGAGAAGGAACCTAAGAAAATAACGAATATAAGTGAACATTTTTTTTTGAGATTAGTGTGCCCTTTGTTGGCCGAGTCGGTTGAGCTTCAGACTGTCATTCGATGGGCCGGAGTTCAATTCCCGCGGCCGGCTGATGAAGAGTTAGAGGAATTTGTTTCTGGTGATAGAAATTAATTTCTCGCTGTAATGTGGTTCGGATTCCACAATAAGCTGTAGGTCCCGTTGCTAAGTAACCAATTGGTTCTTAGCCACGTAAAATAAGTCTAATCCTTTGGGCCAGCCCTAGGAGAGCTGTTGATCAGCTCAGTGGTCTGGTAAAACTAAGATATACTTACTTTGAGATTAGCGTTTGAATTAAGCCAAATAAATTGTACCAGAAAATAACAAGAGCTCTGGCAAGGCAGTTTATATATGCATTCCATCTAAGCTCACAAGAAAGTATTTTATTTATTTTAGTTTATATATAAATTTTCAAATCAAAGTTTTACGCCCTTGCAAAAAAAAAGTATCTCAGTCCCACCGGAACTTCGGGGTAATCACAAACTCAAGGGTCAGTTGATTCAATCATTCTTTCAGACTATTCTTACTACTCTAATAATATCCTTCTTGCATTTTGATAAATTTTGATCTATATATCTATTTATTAATTATTACTTTTCTTTTTTTTAATTAGTGATCTCTTCTTTCTGTATTTCCCTTTACTTCCTCTTACTTCTTTCTAACGAACATCATATTCTTTGGAAGCTTGAATTTCAAGTCAATGGCCCCTTTGGGCTTGATCCATATGAATAGGTTTCATCTACTGAACAATATAATAATAATAAAATTCACTTTAAGATATGTAAGTCTGTCTTGTTCAGTCTTTCTCCAAACCATTTAATATGCTTATTTTTAAGAGACAGGTCTTCCATCACTTTAAGGGGGAATCTCATTACCGCACATTTCTAACCGTACCAAGATTTTTTTTTATAGCATCCCAGACCATCTCGTTGCTCTCGTCGTAAAGAACGGAATATTATAAAAAAGGTTAATTCTGAAAATTTCTATGACGGAAAACGCTGAATAAAAAAATTCATTGTCCTCAGACTGCCAATAAATAGCCAGTGAAATTGCCAGCAAGAATCAGAAAGAGACTAACTTTGTATACAGTGCTTGTGCGCGTGTACACACACACATTATATATATATATATATATATATATATATATATATATATATATATATATATATATATATATATAGAGAGAGAGAGAGAGAGAGAGAGAGAGAGAGAGAGAGAGAGAGAGAGAGAGAGAGAGAGAGAGAGAGAGAGGTTTTGCTTTCCACATAAAGTTCGTCCTTATACTTCATTATCATGTCCTTCACGTGTCTCATCTTCTTGTCACCTCCCAAATTTACCCACTTTTACAATGTTCCCCTCTCCCTTACTGGTACACAGATGTGCCGCTTCATTAACTGATGACAGATCTCAACACTGTAATCTAAACACTGTAGTCTAAAAAAAATCCCAAGACTCAAACACATATGGTAATAATCTCTCTCTCTCTCTCTCTCTCTCTCTCTCTCTCTCTCTCTCTCTCTCTCTCTCTCTCTCTCTCTCGTTGGGCTCACAAAAACATATACATTATATATATATATATATATATATATATATATATATATATATATATATATATATATATATATATATATATATGTGTATATATATATATATATATATATATATATATATATATATATATATATATATTTGTATATATATATATATATATATATATATATATATATACACACATATATGTATATATATATACACATATATGTATATATATACACTACTACTTGGATAATAATATTATTTATCTACCTCTGCATGTATAAAGACCGTCATCCATTCTGAAGAGCATCAAAGGGAAAATAAAACTGAAAAATGGGACGAAATTTTAGACCAGATATTGTTCAAATGGTGTAGTCGAAACAATGACATTAATTAATTCATAATGTAATTACGCTGAATGACTCAAGCGGTAATGAGGTCAAATGTAATTAACTATCTTAATTTCATTTTATTAGTGACTAAAACAAATAAATCCTTCTGAAAACTAAAGAGATTTATTCTTTATGCAGACCGTCTATTAAATTATGCTCGCTTTATTGAGTGGAACTCTATGGACTCTTCAGTTTTCATGAATTCATTTGAGCTATTTTTTATATATATATTTTTTGAGAGACATTTTCCCCAACATTATGCCCATCTCAGTTAATACACCATAATAAAAGAATATTTACAAAAAATGAACTGCGTATATTTTGAGCGAACTCGGGTGCATGATAGAACAATAATGAATATTACATGGTTAATTTGAAATGATCGAAGAGTTTTTTTTTATAATATTACTATTTAGTTTTATATTAAGTATACACTATTTGTTCATTAATGACTTCTCCCATCTTCTTTTTCACATGTGGGAATGTTTCGGAATTTAATGAACTTTTAAGATAATTGCACCTGAATACTTTCAAGCTTTGAATAATAATAATAATAATAATAATAATAATAATAATAATAATAATAATAATAATAATCTATATATATAAAAATGGATGTACAGTATGTGTATGTTCCGTGTACACTCTGAAACACATTGAGCAAGTTCAACCAAACTTGGTACACTTATTAATTACAATCTGGGAAAGAACACTGTCGGGGTAAGACATCACTAGCTTCAAAGGGGGAGGGTGTGGGAAGGGATTGAAATGCAAACACTACAGGAAATGACAGATATTAGTGCTAATCTGTAGTTCTCGAGGTGGCTGAGATGAATAGTGACACTCCCGATGCCCTTAAGTCCAAGTTCAGCCCGATAGGGAGGTGGGGTTGCTGGCCATTGTAACTGAAGCAACTATCTTAACAGGAGAGAGAGAGAGAGAGAGAGAGAGAGAGAGAGAGAGAGAGAGAGAGAGAGAGATTTTATCGGTTGTCATTCCGAGATTTCCCAGGCAGCGCCGGGTTGGTCAGCTAGCAATAAATATAAAAGTAAGAAAGGTGATGGACTCTTTAGAAAGCAGGATACAACCCGAAAGCCCACATTATACCTCAAGTCTGGATGACTGTGATAGGCAAATAATAATAATAATAATAATAATAATAATAATAATAATAATAATAATAATAATAATAATAATAATAATAATAATAATATAATAATAATAATAATAATAGTAGTAGTAGTGGTATTCCGGCTTTCGAGAAATTCAAGGCTTATTTTACTTAAGCGAGTGAACAAAAAGGATTGAAAATAATGTAAGGATTGTAATTTTTCTTTACCCAAGCAGTAAAAAGAAAGTTTAAGCTCTCATTCATCTTCAAGAATAATTTTCTTCTCTTTTTCATATTTTTAAATACTCTCTGCAGGCAGAGTGCATACATACTCAGAAAGTTTCCTTTCTATTCCTCCCCTCTCATATTTTTTTTCTGTTTTTATATCCTGTCATTTCATGTTGCATTAATGAATTTCATTCCATTCATCTCATGCCATCTCCTGTTATTCCTCGATTAATTTTATAACACCCAGTATTCTTTCAGTTTTTAATTATTCCTCTCTCATACAATTTCCTCTCCGTATTTCTCGTCGCTTGCAGTTTCCACATAGTCACAATTGTTCCCATTAGTCACAATTATTCCCATCTCATATAGTTTCCTTTCAGTCGCTCATTGTTCCCATCTCGAGCAGTTTCATTTCAGTTCTTAATAGTTCACGTATCACGTAGTTCCGTTCCTTTCGTAATTAGTATAATTTCATACAGTTTCGTTTCAGTATTTCATTATTCAAGTCTCATGCAGTATCCGTGCTGTTCTTAATTATTCATATGTCATACAGTTTCATTTCAGTCCTTCGTTATTCAAGTTTCGTGCAGTTTCTCTTCCGTTCGTAATTATAATGCCATACAGTTTCATTTCAGTCGTTCATTATTCAGGTCTCATACAGTTTCCTTTTCTTCTTAATTATTCATAAGCCATAGTTTCATTTCAGTCCATTATTATTCAAATTTCATATAGTTTCCGTTTTGTTCTAAATTATTATGTCATACAGTTTCATTTCAGTCCTTCATTATTCAAGTCTCATGCAGTTTCTGTTTGTTCTTGATTATTTTCATGCCATGCAGTTTCGTTTCAGTCCCTCATTATTCAAGTCTGCTGCAGTTTCTGTTCCATTCTTAATTATTCTTTGCCGTGCAGTTTCATTTAACCCTTAATTATTCAAGCCTCGTGCAGTTTCCGATCCAGTCTTAATTATTCTTAAAGCATACAATTTCATTTCAGTTCTTAAGTGTTATCATTGCCACACATCACTTATATGATCTTTAATGATCCTCATTATGTCTAGACAATTTCCTTTCAATCCAAAGCTTTTGTAATCGCTTAGTTTCATTTGTCTTAATAATTTCTTTCATTTCATATATTTTTCTTCCAATTTCTTATTCATTTCATCACTTTCAGCATCCTATCAGTCGATAATGCATTTCCTTATTTAGATTGCATAAAAAAATGGCAACAGGCGATCCATTTCTGAAACATTATTAGAAAATCATCCTTATTTTGTTTTGTTTACCAAATACTTCCGAAATCCAGCCAATTGGGAAATTGAATGTCAAATGAACCTTGCGCCTGGGTTTAAGTAGAACATCAAATATTAATTCCTAAAAGTATCCGTGTCAGTGCTAACCCGGAGTAACTCTCTTGATGCAAAATTAACCATGATGTTAAATCTGAAAAAGGGAAACGAACTGCCTCTCCATAATTCTTTATTCA
>NC_089742.1:24450649-24455649 GCF_040412425.1 Macrobrachium rosenbergii | reverse complement strand
ATGGATGATAAAAAAAAGCATTGTAGTGGACAGTGGCTGGCAGCTGAATGGGGTCCTTGATGACGTCACAGAGCTTAAAACACCACCCCCCCCCACCAAGATGGTTCACCGCCGACTATCCCCGATCCCAGCCAATTTACCTGAGCGGTGGGTTGACCTATTATTCTCCAGAACCTGAATTAGTTAATTAGTAGCAACTGTCGTCGTAGCGACCCTTGGTCATTGAATGTCTTTTTTTAACGAACTGTCCTCGCCATATGTAATAAAATCATTGCTTTGTGTTTCCATGTGACTTCTTATTCTTTTAATTTACGGCGTTCTTTATAAAGCATTGCCACTTGCGTTAGACCTCTGGGGTGGTTATTTATTTGTTCCAGTATCGCATGCATGTGTGCGTGTGTGTGTAATTTTTTCTTTACGACGCACACTACTGTCAGCCCTCCTCTTTTATCTGGGGTTGTAAGTGTAAAATTAAATTTTTCTAATTTACAATTCGGCATTTAATTTATACTTTGAGAAATCCTGTTCATTAAATTTGTGGTCCTACTAACCTGCAAGCTTGTTTCACTCATGGGATAATAATAATACTAATAACAATAACACCAACAACAATAATAGTTATAATAATAGTAATAGTAATTATAAAATGTTCTTTCACTCTGTCGAACACACGAGTGAATGCTGTGAGATCAAAGCGAATGAAATGCAATTCCTATTTTTCCCGCCGCTGAGGAACCCGACACTTCGCCTTTGTCGAGAACATCAGCACAGTATGCAAACAGACTCCTGTTTACTTGGGCTCAGCATCCGAAAAATTACTCACAATAGTCCCCGGTGTAAAAGACTGCGCTTTCATAATCGGCTCACGAAGATTTTCTCCTTTGAGGCTTCATTATCGCAAGACCACAGTGGCATAATAATCCTTTTTTTTCTCTCTCTCTCTTTTCTCACTTTCCTTTTCACCTTGTTTGTTTAGCACTTAAAGAATGATGCTTCACAACCAAGAGAGGATATACATTTCGTGCTGAAAATGTCTCTGAATGTGTTTTGGAAACTATTTGGTGATGTTTGCGTGGTAAAAGCTCATACCTCCTCGGGCACAGGACGATCCTTTCGCTCATTTCTTATATGTGAAGACTGTTTACACGTATGTGACATTAAAGACTTGTAGAAAACAAACAGTTGTCATGATTATTATTACTGTTATTTTGTTAAATTGAATAGTGAAGAAACAGGCCAAAAGAATAAGCATATAGCGTGGGAAAAAATATTGTCCAGAAAGGAAGTATTGTTATTGTATTATAAGGGGTTGTTGTCAACACAGTTTGCATACAGCTTTTACCTCTTCTCTGTACCGCTACGCCAACGACTTAAGGCAACTTTTTGTCGGGTCATCACTTAAATGGGTGATCACTAAGGCAGTACTTAATGCCATTAACCCTCGATCCCTGGACGAGCGCTGGTCAGGACGCGAGACTAACAACCTCATTACTAAATGATCTTTTAGAATCAGAAGGCTTACAGTCCTCCTTCGGGAGCCCTCCAGTGGTTCCCAACCTGTTTTTGGCCATGCTCCACCTAATCACCTCTAAAGTCCTGATGCCCCCTGTGGTGATATACAGCACAATCCTTATATTCACGTGGAGTAAGCCTCAAAGGCCGTTAACTTGGTTTAAACATTCTCGAATTGGCCACCTTTAAAAATCAAATTACCCCCGGCGAGCGCGCGTTAGTGTGTGTGTGTGTGTGTGTGTGTGTGTCTGTGTGTAAAATGCAAAGGAAAACTGAGGTAAGCTTTCTGTAATGAAAAATCGTTTCACTTTCAGAATAAATAATAAATCAGGACACAAAGGTCTCTGGGTAATTAACCTTTATTCGCTCCTCCGACATTTACTATTTCCTCCTCTCTGTTTCCTCATTTTGACATTTTATTATTAGGAAGCTGACTTTGCTTGATTATGCCTTACATGCTTGTTTCAATAATGGATGTAACTTTTCAATAATAATTGTAGTGATAATAATATATCCTTGTAGGATCGTTATTAACTTCAGCCTCGTAACGATGTTTTTGGCCACATGACAGTTTTTATCAATGTTATCCCCTTAATGAGGGTATTATAATGATAGCACAGAGATAAATGTTAATAACATCAGTTTCACAGACAGAATGATGGTAACAAGCATAGATAATCCTAATAGTCGGAATACCACTAATGACATGGTAGTGATGAGCTGTATTGTTGGCAGGATAACTATGAAGATAACGAAATAGCGTTATTCGTAATGATGGTGATAATGATTAGCTTCATGATTTGAAAGATTATGGTGATGATGATGACGATGATGATGAGTTTGGTTGTCTGAATGAAGATTACACACACTAAATGATTATGATAAGGAGTAGGCGGAGGAAGATGGCGATTATATATATATGTATATATATACATATAATATATTACACACACACACACACACACACACACATATATATATATATATATATATATATATATATATATATATATATATATATATATATATAAAACTTTCATAATTATCACCATCGTATTGAAAGTATTCCCAGTGAAGATGATTAGCTTCATAATTTGGAAAATGACGATGAAGATGAGCAGCTTGGTAGTCTAGAGAAAGATAATATAGACGAAATTATTATGATAAAGAGGAGACAGAGATGGATGGAGATTATATGCCTGTCATAATCATCATGATCGTATTAAAAACGTTCATAAAGTTAAAGTAAACAATAACAGAGTCACATAGTTCCTTTTCTCTTGTGCTAATATTTTCTTCCTCCTTCCTCCTCGTTTAATCCCACGTCTCCCACAGGCTTAGTCCTGAATTTTTCAGAGACCTCTGTGACTTCCTCTTCCTAATACATCGCCTGTTTGGATGACTGACACTTCAGTGTGTCATGTGTCTTGTCAAGAGAATATATTCAAGGTTCCTTTAGGGTTAATTACTGATTTCTATTTAATTACTTAACGTTTATGTCCGGAAGGCACGCAAGCTGTAAATTATCCAACAAAGCAGCCCACCACCACCCCTTGTACTAAAAGAAATAAATAAATCTTGCATAATCTCTGTCAGTCATTGCTGACGGATGAGAGCCTTGAACACAATCACTACATTTACTTGGAGGGCGACGTGTCAGTTTTTCAAGGTTGGAACAATCCCAAAATTGAATCAAACTTTGGAAATACCGTATTGACTCTTTTTGCCGTAACTCTATTAAACTGCCTTCTTTTCAATTGTAAGTCTCGTATTTTCTTCGAGGTGAACTATCTCCTGTTCCAGCCTTATGAACGAAATCCGGAGTAGGTCATGTTTCCGTCTGCGCTTGTGTCTGTGTCATTCCATTAACAAGACATCTCGAGAAATAGTGATTGGATTTTAATGGAGCATGGTGAAAACACTAAAATCTCCATTACAATCCAATCACTATTTCTCGAGATATCTTGTCGGTGGACTGACATAGGCGCAAACACAGAGGGAAACATGACCTACTCCCGATTTCATTTATCAGGCTGGAACAAGAGACACTTCACCTCGAAGAAAATTCGCGACTTCCACTTGCAAAGAAGGAAGTTTATTTGAGTTACGGCAAAAAGAGTCAATAAGGTATTTCCAAAGTTTGCCGGGGGAAGGAACCTAACAGCCCGAGTTTTTTTTTTTTTTTACTTTGAGAAATTGTGAAAAATCGTAGCTTGACGAGTGGTATGAGCTCATTAAAACATGTGCTGTATGTCCTACTAAATCTGAAATATATATATATATATATATATATATATATATATATATATATATATATATATATATATATATATATATATATATATATATATATATATATATATATATATGTATGTATGTATGTATATCATGCCTGTATTATCGTTTTCTTACATATGATACTCATGGAAAGCTATTCCTGGAATATACAGTCAACATGCATAAATACATACATATAAATGTACCTATATCTTTATAATTCAGATAGAGTGCATTAAGAATCTGGAAGCCTTCCATTAACAAGCACCAAGGCAACGAACTGAGGTTGCAAGCTACGAAAACCCGCCTGTCTCTAGGTAAGGGTGATCCGTATGGATCATAGGGTGCTTTTAATTGACCAAATGCACACACGACTTCTTATACATACATATATGCGGACATAAATAAATAAATTATATATATATATATATATATATATATATATATATATATATATATATATATATATATATATATATATACATATATATATATATATATATATATATATATATATATATATATATATATATATATATATATATATATATATATATATATATATATATAAATAATCTGTAAACTGTTGCTATTAATTGGTATTTATTTACGTGTAGATGGACGTCCCCATAGCACCGATGTAGAACAGCACCAGGATAGGGGTATCACCGAGTTCGGGAGGCGTGATGTCACAGGGCAAGACAGCCCTTTTGCCTTCCAAAACGACGACGTCCGTCTGGGGACCTGGAAAGACGAGAGAAATTTCGTTAATATCTTGAGAGAAGAGCAGCGTTGCCACATCGAACAATGATCTATCTCAGATCTGGCACATAGGCATATCTTCAAGTGTGCGTGGAAGTTAATTTATTTGTCACTTATGGGAGAGCTCGTGTCTAGGAAGTTTTGGAAGAAATAAAGATGGCACTAGTTATTTAATCATGAAATGTTTATGATAATTGAGCCCCCTAGGTTCGCGAGTATAATATTATTGCACAAGTTATGATTCGCTATGAAAAATTACTGGAATAGCATTACATGTATTAGTTTTGTTTGTTGCAAAGTTTCACATGTAATAATGTAAACACCAAGATGTGTGACTCAGGAATTTAGATCTAAAAGTAATTAAACAAAAAGATATTTTTCTTGAAATGAATGTTGTTTTATTTGGTAATGTTTATTGGTGTTGAATAAAACAATCGAAATTCCTAGTA
>NC_089742.1:24438149-24445649 GCF_040412425.1 Macrobrachium rosenbergii | reverse complement strand
GATATCAGTTCCTGTGAGGAAGGCAAGGTTCGTACCTACAGTTCGCATCGTAACCTCATATGTCTTTCCATCGCCCGGATATCTGGCGTCGTGCCAAAATTCTAATGAAATTTTTGTACCGCCAAGAAGAAAACTTGGAATAATATCCATTATCGCGTGAATTACCTCTCGCTATTCTCCAACTTTCCTTCAGGCGCAAGCACAATTTCCCTCATAACAATATCTCTGTCTGTCTAAGCGTCTCTCTGGAAATTTTGCTTCCTGGAGGAAGGAAATTACCAAGATGCTGGCTGCATTCCTGCTAAATTGGGTCATAATTCATTTCATTTATAATATCAACGAGAAGGATTAAAATTTGTTTTGTATGACAGGGTCTTGATCAGGTTGATACCTAAACCTTTCATTGTTCAAGACCAAACTGATCATTTGAGACCAAAATGTTTCCATTGCTTAGGACCGAGATGGTAGCGTACAAGCTAAACTTTTAATTGCTTAAAACCAGGATGCTTGCTTGATACCCATTTTTATTGAAACCTAAATTAACACTTGATCCAGCACCATTTTATTGCATGAAGTTAAAATAATCTTTGAAGAACTAAACTGATACCTACATCCATAGTTTGTCAGATACCCATTTATCCGGGTCATAACCCTTCCATTGCCTGAAAATGAGTTGACAGCTTGAGGCCTAAGCGCTCTCATTGCTTGGTGGCTTGATATCCAAACTTTTTTCATTGCCTAAACCAGAGATGGTCGCTTACGGCCTATAACTTTTTTTAGGGCTTTACACTTAATATCTTAATCGTCTATGACAGTTTAAATCCAAAACCTTTCCATAGCCGAACTTGAGATAACACTAAATCCTTTCACTGCCTGAAGGAGGAGGACCGCTTGCGATCTAAATCCTTTCCATATATGAAATCAAGATTATTGCTTGAAACGCAAGCACTTTCATCGTCCGGAAGAAAAAAAGATTATCTCCCAAGGCTTATCCCTTCCATTCCTAGAAACCGATGTGATTGTTTGAAACTTAAGCTATGGGGAACTTATCTTTTTTATTTTATCCTTATTCATGTCCAAAGGCAAAGTATGGGATATTCTCAAGTTATAAAGCATCGTAATAGGTGCATGGTTATACATCATACTCTTATGTGCTATCCATGTTCTCTTTCTCCACATATGAATAGCATATGCTCTCTCTCTCTCTCTCTCTCTCTCTCTCTCTCTCTCTCTCTCTCTCTCTCTCTCTCTCTCTCTCACAGACTCTGATTCTTTTTCCTAGGCAGAGGACGGTTGGCTGCAGTAAAATCACTGTTGCCTATCAGTCACCTCTTTGAGCGGAACCTGCAGTCTCTCTCTGTCTTCCTCTCGCTGCTGGGGAACTGGTACTTTTATCTTTCTTTCAAGTTAAATCGGCGTGAAAAAGACCTGGGTCGTCAAGAAAGGGGACCAAAGTTTGTGACGGAATTCTCACTCTTGATAACTAACGCAGATCTAGATGGCATATTGTAATTGTAAAGGAGTTTTAACAGTGAGGGGAATATTATTTATTTTATTATTGTTGTCGATGTTTTCAAGAACTACAATTACCAGAGAAACAAGCAAAAAATGCGCAGGAGTTTTTTCGGCACAATCGAGTTTTCTGTACAGCGTATAATGCTGTATGAAACTCTCAGCCGCAGCCAGTGAAACTTTCAGCCACCGCCCGGTGGTGGCCTGTATTGTTAGCACCTGTAGCGGTGCCAGTCACACGATCATGGCTATCTTTAACCTTAAATAAAATAAAAAACTTCTGAGGCTAGAGGGCTGCAATTTGGTATGTTTGATGATTAAAGGGTGGATGATCAACATACCAGTTTTCAGCCCTCAAGCCTCAGTAGTTTTAAGAATTTGAGGGCGGACAGAAAAAGTGGGGACGGACAGACAAATAGTCATCTCAATAGTTTTCTTTTACAGAAAACTAAAAGTTAAATGACCATTAACTCACAAAGCATGCTTATACAGAACAGACTCCTCTTATGGGAGAAAAGTGACAGAGAAAAGGGAATACTGTCCCCCGTCCCCTCCCAGAAAGTTAATAAATTAATATGAATAGAAAATACGTCATTTTAAATTATACTTAAATGACAATATCAGTCATAAAGGACTAAAGGTAAAGAGTCGTGATCCTCTGATCGCTTGCTAGACAAATTCATGGTCTGTTAACTATCTCTCTCTCTCTCTCTCTCTCTCTCTCTCTCTCTCTCTCTCTCTCTCTCTCTCTCTCTGTATGTGTGTGTGTGTGTGTGACTGACAGACCCCCCACCAAAAGATAAAAGAAAAATCCACGAACACTTTAATAAAACGACACTCGCGCTGAAGCCAGCTCCAAGATTTTACTTGGAGGTAGATCATGCACAGTACCCCAAGAGTCACATAAATCTAAGAAATAACTCTATTATGGACCTGAATAACGCACTGTGGAACGTTACGCAAACATAAGCGCGATTTGGAAACCCAGACGCCATTCCTTTGGTTAATTGATAGTTTTCTCACCATATGACCTTCATTCTTACAAGAATGCAGAGCCAGAAAGGTAGAATGGCCTTTCATTTCTCAGGAAGTCATAGCTGGGTCAACTGATGGTGGTAGGCCTAGCGAACCACGGGCCTTGAAGTTGCCGTAAAGACCAATAAACCCTGTAGGGTGTAATGACATTGATGCATCTCATGCGATGCACTGTAGGCATTACTTAGCTTCTTTGCAGTGTCCTATCAGCCCCTGGCTGCAACCCCTTTCATTCCTTTTACTGTACCTATATTCCTATTCTCTGTCTTCCATCTTACTTTCCACTCCCTCCTAACAATTGTTTCACTGCGCAACTGCGAGGTTATCCTCCTGTTGCACCTTTCAGACCTTTTTACTGTCAATTTCCTTTTCGTTGCTGAATGACCTCATAGGTCCCAGCGCTTGACCTTTGACCTAAATTATATATTCTGTCTAGCTATGAACGCCAATGGCCTATTCACGGTCAGTTTTTTTTTTTTTTTTTTTTCCTCTTTTCGAGAGGGTGGCACCGGAATGGTTGAAGAGCCTTCCTGTCCTCAGCAAGTCCTTAGCGATAAGGCTGATATATTAAAAGCAATCCGTCGTGGCGGCGAAGGGAGGTTGAGGGTATAATATACGTTGTTGTCAGTTCTCGATTGAACCGCTTTCTCATTGCGTGTCATTCTCTTTAGGATTTGCACGAATCGCTTTCCAAAAAATTACCACTTAATATACAGTATAATTGACATTGAAGAAGATAACACGAAAGGTTGGACTATCCAGGTTAAGTAAATATATATATATATATATATATATATATATATATATATATATATATATATATATATATATATATATATATATATACATATATATGAATTAATATTATATATATATATATATATATATATATATATATATATATATATATAGATTTATATATATATATATATATATATGTATATGTATATATATATATATATATATATATATATATATATATATATATATATATATATATATATATATATATGTGTGTGTGTGTGTGTGTGTGTGTGTGTGTGTGTGTGTGTGTGTGTGTGTGTGTATTATATGTTATATATGGCAAAGTTGTGACAAACCTCTCTAAAGAACATTTATTTCATTATTTACAAACTGTATAAAGCAATATAAATGGATTGATTCCATTTGCTTAATATGTCTTTTGACTACCTTTCGGATTTCATAATTAACTTTCGTATAAAATGAACTATCCACCCTTCTTTTATTTTTTTTATATTTTTATTTCTATTTTTATTTTATTTTATTTATTTATTTATTTATTTTTTTTTACATTTGGCACCGCGGCTTTTTACCCCTAACCGCCATGAGCCGCCACGACGGATTGGTTTGACTATAGCTCCATGCCTTGTCGCAGCTAGGTAAACTGGTGGCACGCTAGCCACAAGGGAAATTATTATTATTATTATTATTATTATTATTATTATTATTATTATTATTATTGTCACAGAGGAAGTTATTAATGATATTATTATTATTATCAAATTAGCTTCGTAATGACCCTTTAGTCACACTTTTGGACTTCCATATGGGACCGGCCTGATGGATTTGTCCTTAAACGAAATGTGAAAATTAAAGCAGGGAGAAGCTGAAGAAGATGGACAGCTGGGCAGAAGGACAGAGGATGGGAAGGATGAAAGGTAAAGGTCATTAAACAAAGTAACTGGTGCCGAATGGACGCTTGAAGGAACTACAGTAATATGGCGTCTGGCGTGAGGAATTCGATATCACTCCGCGGATCTATTATAGGAGGCGGTGGTGGTGTGGGAGCGTTTTACGTAGTGGTTGTTAAGGGCGGGGGAAGGGGTGGGCCACGCTGCACTCACCCAGAAAGCAAGATAAGTGGCGAGGAGACTCACGCAGTCAGCGAAATGACCACAAAAAGCAAACTGTGTACCCTGACAAAGAGTGGAAGTCATATTTCTTTCATGGGAATTTTCTCTTTCTGGTTCTCCCGAAGAAGGCCAGAGTTTGTATTACGCTGTTTCTCAGCTGGTTACAATAATAATACCAGCCCTATGAGAGCTGAAAGTCAGCTCAGTGGTCAGGTTAAACTACTTTAATAATAATAATAATAATAATAATAATAATAATAATAATAATAATAATAATAATAATAATAATAATAATAATAATAATTTATTATTATTACATCACTCATTTAACTTTTTGGTAATTGATCTATTAATTGTAAAGGCCAGACATTAAAAAGAAATGCGTATTTTTTGGTTCTCTAAAGAATGCCAGAGTTTGTGTTACACTGTTTCTCAGGTGGTTATCATAATAATAATAATAATAATAATAATAATAATAATAATAATAATAATAATAATAATAATAATAATAACATTTTATGATCATCACATCGCTCATTATAACTTTTTGTTAATTGATCTATCAATTTTAAAGGTCAGCTATAAAAAAGAAATGCGTATTTTTTGGTTCTCTAAAGAATGCCAGAGTTTGTGCTACACTGTTCCTCAGGTGGTTATAATAATAATAATAATAATAATAATAATAATAATAATAATAATAATAATAATAATAATAATAATATTTTATGGTCATTACATCACGCATTTAACTTTTTGTTAATTGATCTATTAATTTTAAAGGCCAAATATTTAGAAAAAAAAATGCGTATTTTCTGGTTCTCCTGGAGAATGCCAGAATTTGTATTATGCTGTTTCTCAGGTGGGTATAATAATAATAACAATTATCTTTATGGCCTTGACATCACTCATTTACCACTTCGTTCGTCAATCTATAAGTTATAAAAGGTGAATATTTTAAAGGAGACGATGCTTAATATAAATAACTGAATTTCTGTTGACAAATTAAAAGTCACACAGACAAAGATTTGGCCCATCTTTCACCTCGTGCACTTCAAGGAAACGGAATTCTCTGTTCCATTCAGTGTCTCGTAAATCATTTAACCCCGCCTCTTCCCAAGTGGCATGTCTACCGTCATTTGACAGATGAAGCCTGCTGGCACACATTTCTTTCTCGGCGCAATATTTATTTCATGCCCGTCTCAGTCCCTGCGCAAAAAAAAAAAAAGCAATAATAATAAAGAAAGAACCAGCCACAACCGAACGTCCCTGCATCAATACCTGTCTCTAATTCCTCTCCCTAATTGAGCCTCGGACTCCAGATTGGCAAGCGGATTCTCGGCCATGGCGGCATAACGCGCAGCACCCAGCCAGCTCGTCATCTGCAGGTGACTATCAGGCATAAGCCAAAGGAGCCACCAATTACGCCCTGAATAAGCCGCGATGGATTAGCATTTCCGCCATGAACAGATTCTTCTCTCTCTCTCTCTCTCTGTCTCTCTCTCTCTCTCGCTCTCTCTCTGTTAGAAAACATTAATTCGTTCATACTGTAATTATTACTGCCCTACAAACTTTATTATTAGCAAATATTAGTTCATTCATACTTTTTGTAATTATTATTAAGACTAATGTTGTTATACGTTATAATTAGAAAATATTAATCCATTCACACTTTTTGTAATTATTATTATGACTAATGAAAGTAATCTTATACGTTATAATTAGAAAATGTTAATCCATTCACGCTGTAATTATTATTATGACTAATAGCCTACTGTCCTACAAACTTTATTATTAGAAAATATTACTTCATTTATACTTTGTGTAACTATTATTATGACTAATACCCTCCCACAAACTTTATTATTGTAAAATATTAATTCAGTCATGCTTTTCGCTATCAATGTTATTATGACTAATACCGTCTTACAAACTTTATTATAAAAAAATAATTCATTCATATTTTTGGTAATTACTATTATGACCTATAATAATGTCATATAAACTTTATTATTAAAAAATATTCGTTCATACTTTTTGCCATTGTTATTATGACTAATAATCTCCTACAAACGTTATTATTAGAAAACATTAATTCATTCATACTGTTTGTAACTATTATTATTACTAATACTGTCCCGCAATCTTTATTATAAGATAATAATTTATTCATATTTTTTGTAACTATTCCTATGACTAATACTGCCCTACAAACAAATAAAAAAAAATATTCATTCATTCATTTATAATTTTCATAATTATTGACATGACTAATACTCTCCTACAAACGTTATTATTAATACCAATGAAATATTCTCAGTGGATAAATCTCGCACATACCCAGTTCTGCCGCTGATCGATGGCGAATGCTATTAGTTGTTAGACGTCTCTTCATCGGTGACAATTCAAGCGATCAATGCTCTTGAAAGAGTCATTCAAATGGCGCTCTAAAAGCACAGATATAAAATCCACAAGGTTTTGATCCATTCAGAGGGGCTGAGGAAATATTTCGCGCAACATATTTCACGGGTACGTTGTTTACTCACAAAATTATGGTTGATTTAATGGATTCGATATTTTTCTTAGCGCAGGAATCGAGTGGCGAAATATAAGACCATACTGTATTCGAGGTCTAGACAAAACTTGAATGAAGAAGCCATAAATAAAATGATTGCAATGTTGAAAGCGACAGGAAATATGATGGAAGTAGGAGTAATGCATATACATACGTACCACACAAATATATATATATATATATATATATATATATATATATATATATATATATATATATATATATATATATATATATATATATATATATATATATATATATATATATATATATATATATATATATATATATATATATATATATATATATATATATATATATATATATATATATATATATATATATATATATATATATATATATATACTCGTATAT
The DNA here is from genome assembly GCF_040412425.1 of Macrobrachium rosenbergii. Classification (NCBI taxonomy): domain Eukaryota; kingdom Metazoa; phylum Arthropoda; class Malacostraca; order Decapoda; family Palaemonidae; genus Macrobrachium; species Macrobrachium rosenbergii. Next base: position 24,438,281 of record NC_089742.1, on the reverse strand, counting down.
ATACGTTATTACCTTTCAAAATATGCTATACACATATGAAAATAAGTAAATGACTATTTAGGTTATTTCCCTAAAGCCAGAAGAAATGGCACCAACTTCAGTTATAACAAAAAAAAAAAAAAATAATGCAGA
>NC_089742.1:24428149-24430649 GCF_040412425.1 Macrobrachium rosenbergii | reverse complement strand
GAGAGAGAGAGAGAGAGAGAGAGTAAAATATTCTTCACGAAAGCGGAGCTATTGTTAATTGAATTCATGTCTGCATGGCGTGATAATTTAATCAAATAGCAAGTAAGACCCATATTGTGACTGACAAAAAGTAGATGAAATTGCTTAATTAACATTGTTGGTTTTGCGCTTGTCGAAGAACCTGTGGTTTTACAGCACGTATGTATCAAGTTAAAGATTCACGTCGTGCATATATGTTAACGATTGCACGCACTCAAGCGCGTATTTTTTTTTAATAGCAAATGTGAGTTAAACTTATATACGTTAACAATTATAACGCGCGCGCGCGCACACACATATATATATATATATATATATATATATATATATATATATATATATATATATATATACATATATATATACATATTGTGTCCTTGTTTCGTTTTTATGCTAGTTTCATCAGTGTTTCATAAATCAGAAGATAATTTATATAGTTATACGGAATTTAAGCATCTTTCATGTATTCTCATGTTGAGATATAAAAGAAATATTCCATGAAATTTCAGTCCGTGTCAGTTAAATAGAACGATATACAATAACTATATTGCTTAACAAAAGATAAAAACTTATGCACGGTATTAAATTATAGATATAAAATCATATTCATCCCGCAGAAAATGAATGCATTTTCAAATATTGGAAAAGCTTGCAGTCCATAAAATTAAGACGAAATAAATCTATCCCCAATTATAGGATAGACCATTAAATTGAGGAAAAAAAAAAGAAGAGAAACGAATAAAAAATAATTATTAGGACCCGCATAACCTAATAGGTAAATAGGTTGACGGGTCTGTGATAAGATAAGTGTAAGTAGAACTTCCGGGATTAGTAAAAGAGCTATCCACGCATTTCCGGCTAACGTACACATGACTGAAACTACCGTTGATGTTCAATAATCTCTTGTTGACCTCGCCACAACATGCCAACAGCGCAGCTGTGTTGTCAAGGCTTTGTCGTTACGACGGCTCTTCAATTTACTCATCATTTTTTTAGTCGTATTGCACACATCCTTACGGAACGAGTTCATTACCGACAAGGACTGTTATAATTGTTATTAAAAATAGGCTCCTATAATAAAAGAACATTTAAGCATTAATAAAATCATTAAGTAAACTTAATGCTTTCATTATTATTGATGCTGTACCAATTCCATTAGCAAAGATAGTAATATAAGATCGGATCGCGACAAGTACCAACTCTAAGGACGTTAAGTACCGTAACGGAGCTTGGCCCAAAGTACCGTTGTTCTGGTTGGAGAGGTTAGCCCTGGCTAGACGACGACAGGTCCAAACGCCAATTATATTACCTGTACTCTGTTTATATATATATATATATATATATATATATATATATATATATATATATATATATATATATATATAATAATATAACAATTAGTATTTTCTTAACTGAATGAGAAAACCAAACTGACCGTGAACTTGCTTCACATACGTCACCGTATTAGAATTCCCCACGTATTATTATTATTATTATTATTATTATTATTATTATTATTATTATTATTATTATTATTATTATTATTATGTAGAATTCTCAGTGCCAAGAACAGGAATAATATGTATAAGGTCCACAATTATATATCAGTAGAGTGTGAGACTTTACAAAAATGTATAAAAAGCTTTCGAGCCCTGTCCTGGATTCACTTCGGACCAACTCTGGACCGAAGATGAACCCAGGACAGGGTTCGAAAGCTTTTTATACATTTTTATAAAATCTCACATCCTATTGGCATATTATTTGGACCTTTTACAAAATTATTATTATTATTATTATTATTATTATTATTATTATTATTATTATTATTAGTAGGTCTTTCTTCTCTAGATCGAGAACGGGATATGCTGTATATCAGGTCCACAGTAATATTCAATGGTATTCTTGTTAATTTTATAAAAAGTTACAAAAGGTTGCAAAAGCTTTCGAACCCTGTCCTGGGTTCATCTTCAGTCGAACTAAAAATTATTGACATAATAAGTAAATATGTTAGCTCCGGTTTCAAGTGTGGAACCAGTGGACGACCTCAACGATGTGCTTTTCCAACGGACGAGGCAACAAGCAGGACGGTCAACTATCCAACTAGGTGATTGCTTCTCCTCTTCCTATATTCCGCGTGGCTATTCTTCTTGATCTCCTCACCCGTTGTTGTTGTTCTGCATGAAATTCATTGTTAGCGGTGACATCCTCGGTATCCCGGCTGTTATAAGGTGTCTGCGGGGTGATGTCGGCGATAACGGCAGCATCAGACGAAGGAAAGTAGGAGCCTGTCCTAACATTAAAACCTTTAATAAATGTTTTGATTACTTGAAACCGGAGCTAACATATTTACTTATTATGTCAATAATTTTTAGTTCGACTGAAGATGAACCCAGGACAGGGTTCGAAAGCTTTTGCAACCTTTTGTAACTTTTTATAAAATTAACAAGAATACCATTGAATA
>NC_089742.1:24423149-24425649 GCF_040412425.1 Macrobrachium rosenbergii | reverse complement strand
CAGTGCAGATTTGGAATATTAATAGTAGTACTAATAGGAATACTTTACTGGGACACACGGACACAATAATTTTCCCCTTTTTAAAAAAGTTGTTCTTATTTGCGAATTTTTAGTCTAATGAATTTCCTAACATATCGTCATTTGATTCGTTTTTTCTTTTTTTCCTGGTTAGTGAGCACCCCTTTAGACATACTATAATTAAGACATGCATTGCTAGGATTGCAATTGTTTTCAGTGGGAGAAACTTCTTGCTCCAGACGTTCAGAGCTTTCCTGCTTCACTGAAATACAGTCATCCTCTTCTTGGGCACTGAAGGGGAGGGATGGGGAAGCTCAGGATCTCTTGCCTGAATCGGAAATTAATATCTGATATGATAAATAGTAGCCTGCAGTATAGGAGGATAACCCGCACCCTCCACAAATACCATATATACTGTACGCACACACGCGCACACACACACACACACACACACACACACACACACACACACACACATATATATATATATATATATATATATATATATATATATATATATATATATATATATATATATATATATATATATATATATAAAATTTCTGACTCACATCAGGATCAGAACCAGGACTTTCAATTGAAAGGCAAGGGCGCTGCCCACTGGGCCATACAAGTTTTGTATGGCCTGTTGGGCACGGCCCTTGCCTTTCAATTGAAAGACTCCTGAGTTCGATATATATATATATATATATATATATATATATATATATATATATATATATATATATATGTACACAGTATATAGAAAGTTGACTAATCATCACTGAAACGTTTTACCTGTAACAAAACGAAGCTAATCCATTAAAACCCGACACTAAAGGGAGATAATATTGCTTTCAATTTAAACCAGAACCATTAGAAGCAACTCGACCGAGTACAAAAAAAAATATTATAACGGATTAGATACATCAGGTCAACTGCAACGGAATAATGATCCCGTGTTCGGGACTGATAACTGACATAATGTAATTAACAGTCAAGACACCCTCATTACGTTGGCTTCAGAGGGCGAATTTAGAATGTAACCATCGTGCACGCATAAATACATACACACACACACACACACACACACACATATATATATATATATATATATATATATATATATATATATATATATATATATATATATATATATATATATATATATATATATATACACATATATATAGACACACATGTATGTTTATATACACGTATCTTTAAAACCTCTGGGTATATATTGACCTTAGCAATAATTAAGGATCTGTGAGATAATCATTTGCAGTAAATCACAACTCGAAATAGAGAAGACTATGGTGCTTGCACACCCAGCGCAAAATAATGTAACCCTTCAGGAGCCACCTCCACAAATGGGAGGAATATAAGGAACTAAATTATATATATATATATATATATATATATATATATATATATATATATATATATATATATATATATGTATATATATCTTGACTTTTCTCGGACACGGCATGTTTAGTGGTTAAGGGTAACTCTGACGTGTTGATACGAGTTCGAGTCCTGTCACGGGCTCTAGAGTTTATTAATTTTTTTATTACCGCTGTAGGAGCAAGTGTATCCCAAAAAGTGTGAAGAAATTAAGATGTCAAGAGGTCATTATAGCTAATTGAGAAGTTAAAAAATCGAATAGAAAAATCAGATTGTAATTAAAGGTAATTTCCTCATTATATCGATTCACAGGTAATCGACTCTACAAGAGATTTGCTGTGTATATAATGTACGCATTTTCTTGTGTATTAGTTTGTCTGTATATCACTTTGAAGATAATAATGCTATATTTTTTTTTATTGTTCGTTACCTTATTTTTGCATCTGTTGATGACAAGAGTATGACTTTTAATTAGTCTCATTGATAGAAAGAAGGTCATAATGATATTAATAAAGAAGAAAAAGAAAGTTTTCAATGCCTATTTCTCACGTTTGCAAATAAGATAAGAGGTCGATTGATGCCAACATCAATTCCTGGTGATCTGTTTACCGAAATGCATAGAGGTATGATAGGACGTGAATCGCTGCTACCTTTCCCGAAGACCTGCAACATTTCATGCTCATCTACCGGCAAATTGGTCATTAAACATGACGCCAGTCATGTAAATAAATGATTAAGGGTTTAATGCAAAACAATTATTACTTTTTGCTCTACAAGCACTTCCGCTAATCCATTAATTATATTGATTAATTAATCCCTTTTTAATGGAAACACGACTGTAATTATTCATCTAACAGGGTGCTTTTTCGGTCCCTTCATACATTTAACGAGTTTAGGCTTCTATCCCTCTCCCCCACCTCATCCCCCCACCCTCATGGCCATTGAAGGTAATGGTATGCTTGCCCAAAAAAATGTCATGTTTATTGATATCTTTTATTGCCGCAAAATGACAAAACAATTCATCCGCCAGCAATTTTTACTTTGTTTATTTTTTATGTTTAACAATAACACT
>NC_089742.1:24410649-24415649 GCF_040412425.1 Macrobrachium rosenbergii | reverse complement strand
AAATCTGAAACAATGCTTCATCGAGCCTTTGCTTTATTCTCTAGGTGGCAAGCTTTCCACAATGAAATCTGAAACCATGCTTCACCGAGCCTTTGCTTCGTCCTCCAGTTGGCAAGCTTTTCACAATGAAATCTGAAACCTTGCTTCATCGAGCCTTTGCTTTGTCCTCAAGTTGGCAAGCTTTCCACAATGAAATCTGAAACCATGCTTCACCGAGTCTTTGCTTCGTCCTCTAGTTGGCAAGCTTTCCACAATGAAATCTGAAACCTTGCTTCACCGAGCATTTGCTTTATCCTCTAGTTGGCAAGCTTTCCACAATGAAATCTGAAACCATGCTTCACCAAGCCTTTGCTTTATCCTCTAGCTGGCAAGCTTTCCACAGTGAAATCTGAAACCATGCTTCATCGAACCTTTGCTTTATCCTCTACATGGCAAGCTTTCCACAGTGAAATCTGAAACCATGCTTCACCGAGCCTTTGCTTTATCCTCTAGTTGGCAAGTTTTCCACAATGAAATCTAAAACCATGCTTCACCGAGCCTTTGCTTTATCCTCTAGCTGGTAAGCTTTCCACAATGAAATCTGAAACCATGCTTCACCGAGCCTTTGCTTTATCCTCTAGCTGGCAAGCTTTCCACAATGAAATCTAAAACCATGCTTCATCGAGCCTTTGCTTTATCCTCTAGTTGGCAAGCTTTCCACAGTGAAATCTGAAACCATGCTTCACCGAGCCTTTGCTTTATCCTCTAGTTGGCAAGCTTTCCATAGTGAAATCTGAAACCAGGCTTCACCGAGCCTTTGCTTTATCCTCTAGTTGGCAAGCTTTCCATAGTGAAATCTGAAACCAGGCTTCACCGAGACTTTGCTTTGTCCTCTAGTTGGCAAGCTTTCCACAGTGAAATCTGAAACCATGTTTCACCGAGCCTTTGCTTTATCCTCTAGTTGGCAAGCTTTCCACAGTGAAATCTGAAACCATGCTTCACCGAGCCTTTGCTTTATCCTCTAGTTGGCAAGCTTTCCACAGTGAAATCTGAAACCATGCTTCACCGAGCCTTTGCTTTATCCTCTAGTTGGCAAGCTTTCCACAGTGAAATCTGAAACCATGCTTCACCGAGCCTTTGCTTTATCCTCTAGTTGGCAAGCTTTTCACAATGAAATCACGTTCTTGCAAAAATACTTCAACAGCAACTGTTTTCCTACCCATTTATTCTTCAGACACGTCTCCAAATTTTTAAATAATATTTTTGTTCCACGTCATCCTACTCCTCAATTTCCTAAATTACCTTTCTATTTCAGTCTTCCTTTTATTCACGACACAGCCTTTTATAAAGAACACCAATCTTTAATATCCGGTCATCTCCCTGCCTTGAAAATAAAAATCATACCCACAAACCCACTGAATATCGGTATCCTTTTCAGCTTCAAAGACCGTTTGGATCCATTAATGACCTCGTGTGTTATTTATAAGTTTACCTGTCCCAGATATAATCGAGAAACTTATATTGGATTGATACATAGATTACTTAAGGTCCGATTCAATATTGGATTGATACATAGATTACTTAAGGTCCGAATCGACAGTCATAGAGCTGTCAGTTCTAGAACTGGCACTAAACTTTCAAATCCCGAATTTTCCAACATAAGGGATCATACCGATAAATGCAAATATTCCATTCAGTACAAAGACTTTAAGGTTTTGGGCAGAGCCTCCAGTCATAAGCTTTTAGCAATTAATGAATCATTGTTTATTAAAAAAAAACTGGTCCCCTCACTGAACACCCATGCCACGTCTGCACCTCTTTATCTCTCGTGAACTGCTTACGTTTTTGGTCAGTCCTTCCTTTGCCTCCACACACAATGGTTGGTCCTTATTTATATTTTTAGCTGTTTGTTTTATTAAAACGTATATTGTGTATTTTAATATTTGTCACTTGAAAATGATGCCTACTGGTTGGCTTCGAAGCGTTGCAACTGAATAAATATGACTTTCTTGACCTGTTGGTGTGCTTCCCCTGCCTTCATTATATATATATATATATATATATATATATATATATATATATATATATATATATATATATATATATATATATATATATATATATATTAACTTTATCACATACACAATTGTTCTGTGCATTAGTAAATTACTAAAGGACCTCATTCAAACTGGTGGTATCTAATGGAGTGTTTATTCAGAAAAAGTTACAAGCTTTCTTGTACAAACAGTCCACATTGTCAAGTATCCGTACGGATACTTGATAATGTGGACTGTTTGTCCAAGAAAACTTGTAACTTTTTCTGAATAAATACTCCATTAGATACAATCCAGTTTAAATGACGTCCTTTAGTAATATAAATACATATATATATATATATATATATATATATATATATATATATATATATATATATATATATATATATATATGTGTGTGTGTGTGTGTGTGTGTGTGTGTGTGTGTGTGTGTGTGTGTGTGTATGCATTAGTTCAAGAATTGTAAAACATTCTGGATTGCATTTCAGTTTTCTTTGTCTATATTTTCAAATTTTTTTTACGAGATTGCTCACTGCAGCATTTTTATATGGCGTCCGGTCATAATCTCTTATCACAATTTAATGAGGGAAAAATAAAGCTGTAATTACAGTCTGCCTCTTGACTTTTTTTTTTTGCACTTCAGATTCATCGATTTAAAAAGGGAAAATATAGCAAAAAGTTAGGACTCTTTTAATGTGTATGGTAGTTTATTCCTTTTTATCATTCAGATTTGAGTGTTTATGTAGTGCAAAGGTGGAAATTCTTTAATTAGCAAAACAAACTTCCACATGACAAAAATAGAAATCAAAGAAGGTATTTCTAATACAGACGACCGCTACCTTCATTGTTTACATATTTCTTTTAGCAACAAGAGTACATACATACATTGCCATTCACATACATTTTAGTAATATGATAAAAATAATGTTTATTTATTCATTTGTTTACTTTTTGTGAAACTCAAACTATGATATGCGCAGTATAATAAGTTCTTTTCACTAGCATTATACCTGTATTTAAGGCTGATTTATACTCTTAAAATTTAGCCATTTTTCAAATTGTAGCTTTCAAAAGCGGTGATTAAAAGAAATTGTTCTCAAATTAAGTATTGTTCTTATTCAGGTTCGAGCTTAGTACTCTCTTTTTTTAGTAAAACCCTCTTTATTTCATTGTTGATTTCATATTTACTGACGTATTTTAGAGAGAACAATGCTTTCCAGGATTATTTTTGGAGGGTGATGAGGTTAAAAAGACATGCTTTTCGAATTAATACCAATGTAATATTCTGTGATACGTTTGGGTAGAAATGTTTTATAAGTTACAACAATTATATATTTTGAATAATACTTATTTGAAAATCAGTGACGCGTTTTATTTAAAGCAGGATTTTACCATATCAATGCATACATTTCCCTCTCAATTTTTTCTCTTTAATTTATAACAATAACATTTCATTTAATTGTCTCTGTAAAGCTTGCATTCACTACACAGCAATCAAGCCTCTATTTATATCAGCATTCCTGTTCCTGTTCTTTCCCAACAGCCTGATTTCCAGTGCAATCTATTTTTGCCTCTCCTCATCTACATGTAACCTGATCTTTTATATTCTTCCTTTGGTGCTTGATCTCCTAAAAGCTCTGGAGATTTCAGTTTCGAACCTAAACTTCAGCAGCTGTATTTCATCCTTTCGTAATTGGATTCCATCGCTTGGCTCCCTCCCTTTTCATAAGCCATTCCAGTCCGACTCTCTTTAACCTTATTTTCCTCCCATCCCTTATCTCTCTGTCTCTTTGTCTGTCTGCCTGTCTCTCTCTCTCCCTTTTCATCGTCGCAATCTTGGAGACGAAAGGAATGACAGCAACAGCGACATAGATGTGGATGTATTACATTTGAGAGAAAAATTTCCCCTCTCGCTCTCTTACTCTCTTTGCATTCTTATGCGAGGCGAAAGACAGCAGCTGGGCCGGAGATGTGGAGCTTTTGGACCTTCTGTACATAAATGACAAGTCTCTCTCTCTCTCTCTCTCTCTCTCTCTCTCTCTCTCTCTCTCTCTCTCTCTCTCTCTCATAAGAACACCAAATGGGCTATGTTGCTATTTGTGTTCGAACAACAAAGGAAAGACGTTAAATGTTTTATACAGGTGACAAATAATATGGACACTTGAGACCAATACTGCTGTTGCTTCACGCCTTAGTTGACGAAAGATATTGAGGTATGAGATATTCTGAGTTGCTCGGCCAACTCTAATTTTGTACATTTATATATAGATGCAGTGGTAATAATAATTCGGTATGTAATGGTGATTTGTCTCCTTTTCTGACACTGGGTTTTGCCGTTGGTGAACATTCTTTGGTTATTCAATTTTATTTCTAGTTTTTATCGCCCAATTTCCTTTGAGCTAGGGACCAACCCCTATCAAGGATAAAAAGGGTTTGTTTAAATATACATATATATATATATATATATATATATATATATATATATATATATATATATATATATATATATATATATATATTATGTGTGTGTGTGTGGGGACACCACACATATATATATATATATATATATATATATATATATATATATATATATATATATATATATGGTGTTTCAGAAATTAGAGCACCCTCCCTCTACAGTATATGCTAAAATTGATATGGACAAAAACAAAAGTAATTCAGAACAGGTATTTACTTAAGTTTCTCTCTGAGTATTTAATATATTTTTTGTGGCCTCCATCTGCCTGTACTACAACCTGCATTCTTGAGGGGTATGATTTCAGCAGATCGCAAAAACGCTGAGACTCAAACTCCATTTCCCTGAGCACTTCAGTCACCTCTCTTTGCAGGTCGTGAGGCTTCATATACGATCCTTTAAGATGCTACCAATGTTTTCACACACATTAAGGTCAGGGGAGCTACCTGGAAATTCACTTGACAAGAAGAAATTGATACAACTGTTTC
>NC_089742.1:24400649-24405649 GCF_040412425.1 Macrobrachium rosenbergii | reverse complement strand
TGAGCCCTCGGAGGCGTCCCGGTTCCCGGGCTAAATGATGGCGGGATATTAAGTCGTTTGTTCCGAATTGGTTGCAGTGGAGTTGGTTCTTCTTTCTCCTCCCTCCGACGCAGATAAGATATGTATGCAAATGCTCTTCGGATGAACGTCTCGTCGCTCTCTCTCTCTCTCTCTCTCTCTCTCTCTCTCTCTCTCTCTCCCTTTTCTCCGTTACGGAGCTGCATCTGATAATGTTTTATCTATTCTCTGTTAAGGGAAGTGAAAGGAAAATACTGAGAGAGAGAGAGAGAGAGAGAGAGAGAGAAAGAGAGAGAGAGAGAGAGAGAGAGAGAGAGAGAGAGAGAGAGAGAGAGAGAGTTTTAAATGTCTTATAAAACTGGTCGAAGTTTATATCTTGTACAGAAAAGGCTAAATTTCTGGAGGCAACCTTTCTCAAGGAAAATTAACATAGTGAATATATATATATATATATATATATATATATATATATATATATATATATATATATATATATATAATTTATATACATATATATGTATATATATATATATATATATATATATATATATATATATATATATATATATATATATATATATATATATATATATATATATATATATATATATATATATATATATATATATATATTTATATATATATATATATATATATATATATATATATATATATATATATATATATATATATATATATATATATATATATATATATATATATATATATATATATATATATACATATATATATGTACGTATGTATGTACACACACATACATACATACATACATCTTTTCTGTCATTCTTTCAACTCGTTTCTGATTCACTGAACGTTTACGCTTCTTTTTTCCTGGGATTGCTCCAAGATAATCTTTTTTTTCATTATAATTGAAAATAATATTAATATTGGCTAAACGATTTCTATTTGAAGTATTTTATTACGTTCGTTTTGCTACGTCGCCCTGTTTTCCCATATATCACTCATTATTGTTGAAGCTTACAGTGGCTATAAAACCTGCATAGTAAGGTCACCGCAAATTGATATAATCCGTCAGGCATAATGCCAATTCCTGCTGCCAGATTATTATTTCATATTATAAAAAGGATCCTCAGAAAGTTGCGTTGAGTTTTGGAGATGAATTGGTAAAAATTTTATTTTTACTGATATTTCACAACTATGATTTTTCAGAATATTTTATCTTGCAAATATTTTTCACTGAATTATTCATCCTAACTGAATATTGTTTTTATCATTCTTCACATTTTCATACGGGATCAACGATAAAGTCAGCAACTAACAAAAGAACTCTCTCAGGATCGAATAAACAAATTAAAAAAAATCTTAAGAGAGAAATGACAAGCCAGCGAAGATAATTGCAAAGTCAGACAGGAACTTCATAATAAATTTCATTTAAATATCAGATTGTCACTTGAGCTTTTGAGTCATCCATAAAATTGCTTACTTTCCACAATTTTACAATATAGGGAATGAAGGATTTCCGGGCATGTGCCCAAGTGGTGTAACCGAGTATTTGCTGATGCCCTGCCCAAGTTCTTAGGTAGCAGGTGGTAAAGCCAATAGTGAGCATTTCCTTGTAGAAACTGCACGATGGTCAAAAGAATGATATTTTTCACTGATGGTGTGAGTCATACGTAACAAAATAAAATGTTGGGAAAAAAGGAGATCGCCACTTAGAGCAATTTCGCCCGAAGGATAGTTTCTAAGAGGAGGTTTCTGCAGCTCTACGGTCAAGTTGGTTGAACAAGATTCTCCTCGCTGTGGTAATGTTGCCAAAAACTATCGAGTAACTGGGGCAACTAAAGGTGGAGGTCGACTTAAAGTTTGCCTGAGCGTGTCTGCAATTGTCATTTGTTTTCAGTTTTTAGTTTTCTGTAAAAGAAAACTATTGAGATGGCTTTGTCTGTCTGTCCGCACTTTTTCTGTCCTCCCTCATATCTTGAAAACTACTGAGGCTAGGGAGCTGCGAATTGGGATGTTGATCATCCACCCTCTAATCATCAAACATACCAGATTGCAGCCCTCTAGCCTCAGTAGCTTTTATTTTATTTAAGGGTAAAGTTAGCCATGATCGTGCGTCTGGCAACGCTATAAGACAGGCCACCACCGGGTTGCTGCTGAAATTTCCATGGGCCTCCGCTCATACAGCATTATACCGAGACCACCGAAAGATAGATCTATTTTCGGTGGCCTTGATTATACGCTGTACAGAAAACTCGATTGCGCCGAAGAAACTTCGGGGCATTTTTAACTTGTTGATAACGCAACTACTAAGTGTCTTTGATTGATATACTGTCTCTAATTGACCTTTTCATTTCGTTATTATGATTATGGAGACCAAAGAAAATGAGGCCCTAAAAGGGAATACACTAGCATTAATTTCCACGCGGAAAAGTCATGGAAAACTTAATTTCCACTTGTACATCATTTTATCGGGATTATAGTTGCGCAGTCAAAAATAATAAGTTAAAAGTTAACGTTAATTTTAAACAAAAAAATATCAAAATAGTTATTACTGAAGCAAAAAGAAAAAAAAAATAATGAAAAGTGGTTGAGGGTTTGCTTTGCATTTAATTATGCTGAGCGTTGATGAACGTTAACTTCAGGTGAATTATGAATAAGTCTTCGGGGACTGAGAATTGCCAACAGAGGGAATACTGTTAATTTTGCCTCGTGTCACTCAAGAGTGTCAGGAATTGCTTTTCAGAACTGCATCCTTCGTATATGTGAACAACTCCTTTTTATCCAACATTTTCCATGCATCGTTTCTTTCCTTCTCTCTGTGTTGATCTATTTGCCTTCGCTTGCCACAAGCAAATACGCACAAAACAGAGAAACTAAGGCAGAGGGAACGCAGTTTCCAAACTCGTTGAAAGGAAAAAACGTTCATTTGTTTGTAGACGTAAAAATATTAAGAGCATGATTCTTTTATGTTGGAAGAAAGAAAGAAAAAAATTAGTTACACATGAAGTGTTATATTTCCACAAACTCAAAAAAATATGTTTATTGACACGATAATTTTTGGATGCATGTTAGTTTATGTTTCTGATATAAACCTGATCCATTTGTTCAAACTTCAATATTTTTTTACTTGATTTCATTTCCAACATGGCCATTGTATATTCTAATTTACTGTTTAGGTTTTTATGAATATGTATAAATACATTCTTAGTAAGCATTTTGGGAATACCAACCTGTAAATTTTGCAGAGCTGAAAAGCCCCTAAATGAAAGTTGGTTCGCTTCTTGCACTTTTTCATGTCACGCTAAAAGTTGTAAGGTCAGAAACTGTTTTCTTTTATTCTTTACAATCAGTATCTCATGTTCCTCTCATCCAAACTTCCCATTCAGATTGCCTGAGCTCTCTGCATCCTATTGCATAAAACTGCCTTCGCAACAACTTTGGTTTAATCCTGCATGCACGTAGGTGGATTCAGTAATTTTTCTTTTAGAAAGCATTTGCTTAAGCCCCTTAATTTGGTGGAGGGCCTTGTCTGGGGACGGGAAGGTGTTGGGATGCAGTACTGTACTACTGCTCATTTAATACTGGATTCCATTTAGTTTTATAATGGAGGCGTTGGGCTGTAACCTACTTGTTAGTCTGAATTACACACGCTTGCCAGTATACAGATTTTACGAAATCAACTTTAGGTTTCCGCAATTTTTTCTATGATTCGTCTATTGCTCTGGAATTTTAGCCTTTAGTATTTGATGGTACTTATTTTTAATTTTTGGGGATTGTATTCAACTTGGCTTTTAAAGTTACAATTATTATATGTGAAAAGGATAGCAAAATTAGGTGGAAGAAAATAAAGTAGTATACATATTTACGTATACATGTACAAGCAGCTGGTAAATAATGCGTGGAAATAAAATATACAAAATAAAGCTTCAGATTGTATTACTGTTATCATGAGGTTACAGTCTCCCGAGTCAAAGAGGTAATTTCAATATCTTTACCTCAAACCGTTATTTCCAAAATACTCTGTTATTACATCATATTCTCCAAACGCGTGGTTTTTCGTAACACCCGACGCTCCAGAATCACTTGTACTCTGATTCCTGAGCGGATGTACAGCCATTTTGGAAAGTCCTGGCACACTTTTCAGAGAACTTCGTTCACCAATAGATACTTTTCTGTTTAAAATCACATTGAAACCAAACTTTACAGTCAGAATAAGATTAATATGCATGCATACAAACAATATATTGTATAAAACTGGTAGAACATTAACATGAATTAACAAAATTTAACGAAACATTTTGAAACCCTAAACTATCGTTCGGGGAAATAAGAGGATTGAAGTACAGAGCACGTTGATCTTCAAATCTCAGTAACTGTGACCATTTACTTGTGCTATTGCATTCGAATATTCATATTTAAGAGTCAGATTATTAAATTAATATCGATATCTATAGATATTCGTTTCAGTCTAAAATAAGGAATAAGATTTCCTCCGTATTTGAGTGACACTGTTCGTTATGACGTCACTCATCGTGTGGCCGTGAGTACAAACCATTTAACATAATTCGGTAGACTGTCAGCTTCATCGAGATGGGCCTTTTACTACTGGCGTCCCAGGAAAACACGGAAAGTTTAAATAAATCACTTGAGGAAAGGGTTATGTGGGTAAAAGTTGAATATAGGACTAACAGTCCAAATAATAAAGTGTCCCTAAAGATGAATTTTAGCCTGCTTTTTTTTTATTGTGAGAGTATTATAACAATCATATTGCTTTATTTCATAATGTTCCGTTCATAAGAATGAAGGCTTTATTGTCATAACGTCTATCATAAGAGTAGGGCATATACATTATCATAGGCGTATTATAAAGGTGAGACCATTAAACTCTCTTTATAGTATAGCCCTATTATGAAAATGACACTATATCATCATAAGTCTACAATACAGATTTGATCTTTATATCACTATAGACCTATCGTATGAATTAGGTGTTTGTA
>NC_089742.1:24385649-24388149 GCF_040412425.1 Macrobrachium rosenbergii | reverse complement strand
CTTCGCTAATGATTTTGTGTATCTAAATACCGTGCTAAGGATGCGATATAAATTGATCTTTAAAAGTACAATTGAACGCTAGTAGGTAGACAAATAAATGCCGTGTATATATGTATATGTATATATATATATATATATATATATATATATATATATATATATATATATATATATATATATCCAGAGTTAATAGTTGAGAAACAAGATCAGTTAATGCACTGACGTATGTTGCCTTAAAAGCGCGATTATAGTAACCCTCAGTTAATGACTCCACTAATCAGAGTCTGCCCTTCTGTCAGAAAGCATCTAAAAATAGATGTTCTTTCTGTTCTGTATATTTCTTCCCCCTTAGCCGAAGGACGCTAAGTACATATAGGAAAGGGGAGAAGATAATAATCTTCTTTAATGATACCGTGTGGGCATCAGGTTTCTTGGAATATGCTGGCATAAGAGCAATAGGGTAATGCTCTGGGAAAGAAAGTATAATTGTGGAAATTGGATGGTACCGTGTAAGTGGCTGCAGATTGTTATTATTAGCGGTAGTGTATGTATATATACATATATATATATATATATATATATATATATATATATATATATATATATATATAGATATAGATATAGATGTATATATATATTTTTTTATTTTATTTATTTATTTTATATATATATATATATATATATATATATATATATATATATATATATATATATATATATATATATATATATATATATATATATATATATGATGGTACGTGTGTGCTTTCAAAAACCTGGCTGGAAAATGAAGACGATATATTAATCAAAATCTCTGCAGTTGAATGTGATAATTTTATAGAGATGGTTTTAATTATTCAGGCAGTTGGAAGTGAATGAATGTATTTGTTTTTTATTAGTGGGTCTAGATGTAGTAAATAAAAAAATGTGAAGTAGGTCGAAAGTGCGAATGAGTAAAAGTCACGAATACTGAAAATGGATGTCAGTAAATGTTGATGATAATAAATAAAAGATTTTTGCTAGTCAATAGAAGATGACAGTAAAAACGTAACTTTAGTCATTTTTGACAATTAGAAATGCAGGAATATATTGTTTCTTCTCACTATGCTTCCTTCCGTTTCCTGTTTTTTCGTATCGTTTAATTTCATCCAAATTCCTTTATGCTTTATCCCTTCGCATAGGGCGACGTCTTATAATACGAGATTTTATTTCTCTCGGTATGTTTTTCATTAATGACATGGAAGAAAAACCTACGCACTCTCTCTCTCTCTCTCTCTCTCTCTCTCTCTCTCTCTCTCTCTCTCTCTCTCTCAAGTACAAATAGATAAAAAGTCATGTAGAGGAAGATAAGTTGGATGTGTAAGATCTCCAGTCGTCTTTGTTTCTTTTGATTAGCTTTTTACTCAGTATGAGAGAGAGAGAGAGAGAGAGAGAGAGAGAGAGAGAGAGAGAGAGAGAGAGAGAGAGAGACTCTTTCTTGACCTGCTAATTTAGCATAATTGCCATAAATTTTGTAACAATGTGACCATGAAAATATATTAATCTCAGAACAAAAAAGGGGATGCAAGCGATTATAATTTGAGTTAGATGATTTGTAATTAAAGTGTACTCTATTGCTAATTGCAAATAGTTATTAAGTTAACAAAAAGGCACATAATTTGTAATTAAAGTATATGCAATTATTACAATTAGTAATTAAGTTCAGAAAAAGGCACAGACAGCAAAAACCATTAACAAAAAGAAAAATAGCAGAAAAAGAGTAAGTGTTCATTACACCATTCAGCAGACTAAATGGTGTACCATTTGGTACGATAATGAACACCAGCGGAGAGGCCACAATCCTCACATTTTCCAGCACTTAATTTCACAGCATTTCTATTTTAGTGACGGTATTGAACCCTCTGGTTACTAATGGAGAGGGGTCGTCTCATTTTTGATGGGGTATGTAATAAAAATGTTAAAAATAAGGTTTGTCGAGGGAGTTTTAAGATCTTTCTAATTTCTGTTGTGACTAATCGAAATAGCGTTATATATAGAATAATATATTCCATAAAACTGAGTTAATGCAAAAGATTACCAAGATGTTTGAAATACTAATCATGTTTTGCAAACACGAAATATTGAAAAAAATTATATACTTAAAAAATTACACAAGTATTAAAGTAAATATGGAACAAAAGGGATTTGGAATGTGTTATGAAATAATCTTGATTTCCTTGACTATTAGTCTGATAATTTCTAGACTATGCAGTCGTTGTTTCGCAATTTTCATGTTTCCTCAATTTTCAATATAATTTCCGAGTAGTATCCACGAACTTGGTGAAAATTTTGTTATGTATCCATAATATAATTCTTCAATTCAGTTGAGAGGGAAATGTGGTGCCAGAATTTTGAAATATTGAAAAGATATGAATGAATTAAAATTGTTTTGCATTCGGTAAATGGGATATAGATTAATTAATTATTGAAGGAATTATTCATTTGATTATTGTGAAGCATG
>NC_089742.1:24358149-24380649 GCF_040412425.1 Macrobrachium rosenbergii | reverse complement strand
ATTACAAGGGAAATGTTTGCAAAATGCCTGTTATTACTTATATCTGCAGCGTTATTAATTTATGCCATTAACATATACAAATTTCCTTCCGTGCCGCTTCCGTTCCAAACGAATAGTTATCGAGTTATTGCCAGGAATTGCTTCATCAATTATGACCGGCGTTTGATTACGCACGACGCCATATTTAATACTTGAAGATCAGTAAATCTAATGTATTCTATTTCGCTTACCTGTTTCGGAATGGCATATACTCAACCGTTACCGGCTATTAGCATGAAAATCTTAAATGTTAACATTAAACGGGTCTAAACTCTTGCAAATGTCATGATGGTAGATATTCGAGCTGAAACGTTTTGATATTATTTTTCTGTCGCAGTTTAGGACAAAATTCACTGTTACAAAGTTATCTGTAATCGATATGGACAAAGAGTGTTTGTTCCTGATGCAAACATTCATTATTCATATCGATTACAGATAACTCATGATGCAAAGATCGCATATGTACCGAGATGCCTCGTAATCCACATTTCATTAACCTAAGCTAACTTAGGGCGCAGTATCCTATCTGACCTCGGGAATTAGCTGGAAGGAGAGGACCAATCTCTCTTTGTTTATGATTCTGGACAAAGAGTTAGTGTGCCTATATGTATATATATATATATATATATATATATATATATATATATATATATATATATATATATATATATATATATATATATATATATCTCCTATCTGACCTCGGGAATTAGCCCTTGTACTGGACATTACCTAACCTGTACTCTGCTAATACGTGGGAAGGAAAGGGGGATTTGTATTCCCCGCCCTCCCCCGCCCCCGAAAAAATTGCGTAAATAAACAAGTCGAAAAGGAGTTCAGAAACAAAGTAAACGTATATGAGGGCTGTTTACAATAAGGATATTAATTTCACCCGAGTAGCATGCTTATGGAAAATACAAGGCCAAATAAAGGCTGCAAACCGAGAGAAAATACGATTTCATTGATAGATAAGAGATTGAAAACCTTTGATGAATGATACTGATGGGTATTTTAATATTAATAAAGAAAATATCGCCTTTTAAAAATGGCGAACTAAACATAACTTTTTACAGAGGAGAAGAGACGGAGCCAAAGACATAACTAAGAGATTCGAGAATAATCAGAAAGTCTCACTTAGACATTAATTTATCCCCTTATTAGCACTCTGGAACATTGCAGTGCAAGAAGAAAGTGGAAAAGTTCCCTCATGGCCTATAAAATGAACGACTTTGTCCGGGGAATATTCTGGGATTTGAATAAGATGTCGCTTTTTGTATAATGATAAAAGCTTTTTACTCTTTCCCGAGTTTTTTAATAAGGTTTTTACTTTGACAAGACTGCTAATGGGGAATATATTTAAATAATCAGCAGTGAACTTTAAAAAAATGGTTCGCTCTTTTGAAAATACGTTAGTGAACAATAGGTTGGATAATAAATGATATATATTTTTGAAGGCAGTAATGGTAATCGTTAGGCTTACTATATACAAAAGAAATTATGTTTTTTTTAAGAGATAATATGTTTAAAATTGTAAAGTGGGGCTAGTGGGTAAAGCTGAAAGGTTTGTGCATTGAAGAAAGAGAATGTGAGTTACGGTTACTGAATGAAAGGGTCACTACTCTGTAAAATGAAGAGAATGGTTTTGTTTGAAATAAATCGCACTTGAAAAAATAAGCCATTTTAATTACTTGTTCTGTAAAAACAAAAAAACAAAAAACATTTAAGTATTCGTACTTGAATAAAAAAAAAAAAATATATATATATATATATATATGAACAACAGCATTTTAAGGGGTAGCACTATGTTTTGAGCTTAACTATCGTAACCCTTCCTAACCTATGAATGTATAGGCTACCTACCCGAGAACTGAGAACCCAGACCCTGACCCCCGCCACCGGTCACCACCCCTCGAAGTGCAGTCAGCCAGAAAAATTGTTTTTTTTACGAACGGCTTCATGCTGCCAAAACAGAAAAATGCAGCTATGTTATTTTCTGAAGGGTTTGTAGTATGATGAATGAAAAAGGGAGAATGGAAGGTATTTGTAATGATTCGAACTTTAACAAAATACGAAAACGAGCAGAGAGGGTTTAATATCTTTTTATTTAAAATCCGGTATTAAAAGTGAGTATATTCCCATTGTGAAAGCTTAAAAGATTTTCGATATCACGAATGACATCGACAATGAAAGATGGAAGTGAAAATACAGTTTTATCGGGGATATAATATTTAGAATGAAGTAATTAAAGCTATTGTTCTTTTATGAAGGGGCCCCGCACGCAGAAGTAAATGATAACCTCAGGTCTGTGATATAAAGGCACGGACTCTGAAATTGTGAGTTCATGTTTTTTTTATTTTTTTTTAGTACAGCGTTCAGAGTGAAAAAAACGGTACAAAGTCATTCTTATGAATAACAGGAAATGTTTTGTAATTGATCTGAATTAATGGATAGCACAAGATAAAGGAGAAATGACTGAAGAGAATATCTGCAGCAATTATGATTCATATGTCAAACAAAACAGTCAGTTTTATTCATAGGTCTTTTCGTTGATCCGTTTCATCACTTTTTTCACAGATGCTCATTCTTCATAGCGGGATAATGCCAATAATTTCATGGGCTATTTAGCCTGCATGTGCTCAGGCTGAGTAACAACGGCAGTAACTACGGTATCAACCAGAATAGCGATAGTAATGTCAACATCAAATATAATAATAATAATAATAATAATAATAATAATAATAATAATAATAATAATAATAATAATAATAATATCCATACCCCCACATATCTCAAAAAAAAAAAATAATAATAATAATTAAAAAGTACTCATAATAGCATGAGTCTTAAAATGGAGAAACAAATCCACATTTATGTATGTGTATATATATTTAAGGATAAACATTTACAGAGAGCTTTCGGGAATCTGTTTGATTCCCCTTTTCAGTTGAACAGATTCCCGAAAGCTGTCTGTACAGATTTATCTTTAAATATATGTATATGCACATAACTGTGGATTTGTTTCTCAAATGATAATAATAATAATAATAATAATAATAATAATAATAATAATAATAATAATAATAATAATAATAATAACAACAACAGTAAATGCTCATAGATATCTCATAATAGCATGAATCACTAAAATAATGAAGAAACCTACAATGGTGTAAGTGCAGATTTAAATAAGAATATATACAAAATGAGAGCTTTCGAGAAGCTGCTCAAGTTGGTTCTCGAAAGCTTTTGTTTTGTATATATTTTATATATATATATATATATATATATATATATATATATATATATATATATATATATATATATATATATATATATATATATATATATATATATATATATATATATATATATATATTAGACTAACACCATTGTGATTTCTTCACCATTAATATTATTATTATAGAAATATGAGATCACAGATTTTTCCTATTGAAATTTATAACAATATTTACCAATAAAAACATAGATCCAAACGAAGAACTCCCCAAAAATTATGTGATGTTAAAAAATTATAACGATGGTAACTCAACAAACTTGTGAGAGCTGCCAGAGAACTTCTCAAGGTTTAAAGGGTGAAGATAAAAGTTCACAAACTGAGACGAGAAACTTGGCAAACACAGAAAAAACATTCAGAAGTTTGTCATTGCTTATTAATTCCTCTGGAAGGGCTAGAGAGGTAGATATTTTCAGCTTCGATGAGTGTCTCTAACCTAAAACACCTGCCGTGGAGGTCACATAATCCTCATTTTGTTATGCTTCTTTAATAATGAAATATTCCGTTGTTGCTCTTCTGCCCTTTTTTATATGTAAGTTTACTTTTTGCTGATAATGTTCCTACTGTTACGGGTATTTTATGGAGTGGCTGAAATTTGCTAAGTTCTTCCACCCCTTTTTTTTGTCATTTAAAGCAAGATCATGGTATTTAAGCGTTATTGATAAGAAGGTTTGCAAGTTATGAATAATAATTTTATTAGTACGTAGGTTATGCAGTTAAATGTTATATATATATATATATATATATATATATATATATATATATATATATATATATATATATATATATATATATATATACAGTACATTATATATATATATATATATATATATATATATATATATATATATATATATATATATATATAGAGAGAGAGAGAGAGAGAGAGAGAGAGAGAGAGAGAGAGACAGAGAGATGTATATATAATGTCTATCCCTGAATTAAGTGATATAAGAAATAAAATAGTATTTGCACTCTCCTCATGGACAAATGACAAATTCTCACTCTCTCTCTCTTTCACTCTTATGTATGTATGTATGAATATATGTATATATATATATATATATATATATATATATATATATATATATATATATATATATATATATATATATATGTGTGTGTGTGTGTGTGTGTGTGTGTGCGTGTGTGTGTGTATCTATCTATATTATATCTGTCTATATATATATATATATATATATATATATATATATATATATATATATATATATATATATATATATATATATATATATATATAGTATTTATAATGCACACACACACACACACGCATATATATATATATATATATATGTGTGTGTGTGTGTGTGTGTGTGTGTGTGTATGTTATTGATGCATTTAATTAATATTTACTGTCTATCAGATCATAAGAATTAGGAGTTTTTCATAAATTCAAGTTTTGAAATTAATGTAAAAAAAGTTCTCTTCTTACCCACACTTTTTAACCTTCGGTAGGAATTTAGATGAAAGGATCTTGACATTTGCATCTTCATAAGATTAAAAAGCAACTACAGAATATGGTTTTGTTGTTATGAGCGTTTTGTTTGTTTTTCAGAGTTCTACAATTTGACGGAAGGTTAAAGAAAAACTTTAATCTTCATCCGTACGAATTTTTGAATCTTTGGAATGTAAACATCTTATAACAGCAAAACTATATTCTTTTTGTTTTTTACTGTGTCGTGATTATGTTTATGTCAATAATTTTAATCTAAACTTCTGCCGAAGGTAAAAATTTTTGGGGGAAAAAATATTTTAATAATAAATTCAAAATTTTATAGTATGGAAACCTATTTCCCATAACTTCTGTACAATAGAGTCAACAAAGGTAAAACCTAGATGAGAAACGTAAAGTAAAAAGAGAATAAAAACATCGACAAACAAGCAAACGAAATTAGGAAAGCTTCACTTAATCTCATTCTTTTTTTTTAAATTATGGATGACGACACTCTAAGTGTTTATGAATATATATTTTTTCCTTTGCTTTGTGTCCTTTTATATTTTTTAAACCTGTAAATGAATTTTATCATACATCTCTCAGAACTTTTTTTTTTTTACCATGTGATACATTTTGCTTATTCGGAGGTAGTACATAGCAAGTCAATTAAAGCCCTTCTCAGCTTCTTACATCCAAATATATGCGCATTTCATGCAACGGTAATGACGCTTTTGTTTCATTTCCTATTGGTTTTTGTCTAAGGCAACGAAGCTATTATATTTATTCATGAAAACTCTGACCCCCTTCGAAATTAGGTAGAACCCTTTGTATGGAAATATAAACCGCATGCATGTATGTAGAGTGACGTAGACAGTATTCAGAACTGATCTTAAATTGCTGAATAATGTATGCACCTAGACTAAATTAATGGTGAAATATATGCGTAAAATGCATGAATGTACAAGTCGCTGTAATTTACAAGACCTAAAGGAAAGGTTCAGAACACACACAGAGAGAGAGAGAGAGAGAGAGAGAGAGAGCCCTTCGACCGCTCTTTGGTTGTTTTAAAATTTCCTTACCTCTCCAGCAAAATGAACTACAAATGTATATAGCATTGCCTTGAGGCGAGCGCGCGCAGAGAGAGAGAGAGAGAGAGAGAGAGAGAGAGAGAGAGAGAGAAATATCTTTCCGTTCCCCCTTTCATCGCCCCTCATAGAATGAAATTTTCTTTACCTCATCCATAAAAGTTGAACACTACATTATCCTTTTGCGAATGTGTGTTTGTTTAATAGAGAGAGAGAGAGAGAGAGAGAGAGAGAGAGAGAGAGAGAGAGAGAGAGAGAGAGAGAGAGAGAGAGATCTTTTTCTCTCACCATTCATCGTCCCTTCATAGATTGAAATTTTCTTTCCCTCATCTGTAAAAGGTCAAGGCTACATTATCCTTTTGTGAATGTGTGTTTAAGAGAGAGAGAGAGAGAGAGAGAGAGAGAGAGAGAGAGAGAGAGAGAGAGAGTAAAACTGTTCTTTTCCACGTCCATAAAAAGACAAAGTCAACATTATCTTAAAGAGAATGTGTGAAAGATCGACTCTTCCTCGGATTCGATGACGCCATTATTTACAGTTATTGAACAATCTCTCTCTCTCTCTCTCTCTCTCTCTCTCTCTCTCTCTCTCTCTCTCTTCTCATGCACGCAACTTGGGATAACTGGTTCAAACGGTAACTTGCCGGGCGTCTATTATAGATGTGCCTAGATTGGACGTAGTCTGTGAAAAGTTGTGGAATTCTGAAGTTTATTCACGGGAGGTTGTTTTTCCTAGAAGACCCGAAAGAAAAGGAAGAAACGTGTCTGCTGATTGTATCTTTGCTGATAAGAACACATTCTCACATGGACTGACACACACGCACGCACACACACACATACACACACACACACACACACACACACACACACACACACACACATATATATATATATATATATATATATATATATATATATATATATATATATATATATATATATATATATATATATATACATATAAAACATGATATTAAAAATTTGAGTTCTAAAGTATGTTTATAGTTCTTGAATTATACAAGAGTTTAAAAGCTTTCGTCCACGTATTTGCTGAATATATATATATATATATATATATATATATATATATATATATATATATATATATATATATATATATATATATAATGCATGTATGTGTGTGTGTATGTTTAATTGTATGTTTGACGAGCAATGAATATTTAAACAGCATTAGAGCATGAACTTCCATTACTGTATGTCTGGGTATTAGTCCGAATTTTAAAAATCAGTGCTTAGGAAATTGCAACAAGAATTTAGGATACGAGCTCGAGCGGCAATGAATTGAGGCTAAAGAGCCTAGGACCAAGATCCTCTTCCCTTTGCTTCTGTCACTCCTCTATCATCAGGTTGCCTCTCCCATCGGCTTCATAAAAAAAAAAAAAGTTATCGGTAAGAAGTCCACGATATTCTTCAAGAATTGAAAGTCCTCTGCTTCCGTGTCATCTTCTTCAGAGAGAGAGAGAGAGAGAGAGAGAGAGAGAGAGAGAGAGAGAGAGAGAGAGAGAGAGAGACTTTTTCATCTTCTTCAGAGAGAGAGAGAGAGAGAGAGAGAGAGAGAGAGAGAGTTTTTCAGTGTTTCTTTCAGCTTCCGAGAAGTGACTGAATAAAAGTTTCAGTTCGCCTAATCCCTCTTTTCAGTTGGACGATACCTTAGGTCGTATCATCACTTCAGTTGACTTCACTTTCATCATTAGGGATTTTTGTTTACATCCTTCAAAACATCCTTTCGATTATTTACTATCCGTGCTTTATTTTTTTTTCCACGACAGGCACGTGGCTAAAGTGTAAAGTCTTGCCCATGTAATGTTTCGCAACGGAACTATTTTTTAGTTCCCTGAAATAATTTCTCATCGCTGAGACTTTTTTATTTCAGATTTTTTAGTTTCTTGAAATAATTTGTCATCGCCGAGACTTTTTTATATTTTTTTGTTTTCTAGAAATAATTTGTCGTCGCTGAGACTTTTATTTTGAAATTTTTAGTTTCTTGAAATATTTTGTCGTCTCAGAGACTTTTTAATTTAAAATTTTTAGTTTCTTGAAATAATTTGTCTTTGATGAGACTTTTTTTTTTTTGTTTCTTGTAATAATTTTTCATCGCTAAGACTTTTTACTTTATTCTTTTTTTTTAGTTTCTTGAAATAATTTGTCATCGCTAAGACTTTTTTTTTTAGTTTCTTGAAATAATTCGTCACCGCAAAGACTTTTTTTTTTTTTTTTTTTAGTTTCTTGAAATAATGTGTCACCGCTGAGACTTTTTCTATTTTACATTTTTTAGTTCCTTAAAATGATTTTTCATCGCTGAGACGTTTTAATTTTCATTTGTTTTCATTGTGTTTTGTATTAGTTTATTTATTCAAACTCTGTTGTGTAAGTATATTAACGGTCGTTAAAGTCAGATCGAAGAGGAAGGCTGAGTGTGGAACTTCTTTCCCTGCCTTGCAAAAGGTCGACTCAATTGGAACTTGGAACTCGCTGGGTCACAGCGAAGCCTGAATTGCCACTTGAAAAAGTCTATTTAAAAGGCAACAATCACTCATTTATGTATCGTCGTCCGATTAAATGATTTTCAACTTTTTCTGTGCCATCCTGCATAAAAATGAGAGAACGAGAAAATAAAGGGAAGTAATAAATATATCCTTCTCCAGTCGCTCTTTCATGCAAGACCTGCGCTCTACGTAAATTAAATTCCTTCGTGTCAGCCCCCCCTCACCCCCCAACCTTTTTGTCCTTTCCTCCTCACAAGTAGACAGCCACACGTCAAGTCCGTCCCTTTTTTTAATGGACGTGATATCGCTGCCGCTGCGACTTGTTTCCCTGACCCGTTTCTTGAATATGTAGGAAGAGCGGGGAAAGTGGAATTTCACTCGGGCTAAAATTGGCGCATTTTTCGGGGATGAATGAGCGCGGGGCATAATTCTCCAAGCTACTATGTATTCATGGAAGGTTGCTCCTTATTTGCTTTTGTATTCATGGCAGACTGTAGTTAAATGTGTTTGTATTCATGGTGGCCGTATTTATTTACTTGTATAATCATGGATGGTTACAGTATTAGGCTTTGTATTCAAGAATCGTTGAAATCATTTGCGTTTTTATTGAAGGTATACCTAATTTACTTATGTATTCATAGGAGTCCGTACTTACTTGGACGGTTGGGAGGTCGCATTTCTTTTCAACTGAAATAATGTGATGTACAATTTATACATGTTTTTATGAATAGGAGACCGCATTTTTTGCATGTGGATGCATGAGTGGCCTCAACCATTCGGGTGTGCGTCAAGGAAGGTCAAACGTATTTATTTATACTGTATACTCTTTGGCAGCCGCATTTATATATATCTTTATTCATCCGAGGTCGAAATTACTTGCGTATGCAGTCGTTAGGTAGACGTTTTATTATGTGTTTGTATGCATGGAATTTCGAACTAACTTACATATGCATTTAGGTAATCGTTTTTTGGCTCTTGCATGGTTGAAAGACCGCTAGTTTTTGCGAATGCATGCGCGAGAGGTTGCACTCATTTGCACGAGTTCTATGTTACTGTAGCAGATATGTATTTGTTTTCCCTCAATAATTCCGTTAGTGTGATATATATATATATATATATATATATATATATATATATATATATATATATATATATATATATATATATATATATATATATATATACATACTCTCTGGTATGCAAAGTGAGAGGTGACTTCTGTAATTGAATTCTCTCTCTCTCTCTCTCTCTCTCTCTCTCTCTCTCTCTCTCTCTCTCTCTCTCTCTCTCTCTCTCTCTCTCTCTCTCTCATATATGTATATATATACATATGTATACAGACATACACACACACACACACACACACACACACACACACACATTCATACACATACCTACCTACCTGCCTATCTATTCATATTCAGCAATGTGTAGTTTCAGACGAAATCTGAAAGAATTAGAGAATAAATATTGCGAGAGTGGTTGACATTAGGTTTATCTTTTTATAGAAATTTCTGCTCTCGTTAAGATAAATTGATAACCATGGGACGTAACTTTAACCGAGCTAGTAACGATCCAAAAATGAAGTAGAGAGAGAGAGAGAGAGAGAGAGAGAGAGAGAGAGAGAGAGAGAGAGAGAGAGAGAGAGAGAGAAAAGAAAAAGTAAATTAAACCCGGGTCCCAGGAATCTAAGGAGCCGCTCAAACATCTTCGGTTTGCCTTCCAAGAAGCTACGTAATCTTCTTATGTACAGTACAAGCGAGGGATTGGGATATGCCGTGGAAATTATTGCCCTAAAATATAGTAAAGTTTGACCCTTGCCACCTACGTTGCTTGGTCAAGAATGTGACCTTAAGCTGTAAAGATTATCCATTTGGGATTTATCATGCTTTCTTAGTGGGAGTTTTGTAATTTGAATCCTTATTCTAGTTCACATGAAAAATGTATTATGTCACACAGATGCTCATTTTCAACGAACTCTTCAACTTCCCGTTTCCCCCAAAATTTCGGGTACGATTTCCTTCCCTAAAAGTCCAGAACCACGAAACAGAATCGTATGAAGAAACTCGTTTCACGGCAGGCTTCAGACCCGTGTTATGAAGAGTCGAGTTCAACACTGTATCCAATTTGTAAGCTAATTTAGAAGTTTGACTGACGGACTGTGACATTACCTCTCTTAGAAAGGATGCCACGTTGGTAATGTCGTTTGAGGATCTGAATATCTTCACAGACATTTTTCGGAGACATGTTTATTCTGCTTCTTTGTGGATAGGGAAAATAACCGTTTCGAAACTGCAACACAGCGCAGATTCAGGTTCTCGAAAATATGGTTATTGATAGTTATGGAAATTGTAGCCATTTATAGTTATTGTAATCGAAGTACTGACCTTTTGACATTAACAGTGTTACTGGTCTTCAATATAATTATCATTCTCGTCGTATTGGTGTTTTTTTATATATATATTTCGTGTTTTTTAAATTCATTACATACGAATGAAA
Organism: Macrobrachium rosenbergii; assembly: GCF_040412425.1. Taxonomy (NCBI): domain Eukaryota; kingdom Metazoa; phylum Arthropoda; class Malacostraca; order Decapoda; family Palaemonidae; genus Macrobrachium; species Macrobrachium rosenbergii. The sequence goes on along the minus strand of NC_089742.1, from coordinate 24,369,771 downwards.
GTATTGAGTCCTTTATACTATTTTACGTAGGCAATGAATGAAAATGAAAAGGATGTTGATATATTTAATCGAGGAGTGTTGAAACACATGCATTATTAGTTTTACCTGTCCTAACATCTGGTAAAAAGAGAAAACGAACTCGAAAAGAGGAGTGTAATTAGGAAATAAAATGAACGAAAAAGATAATCAAGATGTGCAATTGTAAAATGAGGTGCGAGTATATTCAAAGTAAAAAGAAAAACGGTATGAAGCGATATTATAAGAATAAAGAGTAAATACAAAGGATAATAAGCAGAAGAAATATTATAACAAGGTGAACTGAAAATAATTATAATAAAAGGTGAATTGAAAATATACTTATGAAAAAAAAGAGCTTGCACAGTAAACGAAGAAGATAACCAGTAAGGTGAAATGTACAACGATTTTAGCTAAACAGAAGAATGTGAAGAAAAGGAACAGAGAAATATTGCAAGGGTAATAAATAAACTAAAATACAGAAGTGGGAGAAATCAAAACAGAAATTTATTCCAAGAAAACATAAACAGATTAAACTGTGTAAAAGAGTAAGGTTAATTTTGAAGATAAAGAATGTGATGTAGAAAAAGGAGTAAGAACTAGATGAATTCGAGACAATATTGTAAGAACAGAAATATGATCAAAGAAAACAAGAAAAGGATATTAGGTGAAATGTATGGGAAGCAGAATTCTGAGTGTAAATCATAAGAAAAAGAAGACTAAGAAATAATGTGAAATAAATAACGATGGGGAATCAGTAAGTAAATTTGAAGAAAATGAACAAGAAGTGAAATGAAAAGCTTAAAAAATAAAGGAAAATAAAAACGAAGTAAACAGGTAAGGTAATAAAAAATGTATAAAATTATCAAATCAAAGAAAATAAATAACGAATTAAAAGAGTGATCAGACAAGATGAAAGCTTAACTCTAAATGAATAACTAGTAGAACTGATGAGCACAAATCTGAAAACGCTCAGTGAAAAAGAAAGAAGAATAGTGGCAAATATAATTGATAACAGAATAAGGATATGAAATGAAAAAGTGAAGAACTTGAATGTACGCGGAATAACTTCAAAGGTATTAAGATAAAAGAAAAATAAGATTAATTCTAAAAAAAAGGGGGACTGTAAAATCATGATGCACATGAGGTGAAGAAAAACAAAACCAACAGAAACACAGAAACTAGAATAAGACTGAATGTGACAAAATTATTGAAAGAGGGCAAATGGAAAATAAAAAGGGGTACGATGAGGTCCTAATTGCAGTGCAAGACGTCATAATGGAAAACGCAAGACTTCATAAAAAAGTGTAAGACATCATAATGACATCATCATGCCATCAAGATGCACCGAATTTAGGGAGAGCTGGGGACTAGCTTGAGGGACATCCGCACACCATGTCTGCCATTTACTCGTTAGAACCACATTAGTGCGCTGGAAAATTTCGGGAGGGAGGAAGTGGTTCCGCCGGATGCTAAGGGCAAGCATTTTTGCTAAAATACACTTCTCATTAATTTCATTTTTGTTGTTGTCGTAATTGAAGGTATCTTACTTAACATCATCATCCTCATCATTACTAAGTTCATTAGCATCATCATCTTCATTATCCCCAACAGCATCATCAGCACCTTCATCATTGCCAAGTATCTCCCCCTTTCGTTTCTTATTTACTGCTTCCTTCTGTTCTCGTTGCCTTAGTTGAAGTATATCCCCTTTACATCATATCGCTTTTCACTGTCCTTTTTGATTTCGCCTGTATTCGCAATCTTCATTCTACTCTTCCATTTGCTTCTTATTTATGGCGTCCTCTTCTGTACTGCATTCAGATATCGCGTCTCTTACATTTCCTCCATATTTATTGCTTTCGTCTGATCTTATTGCTTATTTCTGTTTACGTCATTGTCATGTTGCATCTCTCCTATTCTGTGATCTTAATTATCACGCGTCATCTCTCCCACTCTCCCATTTGTTTCTTACTCATCACATCTTCATCAGCGCCTTCGTTTCTTTTAAATTTTGACTTTGTCTTTCACATTGCTTTCAATACAGCGTACCCCAGTCAGCCAAGCATGAAAGAAGACATTTCAATTATGAGTTTCAAATGTTTCACTAGATCCGTCAGGAATATAACCATTTTGTGTATTCACCTATGAATACATATATTTGTTTGTTGGTTTGTGTATTGACCTGTTTTATCCTATCTTTATTATTATTGTCTTCGTAGTGTTGTTTTTCTCCTACATTTGTTAATTTTGTTCCAAAGGGACTTCAATAAAAATTTTATTTTCTTTATGACCTGTCTCATTTCTTTGCGCACATTTTGAACAACAACAGCAATAATAATAATAATAATAATAATAATAATAATAATAATAATAATAATAATAATAATAATAATAACTCAACCCATATTACCAAGTAATTTGTATTGTGGTAAGGAACACGAGAGGAAGACAAAATGTCTTTTGTAGTATTTCCCTGTTTAACCTGACTAAAATATTGTCAGCCTAAAAATGCATGTTTGCCGTCATTAGAGAACGTTCTCCTCATGGTTACCCTAAGAGGAGAATAATGCATATATTTTGTCCATAATATACTTGTTTGCAGTGCACAAGTCGTATGTATCGTGACAGGAAACAGATATGTTTTCTGTGTCTACGCATAGGGGGGGGGGGGAAATTGATGAATAATGGTGCTTCGTTCGCAATAAACTTGGTTCTTGATGCTCAAGTCAAACGCACAGCAGCTGGAATTGTATTTGTTCATATTTATTACTGTACAGAGAACAAGGGTGCATACTAATTAACTGCGCTCAGTGGCGTAATCTGAGATAATTGCCCAGAAGGAGCTTACAGACGCTCAGAGGTGGCAACATATATCATGGAGGGAAAGATTATATTTCCCTTTTCTCTTTTTACCAGTAGCGTTAACTTTCTGATGTATTTCTGTATTTCCGTGAGAAATCGTATAGATAGGTAGATAGTTAGGTAGATAATAATAACACGATTGAGTATAAGTACTGAATGACATTTAGAAATGTTAATGGTGAAATATGTTGTGACTTATTTTCTGTTTCATTTTGTTCTGAGGTTAAGCTGGTCTTATGCCAGCTTGGGTTCTTGCTTGTTTAGCAGTCTGTAGGAGGAAATTATTATAAAATAATCTCGGAATTTGAGGTTTCGTAGGGGACAACGAAAGGGAGAACTCGATCACGACATTAATGAAATTTTTATGGCAGACTGATCACTCATAATAATAATTATTATAATAATAATTATAAAAATATTATTATTATTATTATTATTATTATTATTATTATTATTATTATTATTATTATTATTATTATTATTATTATTATTATTATTATCGGCAATAAATTAATCCACAAAAAGAATCTGGAACATCATAGGCCTCCTATTAAAATCGAGAAAATTAAAACAAATCATTTGATTTAGTTGTTATTTAGCTCTTCGTTTCATTATGGTATATTCCTTGAATGTATGAATGAATGAATTTTTAAAAGTTTTTAATTTTACATATCGTATTTTCATAGCACAAGGCATCCTCGAATTAAAATGCATTTATAAAAAAAAAAACAAGTAACTTGTATTTCCCATAAGTAATTCTGAACGAAATTAGAAAACAACAGATTTATCCATGTTGTATCCTTAAGAGTAAAATATTGCCGCTGTTGTTATCAAAGAGGTTTTTCCAAGCTCCTGTCAGTAAAAGATCCACTTTTTTATATAATTAAAATGTTCTTTTTTTCATTTCATAGAGTTTTACTGTAATACATTCACTCTATCAGTAAATCATAACCATAGCTTTTAAATTGATGCAGTCTCTTTTTACGAATGGGAGATCTATTGTGTAAGGAAAATCACAATTTTATTTTGAACCGAAAAATAATGTTCTAAGAAGTATCACATTTAAGTCGTAAATGTGTTACGATGAAAAGGATTTTCATAATCTTAAACCTGATCAAAATGATTCACATCTAAAACGGAAACATGTCAGACAGGTATTAGAATTTGTTCTCTCTCTCTCTCTCTCTCTCTCTCTCTCTCTCTCTCTCTCTCTCTCTCTCTCTCTCTCTATATATATATATATATATATATATATATATATATATATATATATATATATATATATATATATACATATATAGCTATATATACATATATAGCTATACTTTCCCAAAAGGAGTGATTGTTTAATAATAATAATAATAATAATAATAATAATAATAATAATAATAATAATAATAATAATAATAATAATAATAATTTAGACTTTGGCTAAACCTTTTTTTTAAATCATGCTAATATTAGCATCTGTTCCATTCGTATTTTTTTATCCTATTGTTTCAGATTCTTCTTATGGATTAAATTGTTGCTCCACATGATGTTCATTATTCAGACTTTCCCGGTATCGCTGAAATACAGAAATCTCTCGTGGAGAAGCGACGTGAATTTCCAGTATTCCGTTCCTATTCCTGCTTCTGGTTTTGCTTTCACTTTGCATTTTGCTCTCTTGCTGAAAATCCATCCCGTTTATAAAACTGCATTTTCTGACGCGCAGTTCCAAAGGCGCCAACAGCGCCAGCCAGACTTCCTCTTTCTTTTGTGTCAAAGGAGAAATTAAGTTTAAAAGAAAATAAAAGACTCCTGTATTTCTCTGTGAAATGTCAGCACGCTCCCACGTCACCGCTTTATTTCTCTCTTTTCAATTCTTATTCCTCCGCCCTCCTTCCCTCCCCTCCCCTCCCACCAAAAAAAAAAAAAAAAACATGACCCTTTGATAGATTTGTTTCGCCTTGAGAGAAGTCGAAAAGTCAAACCATTTTTCCCGGACTGATTCGTGTGAAATAATTATGTCGCCAGGTTTAGGTATCCAAATGGGTTTTCTGAGAGAAAAAAAAAAGAAGATACGAAAGAAAGTGCATTGTTAAACTGATTCAGAATATTCTATAGGGAATTAAGAGATAAACACTAATTATTGAGGTAAAAAAAAAAAAGAAATTAGACTTCAAGTTTTACTTTATTCTAAGAGCTAAATGGGAGAGGAAAAAGAAGAATGAGAAGGAAATATGAGAGATGAAACAGACGAAGAATGAAAAAGGTTAAATTACCGCATTTAAATATTACGAAATTTTCTCAGGAAATTTGGAGGAAAAAGAGTCTTATTAATTCCTTAAAAAACTTACCAGGCTAAAACGTTATTCACCTTAATATGTAATGGATTGTAGGATGCCTGTGCTAAAATTACGCCTTAGGTAATTTATGTAAACGAGAGAGAGAGAGAGAGAGAGAGAGAGAGAGAGAGAGAGAGAGAGAGAGAGAGAGAGAGCCTGTGCTAAACTTACGCCTTAGGTAATTTATGTAAACGAGAGAGAGAGAGAGAGAGAGAGAGAGAGAGAGAGAGAGAGAGAGAGAGAGAGAGAGAGAGAGCAATTACTGGCAAATACCAAAAGCCAATCTTCGAAGATTCATAACCCAATAAGACTGCCTTTTACCTTCATGCATTTTTCATGAGTGACAAAATGAGAAAATAAAAAAAAAAGAAGAGGGAGAGAATGTAGACCTCCCTCTTCCCCTAGTGTTGTATTAGCACCATAATGGCAGTAGGCCGTCCTCCATCATATTTTTAGGCCTATTGGCATTCTACACCCTCCCTTGCTTTCACCCCGCCTGGTCCCAAAAGCCCAAATATCATCAGGACCTTTGACGATATCTCAGATAACATCTGTTGGATTGACACTAATGGAGAGAAAAAGAACTCCGGGTCCCATATCTCTTGTTCGCGTCGACTGTCGTGGGCTTTTGTATGCGCATGTGCGCGCGCGTGTAGGTTTCTGCGTGTACGTGACGTGTGTATATCTTTAAAGCTACGTAGATGAAATGTTGGTTTAGATTTGCGTGTATAACGAAGAATATATTAAATCTTGTGAAAATGAGTATATTATCTTGTAAAGATAAGTATAATATCTTTGTGACGGTTCTAGGTAATGTTAGTTATTAAATATGGTGGACATCGTGCTGACAGAATTGGTGATGCATGGGTTTGCATGCATGGAGTTTTCACGCTCCTTTTTTTCCAGCTATCCAAGCTTTTAATGCAATGCACATAGAATGCATTTGGAAAAGAACTTGCAATAGAAGTTGTTGAAAAAATAACAATAATACTAATGCTCTGAATAATCATCATCTGAAAAACTTTAATTTGACATTTTGATTGAATTCACTTCACAGTATTGACTAAATTAATAATAATAATAAAAAAGTCTTCAAAACAGATAACCTAATGACTATTCATTGTTATTCAAAGTAACTGTCATTATGTTAATTCTCGTGTTTGTTTATCGCCCGGTGTCATTATCATCGTAATTAATCTTAGTCTGAAATCGATGTGCTTAATTCTGCAGAGTAATTAAGGTTAATACTCCCCCAGGCCATTAGTGATGTTTATTGTAGCTCCTAGGCTACCGGATAAACACTGCGCTGTTTTTCTTGTTGTTGTTAGGCAAACCGGGATAAAATTCGCTCTTGTATTTCATCAGAGATCTTTCACACTCGCAACTGATCCCTGATCCCCTTTATCTGCCAAGGGCAGCCAGATTCGCTGGACAGCAGCACCAGTATGCAGTAAATGTGCCTCGCTGTCGAACCTCCCAGTTCCAGAGGTCCTTTATTCCTCACTCCATTGGACTGTGGAACAGCCTCTCAGAGGATGTCGTGCAGTTGGAACTTCAGAGGTTCAAGCGAAAATGCAATGCATTGCTACCATAATACTATTCCTCTTGCATTTTAATTCATTTATATCTGTTTATTTATTTATTAATTTATTTTTTCTTTTTGAATAAGTGGGATCGCTTGTTTTCGTATTTCCCCTTTACTTCCTCTTACTTCTTCCTAATGAACACCATATTCTTTGGAAGCTTGAGTTTCAAGTCAATGGACACTGTGGGCTTGTTCCATATAAATAGGTTACATCCACTGAATATAAATAATTAATAATAATAATTGTTGACCGACAGGTAAGAAAGAAGTAACGTGATGTAAATTACGCGACGAAAAAGAATGTAGCATAACTGGGGCCACCGGTCGCTATAAATCAAGCGAATCAATTTCCTGATAATCATTGACCCTGTCCACTGTTTGCAAAACAAATGGCTTCTTGGGCGGGGAGGGGGGGCAACACATAACGAAGGATAGACGTCTATTCGGCCAATATATCAATATGGCAAACGCCCTGTTGGGGTCGTTACTGCTAGTACTACTGCTGATACTACTCCTGCTGCTGCTATTATTATTATTATTATTATTATTATTATTATTATTATTATTATTATTATTATTATTATTCAAAATAAACGTTTGTTTATTAAATAAATCTGAAGGCAACGAACGTTTTCAGTATTATTATTATTAGTATTATTATTATTATTATTATTATTATTATTCACAACGAAGTTTTTCGTTTTGAAATAATCACAAGGCAACGAACGTTTTCAGTAATTTCTGTAATAGGAAAAAATAAAGGGAAAGCAACGATGATGAAAGAATAAAGCAATATATATATATATGTGTGTGTGTATGTGTGTATAAATAATACATATATATATATATATATATATATATATATATATATATATATATATATATATATATATATATATATACATATATATATATATATATATATATATATATATATATATATATATATATATATATATATATATATATATATATATATATATATATATATATATATATATATATATATATATATATATATATATATATATATATTCAATAATATGCAGAGAGAAATCATCAGTAACCGGTTATTGTAGATCAAGTTGACGGTATCAGAAGACGCAGCCTACCACACTTTACACTTTAGGTATTTAGAAATCAATGTGCTTGATAATGTTACTATACAGTAGAAGCAGAGGAAATAAATGTTGAAAAAAAATTACGAACTTCTTATTTCCCATGATGACTAACAAACCAATCAAGAGGAAGTCATCATCTGTGTGAATAAGTTAGAAGAAAAATTATAATGAAAATACGCATGAGTTAAAATGACAAAAAAAAAAAAATGCATAACGATAACTATGGCTTGAAAGTCGACAAAGGCTTTGCTTAAAGGTCATGGGGAGGAAAAGGTAACTGGCAAATACAGTCCACTTGATGAAGAAAGAATTAAAGAGGAACAAACAGCAAGCAAGAAAGCAGAAAGATATACCAAGCAATAGTTCAAGCGCCAAAGCCCCTAGGATTGGCCGATGCATTACACTAATCAGCGGCGTGTTTGGTTCTTTTTTTTTATAAGTCAGGCAGAGATGGATTTCATGGAGAAAGTCAGGCAAAATAAAAGGGGCGTGGTCATGAAATTATTCATGGAAAAATAAATATAGGGGAATAAGACAGGTAAAGAGAAATGAGTCTTCAGAGCATAATAATTCGTCATGCAAATATGCGAGAGAAAATATGGGAACAAAAGTCGGGCAAAAACATAGATATGGGTAACTGCAATAGAATGAAAACATAAAAAACGTCAAGAGGAAATGGATATGCCTTGGGAATACAATACACTAGATAATAAAATTATTGACAAATAAAGAAGTCAATCCCAGGGGAGGGGATCTTGGAAATGAAGAAATATGCAAAGTAATAAGTCATGCCCTCATATCTGGTAGTGCAACATATATTAACAGCTGCTGGCAGAATATCAGGATTCTAATATTTTTCATCAATGATGAAATAACTCTCAGATTATTTGTGGCATTCCAGGGCTGCAGTGTTAGTTGCAGTAGTTTCTTTTTATGCAAAATTAAGTGTGTTTTATAGGTCTGAAAACTTTATAGCTGTTGGGTTGCCCTCTTGTCTTTACCAAAAACAAAAAGAAAATAACTATCTGATAAATAAATATATAAATAAATAATTAAATAATTAAGAGAACTAAAGATTTAATATTACTTCGCATTTCTTAAGAATGAAAAGGCATGTAAATAATAAATAAATAAACAAACAAACTGAACATGGAATATTACTTAGTATTTCCACCTAATGATGGTTCTGAAACTTCTCAAGATTAAAAATTCATATATGTTCTTTTGTACTGGATGGAACTTGGTGGAGGGTGGTGGGAGGATTACTGTACCCATAAACTAAAAAATGAGGGGAATATGAATAAGTGACTTTAAGCTCGAACGAAGGTATTGAAAATTTGCATACCTATATATGAGCCAGTTGTGATAGAGGCTGCCCCCTGGCTGGACGACGGTACGCCAAAACGTGAGTTGTATTTCCCGAAAACTGTCCGCTTTGCACACAGAAATAATATGAATATACATTACTTTTTATACAATATAAGGGCGCTGAGTTCATCATTTGGGTAATTTTTTCTCTGTTATGCTGCCAAGCAAATGGCTGTTATGATTATAATTATGAAAATTATTGTAAGCGTAGATTCGAGCTCGTTAATTCAGAAAGAGTTAGTCGCCTAATTTGTAATATTAACCGAGTTTATTGTCATTGAAAAATAATTGTTATAAAAAATATTTTAAGTAAATTATTTTTAACAAATAATAATTTAATCATATTCTAGCCGCCATTGCGGGAGCCATAATGAGATAATTTGTCTAATTCTCATTATATGTGATTATCATACATTTTCCGTAAGAACTTTTAACAACTCTGCAGTGGCAGTTAACATGATAATCAAGTTAATTAGCCCCGGGTGATTTTTCCTACCCATCGCCCCATGAGAGAAAGTTATAATGATTCATATTATGAATTAGCAAACGCTAAAAACCTGTCCACAGCGGCAGGACCATGAGCATTAATTACCAAAAAGAGAAATATTTGCACATACAAATGTCCATGTGTTTGGTCTTGTTAGGCAGTCGTCTGCCACAGATGTTGCTGTGGAAACCGGTAGTCCTCGCAGAGAGAGGCTGAAGAACTCTGTCCTCATCTCTGTCAACCTTTGGAATTCTCGTGTGTGCTGTGTCTCATATACTGTCAAGTTTTGGAATGTTCTTGTGGGTGTTTCTCAAGCTTTGAAGTGCTTTCTCTTGCACTGTCAAACTGTAGAATGTTTCTTCCAACGTATTGTCAAGCTTCAGAATTCTCTTTCGGTTAGTTTCCGTGTGCTGTTAAGCTTTGGAAGCTTCATATGTTATTTTACTTGTCGTCAAACTTCGGAGTCTCTTCCAGTGTACAGCTTTGGAATTCTCTTTTGGCTCGTTTTCGTATGCTGTCAAGCTTTGGGAGTTCTTTTTGCTTTTATGTATTGTCAAACTTTGGAGTTTCTCTTATTACTTTTCCAATATACCGCCAAGCTTTGGAATTTTGTATGGTCTCCTATATAATATCAAGCTTTGGAATTCCCTTATGCTCTCATGTCTTGTGGTTCTAATATCTTGTGGTTTCTTTTCATGCGTTTTCAAACTTTGGAATTCTTCTATTACTTTCTCCCTAAAAGTTTAAAAACTTTTGGATTCTCTTTTGACCTCTTCCGATGCACCGTTGCTGTGCTGCCAGACATTGGAATTCACTTATTTCTTCCTATAGACTTTCATGCTTTGGATTCTCTTTATTATTTCTTTTCTTCTAATACCAAACCTTCTTGTACTTTACCATCAATCTTCCTCAACTGGAAAACTTCGGAATTCTTTTATTTTATTCTCTTTCCTGATATGTTTTAAATTTATTTATCTTAATTCTGCCGTTTTCTCCTGACTTTTAAATCTCCCACTCTATCACTTCTACTGTTAAGCCAACACTTCGTCTTTCCCTTCATTCTTTACCCTTGTTTCCATAGTGTCTGGGCCACCGCCCTCTGCTTCAAAAAAAAGTTAAGTATACCTTAGTTTAACCCGACCACTGAGCTGATTAACAGCTCTCCTAGGGCTGGCCCGAAGGATTAAATTTATTTTACGTGGCTAAGAACCAGTTGGTTACCTAGCAACGAGACCTACAACTTATTGTGGAATCCGAACCACTTTATAACGAGAAATGAATTTCTATTACCCGAAATAAATTCCTCTAATTCTTCATTGGCCGGCCGGAGAATCGAACGCGGGCCCAGCAGAGTGCCAGCCGAGAACGATACCAAATCGTCCAATGCCCTCTGCTTCAAAGAATCTATAAAACAGTGTATCATATTTCTGAGTTTATTTTTTTTAATGCCCAGCCAGAAATGTTAGCCAATTAACGTATATTTAATACGTTACGACGGTTTTACACGACATTCTCGGTCGCAATTAATTCCGGATACATGGGGTCGCGAAATAAATTCTTGATCACACCTGCATTAGTGATCGACCATTCTCCGACATGCGAGTTCTCCAACACCCCGTTATGAGTCCCTCTTAATTGTTAATCATTTTCCTTTTAATATTTAACGTGTCCAATAACAATTCATTTCGCTTGAATCGATCCACCTATGGTGCAATAAGCGCTTCTTAATGCACGAATATTATTCACAGGAGTGACTTGGCATGAATATGCCAAACAGTAATGTAATGTAATTTATTCAGGTCGTGAAACGTTATTTCTTGTTGGTTATAAGTTGATTTCTTAGTGCGCTTTTGG
>NC_089742.1:24340649-24353149 GCF_040412425.1 Macrobrachium rosenbergii | reverse complement strand
ATAAAGGAAACATATGTACCTGTAATCCAACACAATTGAAGAATTATTAGAACTGCCAAAACAGGATTAAATATTTAAGAGGTTTTTACAAAGGATTAGGATCAACCGTTCAGAAGCAGGGACAGGACAATTAAAAGATTATACAGGGTCGTGACTGACCACCCAAAAAATTTTAGTACAACAAAATAATTCTCTTTTTTTTTTTTTTTTTTTGTTTGTAAACAATAACAACTTTTTGCAAGATGAAAATTTTTACAAATAAAAAATTATATTAAACATACGGATATATAGAAAATATATATCAAGTAACTAACTTGTAATTAAGTCAGTGATTTTATCTTGTAGGTCATTCTTGAACATTTTTCTAATGCAGGGGTCCAAATAATACATGCCAGGGCTAAGATTAAAATTACAACTGGAAGTAAGCTGGATAATAGTGGACTCCAAGAAGCATGCATTATTTGGACCCCTGTATTAGAAAAATGTTCAAGAATGACCTAAAAGATAAAATCACTGACTTAATTACAAATTAGTTACTTGATATATATTTTCTATATATCCGTATGTTTAATATAATTTTTTATTTGTAAAAATGTTCATCTTGCAAAAAGTTATTATTGTTTACAAAAAAAAAGAATTATTTTGTTGTACTAAAATTTTTAAGGTGGTCAGTCACGCCCTTGTATAATCTTTTAATTGTCCTGTCCCTGCTTCTGAACGGTTGATCCTAATCCTTTGTAAAAACCTCTTAAATATTTAATCCTATTTTGGCAGTTCTACTAATTCTTCAGTTGTGTTGGATTCCAGGTACATATGTTTCCTTTATAATCCCCATATGTCATTTATATGAGCTTTCTTTGTAAACTTACTTTATATTTCTTCAGTCTGCTAAGTAAAGGACCTAGCGTCGAAAGGCTCATCGCAGCGCTCCAGTGTTTCCGTTTCCTTCAGGATTTTATTTTATTCATATATATATATATATATATATATATATATATATATATATATATATATATATATATATATATATATATATATATGTGTGTGTGTGTGTGTGTGTGTGTGTGTGTGTGTGTATGTATGTAAGTATATATATATATATATATATATATATATATATATATATATATATATATATATATATATATATATATATATATATATATATATATATATATATATATATATATATTTATAGATAGATAGATAGATAATATATATGTAGATATGATATATATATGTGTGTATGTTTGTATGTGTATGTATGTATGTATGTATATATGTATCTAATGTTAAGTAGCAATTTTCTTTTAATATTCATTTCACTATAACTCGGAATAACTTACACCCGAAGGTACTTATAAGTGATTAGTGATTGGTCACCAGTAGAATTCGAACCGAAAATATTGTGACTTTGGCCACTGAGCCATTAAGAGGGGTACATATAAGTTGATATCACCTCTGGTGTAGAAATGCCTGTCGAATTCAGGTTTTTGTTTTCTGCAAAAGAAAACTATTGAGATGGCTGTTCGTCTCTCCGTCCGCGCTTTTTCTGTCCGCCCTCAGATCTTAAAAACTACTTAGGCTTGAGGGCTACAATTTACTAATGTTGATTTTCACCCCCTGTCATCAAACATATAAAATTGTAGCCCTCTAGCCTCAGCAGTTTTTATTTTATTCAAGGTTAAAGTTACCCATGATGGTGCGTCTGGCACCGCTATAGGTGCCAACAACACAGGCCACTACTTGGCCGTGGCTGAAAGTTTCATGGGCCGCTGCTAGGAGTTTCATACATCATTATACGCGGTAAAGATAACTCGATCGCTTCGGCGCATTTTTACTTGTTTGTACATAGGATCGGTATCAACCCACCTCCACCATTATAGCTCATATGTAAGTTTGTAACACATGGGTAATTATGAATTTTTGTCACATACACAAATATTAGGCCACAAATTTCGTTTTATATCCAATTCAATATGCTTTGTCATTAAATTATAGCCAAGGGGAATAATAAGTGATAAGTAATTCGTCACCCCCATGGCTGAAAGTTTATGGGCCGCATTGGGGTCAGTATCCAATTTAAGACTCTCTTGATGGCTTAGTGGTCAAAGTCACTGTAATTTCGTTGTTTTCCCAACCAGACGACAGTTCGAAGTTATTCCTAAGATATAGTGAACTGGATATTAAAAGAAATGTATGGCTTAATATTCGTGGATCTATCAAAAATGACACGGCGTATGTGAGTATTTATGTATGTATGTATGTATATGTGTACATATATATATATATATATATATATATATATATATATATATATATATATATATATATATATATATATATATATATATATATATATATATATATGTATGTATGTATGTGTATATGTACATATTTAGTTCATATATATATATATATATATATATATATATATATATATATATATATATATATATATATATATATATATATATATATATATATTTTTTTTATGTATATATATTTATTTATTTGTTTATTTATTTATGTCTCAGTATAGAAGTTACAGCGCAGCCCAGGATATGAGAACAATAATTGCTACAATTCGGCCACCATCTGATGTAAGAGAGCTGCTTGTAGCATCGGAACTGAAACAGCATCAAAGATGCGTCTTTGAACTGAGGATAACATGAATGATAAAGTCACGAAATGTCGTTATCAATCTAAAATTTCGAGTCGCTCAAAATAGCGCAAAATTTGCTCCGAAATCTGAAAATGCCGGTGTGGCGATATACATTCACCAATTCCAGGATTAAGAATACTTGTTCTATTCCTGGGATTAATTCAGAGCGCGCAAGTTTTTCTTTTAGAAATAATATATTCAAATGTACCTCACTGAACCATCATTTATAATTTAAGAGAACCTCGTTCTGGTCTCTTCATTTCTGATTCATGAGCAAACCAATATATTTACCAAGTGGTTCAGCTTAGGTCTAAATAATTAATTAAATTGACTGGTGACCGAAAAGTCCCGGTGAATATTCATTTATTTTCTTCAGTATGTTACATCAAAGCTTTCAGTCATTTTGCATTTGACGTCCCTGTAGGGGGGTAGTGCTGTCAGTGCGCCTTCCGCGGTGCAATGTGGGCATCACTTATGATTTATTGCAGCGTTCCTTTGGTCCTTAGTTTCAAACCCTTTCATTCCTTTTACCGTGCCTCCATTCATATTCTCTTTCTTCCATCTTGCTATCCAACCTCTCTTAACATTTGTTTCTTAGTGCAACTGCGAGGTTTTCCTTCTGTTAAATTTTTCAAACGTTTCTACTCCCAATTTCCGTTTCAGCGTTGAATGACCTCAGGGGTCCCAGCGCTTGGCCTTTGGCCTAAATTCTATATTCCATTCCATACATTTGACGTTAACCACTGAGGAATTTCAGTCTTTTAAATCCATTGCTTTTCTGACCACGTTACCAATAATAATCCATTTCCTTTGTGTCCTGGAATGTAAGCTTCAAGCGCTCTTGCGCACACCACAAAGGCACAAAGAGAAGTGAGTTGTTACAAAAGTGGGACCCATTGATTGAGTTTATAAGATGAAATATTCGTGATGCAACGCTGCTGAAAAGAACAAATAGAAACAAATTCGATTCAGAATATCATCTGCATTTATATATGTTTCTCCGTTTTATTTGTTTGTATTACGGACCTTTTCGGAGAAGCAGAAATCAACCTCTAAAAAAAAAATCCGTATTTGATAATATATTTAAATATACAAACGATTTCTGGTAACATGGAATTAATAAACAGTCAATTGCCTCAACATAAATGTAAGACTTTTCAATGCCGGTACCATTGCTATTCTTACTGCCCGTACAAAAATAAACAAATAAGGAATGCGCCGAAGTTTCATCGGCACAATCTAGTTTCCTGTACAACGTATAATGCTGTATGAGCCGCGGCCCATGAAACTTTCAGCCACGGACCGGTGGTGGCATGTCCTATAGCGTTGCCAGACACACGATCGTGGCTAACTTTAACCTTAAATAAAATAAAAAAACTACAGAGGCTAGAGAGCTGCAATTTGGTATGCTTTCTTTTACAGAAAACTAAAAAGTGAAAACAAAGGCGCCTCAAATTGTAAGGGGTGTTAAAGGACGGTTTTCTGCTGTGCATGTTAAAAATCATTATATCTTTACATGTTAAAAATCTTTGAATGTATCGCACATATTAAAAGGTTAGAAAATGACGATTGTAATAAAGTTTAAGCATTTTTCTTCTGCGGTGTATGTTATAACACTTTTCTGCACCTCTGTGAGTTCAGAATTGTTTCATATATATGGTTTTATTGGGTAAGAAAGTTTTTGTTATGCTTTGAAAAATTATTAAAGGGGTCATAAGCGTATTGTGGAAAACAAGTTTTACCTCTTTTGGTAAAAACATGATTAATTTCTACGTATTTTTTTCTTTGCAGGAATAGTTTGTATATCTTTTTTCGTACATCGTTTCCCATTCGAGGTTTTCGAAGATTTCCAAAGGCCAATTATTCCTGTGATTAAAGAAATCTCGAAACTCTTCGTTTGTTGAAGAAAATTTCAGTGACTTTTACGTTAAAAAGCGCTCTGAAAATATTCATACGTTAACGAGTCTTTCGCTTCGCTCACATTGTTGGTTTAAAAAAAAAAGTATTTCATTAACTCTACAGAAAAAAAAAATCACCCTCTTCCTACGTTAGAAAAAATGTTTACTTTTTTTTTATTAAATAAAGATGCAGGTAGTTCAGACAACATTGTATCCTGGCTTTATTTGTTTTACGCCAAGTTTTTTTTTTTTTTCGCTAGAATTTCAGTTTTTAACATTTTGTTTCTTTTTTGCTGGAATTTCAGAGAATACCGTTTCTCAAATCTTCAGGGACCGCAGATTCTGCAACGCCATTTCTATAATTTGGCATCAGGACAGTGTGGTCGGTTATCTCGATCCTCTGTTTTTACGTCATATTCTCTGCTGGCTTACCCGGGAAGAAATAATTATCATCCTGGTCTTGTTCCTATTCCATATTGATAGTGAGTTTTTTTTCCTTTTCTTTCTCTGTTAGAAATGTTTTTCTCTTCGTCGTCATCATCGTGATCTGCAGCAGTTGTAGCAGAGTCAGCATTAATTTTATTATTTTTTTTATTATTATTATTTTTCCTAACATTATATTCAGTATCATTCACGTGTACGTCCTTGCTACCTGTCATCTCCTCCTCCCCCTTAAATGGATGATATTATTATTATTATTATTATTATTATTATTATTATTATTATTATTATTATTATTATTACTGTTGCTGTTGTTTTTCTGGTTGTTTGTATTCCTGCTACCATCCGAAAATCACATCTGTCTTACAAAAAACGACATATATAATTAACAGAAAAAGTAGTTTGTCAGTTTTATTTTAAATCCTTTAATTAAAATTCTTAAGAGTTACTATGCATGCTTGTATGTTAATTTCGTTAAATGCTGTCATCTTCAGCCCTATATTGTCACTTCTTTTATTTGGTATTCTTTTGTTTCTCTAATACTTGCCATTTTTTAATATTTTAATATTATTAGTATGAGTTTTTTTTTCTATGTACAAATACACGAATGCCACTCCTAGGTAGCTAGGATTTCTGTCAGTAACTGTAAAGTCAGTTTGATGTGAATGTTGGAATAATAATAATAATAATAATAATAATAATAATAATAATAATAATAATAATAATAATAATAATAATAATAATAATAATAATAATAATAATGCAACTTACAAATAAAAATCACTATACATTGTAAACAAAACCTAAATTGCAGTGATATTTAAAAATACATGTTCTTGCAAAGGGCCCTTTCTCTATGCAGCAGCAAAACAAGATTAATAAATAAGCGAAAAAGCCAAAAGGGTTGTAGGGGAAGAGTAGCTATTTCCATAGGGCAAAATTATTTTCGAATCATTTGTTGAGAAGTCAGAGAATTTTTACTTTTAAAGAGTGCAGGTTCAGAAGGGGAGCGAAATTTGAAAGTACATCTGTCTCAGTTTTTAGCAGTTGGGGAATTTACATATAAATATATGTATATGTAGGCTACAGTATATATATATATATATATATATATATATATATATATATATATATATATATATATATATATATATATATATATATATATATATATATATATATATATATATATATACACACACACACACACACACACACACACACACACACACACACACACACACATATATATATATATATATATATATATATATATATATATATATATATATATATATATATATATATATATATATATATATATGTATGTATGTATGTATGTATGTGTGTGTGTGTGTGTGTGTGTACAGAGAGAGAGAGAGAAAGAGAGAGACTTTTTCCACCATGATAAATTTCAGTTGATTTATTTACATTTGAATTTTTGTTAGGTACGAAAGACGAATGAGTAAAGGATGAATTAGCAAAAAAGATACAAGATGACAAGGGCACAAAAAAAAAAGATGAAAAACTTAAAATAATTCGCAACCAGCAAAAGGCAATAACATTCCCTGCTACGCTTTCATTAAGAAACCATAAAAAATATCAAGATTATTAAGTGAGTAACTGTGGATTTAGTAAACTGAATAAATTTCCAGTCTTAAGAAACATGTTGATCGCTTACAGGCATTTAACAGTGACAATTCACACTGCTCGTTTCTTAGTTTTTTTTTTTTTAAATGTAAGCACTGATCTTTAAGAAGAGGGGTGAGAGTTTTTGTACCAGCTTCACGCAGTGGCCATGCAATAAAGCACTGCCCATGCTAGTATTACATAATTTCACTAATTAAAATAACAGTGATATAGGGAACGAAGAACGAATAACACTGCTCGCAACACAAGGCAGGCTGCTGCTGAAAACAGTGTGATGTTTTCTAGCATCAGATTTAATACTACTCAGTTTGCTAAGAGATTTATCATGTTTACAACTAAAATGTGGAATAGTTTGCCCAGGGCAGTTGAGGAATCGTCTGGTCTCCAAATATTTAAGCGAGAGGCAAATTCATTCCTGCTCAATGCTGACGTCTCCTGAATATCAGGTGTATCAGTTTTATTTTCTGTTCCCTCATATTTATTTATTATTCACTTTTTCCTGCAACTTGCCTCTCTTTGCGAGTTGATTTCCCTTTGGAGCCCTCTTGGGTTTGTAGTGTGTTGACTGTCCATAAAGGTTTTCAGCTGAAGATTTAAAGAAAAAAATAATTGTAGGAAGGTGTTAAATTGTTGGAGGCATACAGTCTTTGAAAATATGTTGTACCTGTAGGCATGCGTATTTTGAGCATCTGTATACTTACAGGAGCATATTTTTATTACACATAAATTCCCTTTATGGTGGTAATTGTTAGTTCCGATTTTCATTCTCCCCTGAACCGACTGCCAATAAAGCCCTAAATTGGAATTTCCCCGTTCAGTTCATTTTCAAATTTCCCCAAAATTCCATGTAAGTAAAGGCTTTGGATAACTACATTAATAGTTTTTTTACTGGCCTACTCTCCTTTTCCAAGCAGAAATCCTTGAATTACATACAAACCGATGCAACAGTTCTAAATAGAGATAAATTGCCGTGAATTAAGGTTGACATAAAAGGTAAGTCCTATATTTTGGTAACATTCGTTAGGCAAAGTAGGCTGAATTCCAATATCTACAAATGAGTGAAAAAAAAATTTTTGGTGTTGCTATTCAATACCCTATTAATAATAAACTTACTTTTATGCCCACAAATAACTGATGAATTATTTCGACACATTTTGATCGCACGAATATTTCCCAATTATGGCCGCAGATAAAAGCTAGAGCATTGCAAATTTTTGGGGACGCTGTCGGGTAAATAGTCAAATTTATATTTCCAGTAATTCCTTCCTGTGACGTTATGCAGTTTTTTGCAGCATTATTATTAATCCACACGGACTGACCTCAAGGTAATAGAAGTCTATGAATCTTTCCAACCCCCCAATGGTTCATTCAGACCAATTAATGCATACATCAGATTCCAGAAGTCAGTAGCACGTTCGTTCGTGCTCACCTATCCAAGTACTGACCAGAACAAGCGTTGCTCTAATACTGATTGATATCCGAGCTTCATACTGAACAATTTACTGCCAGCGGATCAGCGGTTCAGTTAATAAATTACTGCAGTGAGTTACCTTTTTATAGAGAAAATGTGGACTGTAAAGCAAACCTGTGTGTATGCGTTTTGTCAGTCTCAACAAAAATTCCAATATCTTTTACGGCATAAAATATTGTATTTTAAGATCTGAAAACCATTCAGGAAGGGTTTCGTTATAGCGCTTTCAAGCTTTACATATCGGTTATTGAGCTGCTAAAGTTATGGCTTGACACCAACAAGAGAAAAAGGGAAGAAAATTTGCTGCATTTTGGTCGACCACCCCTCACCCCACCACCACTCTCTCTCTCTCTGTATATATATATACATATATATATATATATAGGTATATATATATATATATATATATATATATATATATATATATATATATATATATATATATATATATATATATATATCCTCACACTTTCATGGCTGTAATAATAACAGTACTGAAACTGTTGCACTTGAATTTCAAATTGGGTATGGAGCTATCTCCGTCAGTGAGTCTGTCCACGCAGCGTGCAATATTCGCCCTACCAGTGAACGCTATACTGTTTGCTTATGATGTTTGCATGTGACGTCACTGAAAGGAAACCTTCCCGTAGTCAGCTTTATATTCTTTTTGTTACAAAAATCACTCTCGGTTCGGGATTGTTGATCGAAGTATCGGGCAACGTTGAGTCACTGCTTTGTAGAGTGCGATCTTTCACAGTCCAAGTATAACGAGTTAGTTTCATATTTATATTTACTAGTGCATGTACCTACGTCACAATCTGATTCACTGCACAGATATTCTTTTATTTTCTGAATTTGGATTTTACTTGATTTATCGTCATTTTAGAACCTTGTGTAGAACCATTTCTCCAAGTTGACGATACCGGGGTTTGGGTATTACCTCGTCATCAGAGAGAGAGAGAGAGAGAGAGAGAGAGAGAGAGAGAGAGAGAGAGAGAGAGAGAGAGAGCTCTCAAACTAGCTAGGATTTTTTCTGGTAATAATATGAATCATCACCTTATCAGTAGAAGATACAAATACTACTGCGCTGATCACTTACGTAAAGTTGTTTGAATAATAACTGAGACGATCATTTGATTTTGTAAACTACGTGTTAAAGGTATTTAAAGAAGGAAAGAAATATATACACGCGCACACACACACACACACACACACACATATATATATATATATATATATATATATATATATATATATATATATATATATATATATATATATTATGGCCATGTGGTTTAAGGCGTCACTGTAGTCTGAGTTCTTGTTCGTCCGTGGTTCGAGCCCACGAGACGACGAACTTATTATCAACTGAAAAAATACTCTTCGGGAAACATATATGAAGACATTATTTCCAAGGTAGAGCGAACTGGATATTCAAGGACATTCGTAGCTTAATGCTTATATATGAATCACGGTGATGTGATAATATTCATTCATATATATATATATATATATATATATATATATATATATATATATATATATATATATATATATATATCTAACAGCATAAATTAAAACTGTTACAAGTTTATTTAATTGATAATGGTACTGAATTACTATCCATTTCAGGGACCGCGAGTCTTCGTTTTTTTTTTCAAATATCTTTCAAACTAATTATTTGATCGAAATGGTACTTTGACAAAGTGTACAAGACACGTCCCGCTAATTTTTGGTAATATAGTGCATTGTCAATTGGTGTTAGTTAAGGCGTTTACTCTTGACTTTTCAAGGCAAAGTTGCAATCGAACGTCCGCTATCCCCCATAGACAGGAAAGTGGGGGTGGAGATGGGGTGGCCAGGAAAGTGGGTTGAGGGAGGAATGAGAAGGGGAAGGAAGAGGGAGGGACGGGATGGGGATAAAGGACGTTCAAATGCATAGTTTGGCGATGCTTGGCAACACCATGTAAATCAAGAGTAAAACATTTGACAATGCACTGTATTACCAAAAATTAGCGGGAGGTGCCTTGTACAGTGTCAAAATGCCATTTCGATCAAATATTTAGTTTGAAAGATATCTGAGAAAAACGATGACTCATGATATTGACTATATATATATATATATATATATATATATATATATATATATATATATATATATATATATATATATATATATATATATATATATATATATATATATATATATATATATATATATATATATATATATATATATAGGTATTAATCACTCATAGTACTTCCGACATATGGGTTTTCTTATTGTCACAGACGGATATATACAGTAAATATTGAAAGGTCTCTTACTCAGTGGCCCGAATGATCAGCAGCAGTCGCACTTTACCGCCAGTTTTTCCATGTCATTATTTTACCTAAGTTCATAGCAATTTTCTAAGCTTTAGCTCACGGTTTTTAGGTTGTGCAGTACTAACTTCCTATTCACAAAGATTCATTGAATATTTACAAATATCTGTCATATGTCATGATGCTCTATACATTCTATGCATACACACACACACACACACACACACACACACATATATATATATATATATATATATATATATATATATATATATATATATATATATATGTGTGTGTGTGTGTGTGTGTGTGTGTGTAATATGTGTGTGTGTGTATACACATACATATGTGTGTTGCATGTCTGTATGTGCGTGCATAGGCATGTATGTATACATGTATACATAGAGGGAGGGATGTCTGTAAGTATTTCTCTGAAAATAAAGGGAAATAAATCTACAATTGTGTTAAGTGACCCATTGTTTTCTTTCAGTTTAATTTGTTATTATTAAATGGCTTCTGTTACTTTAGAAATAAAAATAAAAAAAATACTCTCTGAAAAATAGTAAAAAAGTTATCTATTCTGCTGCATTTCCCAATCTTTCATAACTGCTATTGAAATAAGAATAAGCGAATGAAATCATAAACAAAAAACAGAAACGGGAGACATCTTTTTGGCCCATTTTTACCCGGCATGGAACTATTTCCCAAAAACCGGAACTTTTGCAATTTTCTGTAACAGACCGAGTGACAAATTGCTCTTTTCCGTTGACTTCTGATACGACAATTCAATATTTATTCTATCTGGATTGACTAGAATTTTGCGTGATGCTTGACTAATTATCAAGAATTAAGGCCGAGCAATTCGTGTTGTAGTGCGCGGTAAGTAAAGGTCAGACGGTTGGTAGGAACATTTTTGAAGGCATGTTACCTATATATATATATATATATATATATATATATATATATATATATATATATATATATATATATATATATATATATATGTATGTGTATATGTATATATATAATGAGTGATTGTATGTGTATGAGCGTGCATGCGTGCGTGAACGCGCGCTGCGGTAAACTTTCCTTAAAGTAGTTGTTTACTATGATTCCAGGATAGTTAATCTATCCCCAATAGTTTGGCATAAATTTACTCAGTACCTATACTCCTTCTAAATGACACTAAGTGTCGATTAGCACTGGATAGTTCCTCGTTGGACGAGTCGGTAGAGTTGTCGGCTACCACTCTGCTAGGCCCGAGTTCGAGTCTTCGGCCGGCCAATGATGAATTAGAGGAATTTATTTCCGGTGATAGAAATTCACTTCTCGGTATAATGTGGTTAGGATTCCACAATAAGCTGTAGGTCACGTTGCTAGGTAACCAGTTGGTTCTTAGCCACGTAAAATAAGTCTAATCCTTCGGGCCAGCCCTAAGAGAGCTGTTAATCAGCTCAGTAGTATGGTTAAGCTAAGGTATACTTTTTACATTAGCACTGGATCTTTAAAGTCCGGCTGCTGCAGTTCAGAAGGTGTCTCACTTTTAATTTAATTCTGCAATTTTATTTCTTAGCATAAGAAGTTCAAACGGCAGGAAGCTTACTAGACGTGTCTCTTTCTTTTTTAATGGAGCTAACACATTATAGATCTGTTTGGAAGCGATATATTCGTTATATCTGTAACCTTTCGAGCAATGAATTTAAGCAACAGTTAGTCTGGTCAGTATTGGAATGGGCGACCAGTAAATCCCGGTGTAAAAGTCATTGCGAGGCCAAGAGGGTCAGTGAGTGAATCAATCGTTTATCAGTTGAATCGTTAAATACATTTTTAAAAGAAAGCTGCGAAGTGCTACTGAATTATCTTAGAAATTATACACCCAAGTGTGAGATTTCAGATGATCATGCCAATCCGTATATTTATGAAACTTGCACCAAATCATAGTGATTTGGTTTAAACGGCAATATGTTCGAATTAGGCAGAAAGCCTGAATATAGCCTTCATAATATATATGTATATATATATATATATATATATATATATATATATATAT
>NC_089742.1:24320649-24335649 GCF_040412425.1 Macrobrachium rosenbergii | reverse complement strand
TCATTCAGAGTTTTCCTGGGCAGTGTTGGGTTGGTCAGCTAGCGTGTGTGTGTGTGTATATACATATATATATGTATATGTATATGTATGTATATATATATATATATATATATATATATATATATATATATATATATATATATATATATATATATATATATATATATATATACACACACATATATCATCATGAAAAATTAACATAAGTCTTTCTAGCCCAAGGTTTGGGCTGTTCTTTCTCCCCACCGCCGCCAGGTGTTTCACTCGTTACTGGTAACACACCCATGTGGGATAATTTTCTGTTTTATTTTCATATTTTTGAGTTGTTGTGTGATTCAGCGGAGGTTTGGTGCATATACAGTAGGATCTTCGTCTCTCAAGATGAGTTCCGCCCCAGTTGTCTGATCGAGAGGTCTGCGGCATTTTTGAGCCTTGCCGTTGGCTGCATCTTTGGTCTGCTTTGCGGCAGGTGCATAAAGTGCCACACCTTGATTCAGCTTTGCTACTTCCTGCGGGTGCTCTGCGGCAGGACAATATGCAACGATTCGTCGTCTGTGTCTGCCCTTTTGAGACCTGTGCCGCGTGAGGGTACAGTCATCACTTATAGTGCAAGTTTTGATCACGGCGTTCACCGCTGTTGCAGCTTTCTCCGGACCTCTTCGGTGTTGTGGAGCGTTACAGCGCCCCTAGGGAGACTTACCTCCCGTAAGCGTAATTATTGATAGTAGTTTTTTGTGATACTTGACGGACACGAGAATTGTAATCTGTGATGGTCGTAGGACTTACCTCCGGTAATCACATATAAATTAAAAGTTTTGATTGACGTTTGATGCTGTCTATAGACGGCTCGAGCTGCTGATGGTAACCGGCAGTATCATCTTCAAGTATATCCTACGGTGTTGGATTTATGTATATACGATTTAGGTAAAGAGTTGTGTTATTACTGTAAGTTAGGTTTAGGTATTTGGTTGTTATAAATAGAATTAAGGGTTATTTTTCCTATCTTTGCCTTCTGCTGTCGTACGTTTGCGTTGTTTTTCGCCATCGTGAGTTTGTTGTTTTTTTCTTTCTCCCTCTGTGACTTTCCCTCCTCCTGTCGGTATACATGTTAGCGTAGGCGAAGGGGGTGGGGGGGGGAATGCTTGTGTTTTTGTTTTTTTAGCTGAACGCGGTTTCTAGCCCCAACCATCATTTACGACTATCTTTAATTCATTAATAAATATTGTTTTTATAAAGTTTGGTTTTTTCTTATTCCTCTTTGAGTGTAAGTGTTTTGCTGAAGATCCTGAGTCTTTGGGTTCAACAGCCATTTTTGAAGTCATAGTTCTTCTTTTGAAAATCTGCCTACAAGAAGAATTTGTTTAAGGGAAGAGTAAATCCTTGTTTTTTTTTATAAGAAATCAGGGTATTCATACAACCTGGAAAATTGGAAAATAAATTGCTTGGTAATTGTTACCTATGACATTTACATAAAAGATAATTACGCGAGATACTGCAATTAATCCCAGATTTCCGAGCTTTACACGTTTTCTCTTAATTCATGATGTTTCTCTAATTGTCTCCTGCTCTTTTTTTTTTTTTTTACTTCGCTGAGAATGATAATAGTAGAACAAATGAAATGATAATATTGCTTCTTTCTTTTGGAAATGAAGAACTGAGAGAGAGAGAGAGAGAGAGAGAGAGAGAGAGAGAGAGAGAGAGAGAGAGAGAGAGAGAGAGAGAGAGAGAGAGAACTCATAACTGCAGATAATTATTTTCTGACGCGTAGACGAAGTGCTTTGCAATGATTGTAGAATCCTATATATATTCATTGTTGTGTTTTTTTCCAGCCATTTTATTTGCTCAAACATACGTTCTTTAACTTATTAATGTTTAAATGTATCGCATATTTTAATCCCTGTAATATACTACAATTTTCAGTTGCCATCCCTTTGTATTTTTTCTTTTCCTGCCGAAAGATAGACTTGGGCTTTTTCTTATAATGTCTGACTCCCCTTATTTTTTTTTTTTATTAATACAACCCTTTGGATATCGCCAATTCGTAACTGCATTATCATTTCCGTTCTACATTATTTGGCAATTTTTAATTCAATCTATTCTTTATGTTTTTCCATGGACTAATCAAGCATTTCTTTGATTTCTGTTATTGCTTTCTAAATTATTGTTGTATGAAATATTCATGAATCCTAATTAATACTATGAAGAAATCAAGTACTTTTAATTCCGATTCATTGCAGCTCAGCAGTAAGTTTTTTTTTTTTTTTTTTAACTAATATCTCCGTAGGGACTGCTCTCAAGAAATTTTTGGCTGCGTGTGAAGGGGTCAAATTCAAGGGTCAACCTGATTAGTAAATCTTGAATACCATTTACCCCCTGAATGCGGAATGCATACGCCTCGTGAACGAAAATTCTTTTACCTACTGAATAAGGGATTTATTTACGTTCTGAATGAGGAATTCATCTGTATCCTGAATGAAGACTGCCTCGTGAATGAGGAATGCATAGGCCTCCTGAATGAGGAACTTATTTACCTCCTGAATGAGGAATGCATACGCCTCCTGAATGAGGAACTTATTTACCTCCTGAATGAGGAATGCATACACCTCCTTAATGGCGAACTTATTTACCTCCTGAATGAGGAATGCATACGCCTCCTGAATGAGGAACTTATTTACTTCCTGAATGAGGAATGTATACGCCTCCTGAATGAGGAACTTATTTACTTCCTGAATGAGGAATGCATACGCCTCCTGAATAAGTAACTTATTTACTTCTTGAATGAGGACTGCATATGCCACGTGAATGAGGAACTTTTGAGGAGTTTATGTATATCCTGAATGAGGAATATATTTACGTCCTGAATGAGGAACATATTTCCCCTCTGAGTGAGGAATTCGTTTGCTCCCAGATTGGGAATATATTTGCCTCCAGGACGTAGAATTAATTTCCCTTCTGACTGCGGAATCCATTTACTTTTTGAACGAGGAATGTTTACATCCTGAATGAGAAATTCCCTACCTTATTTTTTTTAATGTCATGGGTCCTTCAATCTGTCTTTTCACGCAGTGCGTATGACAGCACTTCAAGTGTGAAGTCCATTAACACTTTTTTTTTTTTCTCCTGGAACCAGTCTTGTTTATGACAGCCTCGTGGACCGTTTTGGCCTCTGCACCATAAAATAACGATAAATTTTCCTTCTGTCTAACACTCGGAATTTCAGTCAGCGTTGAGTGACGCGTCGTTAGGCGAAGGTCTTTTTCCAGATATAATCCTAACAAGTAGGCCTACATAATTTGCCTATAAATTTTGTTGAAGTGTGTGGGCACATAGCATATGGTGCAAAAATGGGCCATAAATAACGTTTGATGGGTGATTTACGAGTAAAAGAGGTACATTTTGAATAGGAATAATTTTTTTGCGCGGAAAGGGAAGTGGCTAGAGTGATAAAAGAATAAAATAAACTGATAAACTGGGCGAGATGAAGGCTACAAATTCCAAAGTAACTGATATTTCTTTTTCATATAGAGGGTTAAGAAGTGACTGAAACGAGTTAGGCAAAAACTTTACAAATTGAGTTTTTTTTTTTTTACCATCTAAAATAAGAAACTCATGATACATATTGGTAAAAGAAAAATTTTTTAGCGTTGTGGAATCGGCCCTGAAATTCGGACCTGTATTGGTACAGGTTTACTTTTATCATTATTCAGGATGTTAAATACGCATTTCGATAGATGTCCCTGTGAGACAACAAGAATAACAAGACGTCTCAATGTGTAAGAATAGTGAAAAGCCAAAAATGTAATAAAACTATATCAATAAAAAACAGTTTCATAAAAATAAAACGGTTAAGGGCAAAACTTTTCATTGAAAATTTTAGAGCCTTGCACGTAAGATTCTTAAGCAAGTGCTATATTTGTGAAATACGTTCGTAAAAGAAAATTGGTATCCTACCTAGATAGTGACCCTCAGGGGTTTTGATCCGGTATGTGTCCACGTTTGCGGCGTGTTCAGTACAAGCCCCGTTGGGGATTACCGTAAAAACACAAACGAGACTGTAAATATCATAAAAAATAATGACCCCCAAGATATATTAGCCCTAGATAACGACCGCTGAAAACCCTTGGGGGTCACTATCTAGGAAAGATCCGAAAATTGATTGGGTTAGGCTTGATAACTGGTTCTGGTAGAGGTTCCTGGATTATTTTTACCGTTATATTAATGTGAAGTTTACCCTTGGGTACTTAACTGCTTGAATCAACAAGGACATACTTGATCTTAAGGACTTCTCCCATACCGTCCTTCTTCCTTCTGTTCGAAAATCGGACTGTCCCTCATTTTATGAGTAGTCTGAATTTCCACTTAGCCACAAGGAAAGAGTGAGAGAAAGAGAAATAGAGGGGGAGGGAGGGACGCCCTTTTATTCTGCCGTCTATGGGAGAAGAATGCCTGAAATGGTCTCCCTTCTCTAAATATCAGCGTAGCTTATGGCTGTGGTATTTATGCCGCCATAAAATAGCCTCGTTTGGCTCAAGTGTAACCTTTCCTTTTTGATCCAAGAAAGGAACGAGGAACGAATGAAAGTTTACGTTCCCCCAAAACAAAACACACGCAAAAAAAAAAAAAATCTAATCAGATGTTTAAAATGATGTTTGTATTCAAGAATTACTGCATATTGTCTCATCAGTAAGCAAGGGGTTTTATGTTGTTAGGCAACATAAATTTTTAATGGTTTCAGCATAATGTTCATATTTTGCAGTGGTCTCGTGCAAAAATTATCAGAATTCATTCGGCGATAATTTTTTGCTATTTGCTGAAAACAACAACATTAAATGTTGTAAATATAAATGCTGCTATTTACCTTGGTTCAGTGCAGGAATTCGCAAAAATTCCTTTCATAATTTCTGGAAACCACGGGAATTTTCATTAGGTGTAAGACAATGTTAGATTATGAAAAATTCAGTTAAGACTGCATTTTAATAAAAAAAAAAATTCACGTAATACACGCTCTGAGATAACAGCCATTTGGCTTGATCGTTATGTCAGTATTTCGCGTTTTAATGAAAAATCCCACAAAAAAAATCACAAAAAATAACAGTAATAGTAATTACATAAGATATATTAGTAGGATTCGTTATCATCTCGATCAAAGATTTTAAAGGTTATTCTTTGTTAGTTTTTGTTTAACGACCTGTCGACAGACAACGCCATCAGTTTTGTTAAATTCATACAAAAAACCATCGAAGCAGTTCGATTAAACTAATTAAATTTCTTCTATATAAAGTAAAGGTAATAAACTGAAATTAAACGTTGGGTTACATACATACATATATATATATATATATATATATATATATATATATATATATATATATATATATATATGTGTGTGTGTGTGTGTGTGTGTGTGTGTGTGTGTGTGTGTGTGTGTGTGAGTGTGTGTGTGTGTGTGTGTGTGTCTGTGCTGCGTGTCTTTACAAATGCATACATATGCTCTGCTTTTAAAAGTATTTCTGTGTTCGACACTTTCCACCTTTTATACGTTAATCTAACCTCACACCAAATTCCCTTTGCGGTACTGCCATGCAATAAAAATATTAAAGTATTAGAACTAAGAAATGTGTCGAATTCATTTTCACTATTAAAACCTTACGGATATTGCACGCGTGTTCTGGTCTCATAAGTGATTTAAATATAAGCAAAAATCTTGATTTGAATTTGGCATTGTTATCCCTAGGATACAAACGACGAGGTAGAGTGTAGCTCTCGCTTTATGTTTGCTAGGCTATTAGGTTCTCAATTAAAACCGGTTTTATTATCTGCTAAGGCCAAGAAGAAGGATGCGGGGCTTGCAACTTCATCCGTAAAGGCTTGCTGTAAGTGAGGAAGGTTATACCCTTCTGGCTCATCCAGAAAAAAAGGAAAAGAAAAAATGTATATATATACACATTTATATATATAAATATATATATATATATATATATATATATATATATATATATATATATATATGTGTGTGTGTGTATGTATTTATATATATAATATATATATATATATATATATATATATATATATATATATATATATATATATATATATATATATATATATATATATATATATATATATATATATATATATATATATGTATGTATATGTATACACACACACACACACACACACATATATATATATATATATATATATATATATATATATATATATATATATACATATATATATATATATATATATATATATATATATATATATATATATATATATATATATATATATATATATATATATATACTGCATGTGTGCGTCTCTGTCTGTCTGTCTGTCTGTACAATCCCTACAAAAATATATACATAGATACTTACATAAGTATACTTAGCATCAAGAGAAAAACAAAAATGACCAAGTTTCTGTCTGTTAAATTAAGCAGGCGGAGAGGAGAAAAACACAGAACGAGAATTGTTAAGTAAGATAAAAAAAAAAATAAGTAACTCCTGTTAGAGGAAATATTTGAGTCTGTCGTTGGTAGCTGTTTTTTTTATGTTTAATTCCCTTTTAAAAGACTGGGTGGATCGCCAGGATTTCCGATCTCACATTAATCTTCATCGAAGTAACATTATGGAATGTTGCCTGAGATATCTTGAAGCCAGCGGAGATTTTTGGGCTCCAGTGCGTAAACGTCGTGTGTGTGTGTGTGTGTGAGAGAGAGAGAGAGAGAGAGAGAGAGAGAGAGATTTACTTATGTAAACAAGCCTAAATAACAGGTTAGTGAGAATGAGTCGAGTATCTTCTTGAAATGTGAATAATGTATGAGAGACTATTTTCATCAATTATCATTTTGCTTGGTCTGAAACCTCATAAGAAGACAATCTCCATGACTATATGTGTTATTAGTCAACTAAAAAACTGAAAATTCTTTAAATATGAGAGGTAGAAACTTCAAAAAAACCAAATTTTGTCAAGATGCAAATGTTTTATTTTTTCTTAACCGGCTAAGTCCACAGAAGATGGAGGAAGTGGGGTAAAACAATTTTTTATGACAATATAAACATGATTTTACTGATTTCATTATATCTGGGGTCTGATGTCATATCATAGTGACTATAAAGTATGAGCTTTAATGCTGAAGCATATATTAATAGTTAATTATTTATTTTCAACTTGTGGTAAAGTTGTTATTTTTCATTTAATTTTAATGTCCTTTCTTTGTAGTTTTTATCCTAACACGCTTTCCATTAATAATACTTTCCTTTTCTTTCTTTCATTCATTCAGGCGTCACAATTTCCGTGATGGACTTTCCACAGTATTTCATTAAAGGAAATAATTCAATAATTTTGTGAGAAAATGCCGTCAGGGGATTACTTAATATTATGAGAACCACTAATGAGATTTGACCCGTGTAGTTACTGATCATAATACTCAGTCATGTGGAATAATTAATTTTGTTTTTTACGGAGTATTATTGTTAAAATGAAGAATTGCTAACACCGTATTGCTGGAAATCCTCAGTGTAATTCAGATGAAATTCGACCATAGTGAAAGTAACAGGAGAGTTGTATAAGAAAAGCGACTTATGTGTCTAAAGTATGTTAATGTACAGGTAATCGTGTATTTCCCATAACACCGTATTGTTAAAAATCCCCGTTTTAATTTATATGAAATTCGTCCATAATAAAATTAACATAAGAAGTGTATCAGAAAATAAGCCTTTATATCACAAGTAGCCTATGTGAACTTGCAGGCTACCATTCATTTCCATTCTGTACTTTTTCTGTCATTCATCTAACGGAGTATTATTGTTAAAATGAAGAATTATTAACACCGTATTGCTGGAAATCCTCATTTTAATTTAGATGGAATTCGACCATAATGATGTAACACAATTTCATAAGAAAATCAGCCCATGTATCTAGGTATGTTAGTATACAGGTAATCGTTTATTTCCTTTAACACCGTATTGTTAGAAATCCCCGTTTTAATCTATATAAAAAGGTCAATTTAAAATTAACATAAGAATTGTACCAGAAAATAAGTCTTTGAAGCCCAAGTATGTGAATTTGCAGGCTACCATTCATTTCCATTCTGTACTTTCTCTGTTATTCATCTGCTGTGCTTTTCTTCCTGTTTCCTGTTTTAACGCATGCATAATAATAATAATAATAATAATAATAATAATAATAATAATAATAATAATAATAATAATGAATAAAATAACGCTCAGTGGAAAAACCATACATCGCCTCTTGCAAAGATTATTTATGACGGTTGACACGACAGAAACTGTCGTTATATCTTGAGAAAATTGTTTATATTGATTGCCCAAGGCTACAAAATATCCTGAGGGAGCGACACAAAACATAAGAAATACATTTTACGATATATATAAATATATATATATATATATATATATATATATATATATATATATATATATATACATATATATATATATACTGAATCACGAAATTATGGAACGTGATGAATATATAAATAAATTAAAAATATATGTAAAAACTCAAACCATGAAACATTAATATTTAATATAGTGAAGAACGAAATTTTTAATGCACAGGCAATGTTGGCAAACAAAAGAAGAAAACCGTACATACATACATACGTACATGTATATATATATATATATATATATATATATATATATATATATATATATATATATATATATATATATATATATATATATATATATATATATATATATATATATATATATATATATATTAACTTTATCACATACACAATTGTTCTGTACATTAGTAGAATAACTAAAAGGACCTCATTCAAACTGGATGGTATCTAATGGAGTATTTATTCAGAAAAAGTTACAAGCTTTCTCGGACAAACAGTCCACATTATCAAGTATCCGTACAGTGAGCAGACACGGGCTGAACTACGCGTCTGCTCACTGTACGGATACTTGATAATGTGGACTGTTTACCCAAAAAAGCTTGTAACTTTTTCTGAATAAATACTCCATTAGATACCACCCAGTTTGAATGAGATCCCTTTAGTATATATATATATATATATATATATATATATATATATATATATATATATATATATATATATATATATATATATATATATATATATATATATATATATATATATATATATATATATATATATATATATATATATATATATATATATATATAATATATTATGTGTGAATGTGTGTGTTCGTATGTGAAGGTAATACTCTTCTTCTGACTACGATGGCAATTTAACAATGGTGTTACAAGTGATTAGCCCTTAGGCATTGTAAGTAGAGTCCATATAAATTATCTTCCTTACCTTTCACTCCATATCGACCAAAATTCAAGGTTTTCCAAATAGTCAGTATTGCCATAATAACCAGCGAGTCCAAAGCCCAGGTTTGACCTTGTCTCTCATTCGAATGGAAAAGGGGAGCAAATATATATCTATGGAGATTTATTGTTTTTCATAAGGATGTACCTGCTTTTGTTTATGTCAAAGAAAAACATTACGGACATGCGAATTAGGAAAGGAAAGGAAAAATTAGATAAAGCAGGTACTGAAATAGTCCCTTGTTCTTTCAGAGGTTAAAAAAAAAAGTGAGTGCATAACAGACATAACTGGAAAAATTACTCCAGAGCATCAAGGTTATGACTGAAAAAACACGGGCACAAAACAGCTGTCTTACAACTTGCTCAGTCAAAAAATGTCTCATGCGCATAACAATGATGCCTAGAAAAAAACGCTTTGTATAAGAGCCATAATACTGAAAAACTTTAAGGATAACAGTTATGACTAACAAAAAAAAACATCAGTGCATAACAGTTACAAATAAAATACACTTACGCTTAACAACTGTGAATAAAAATAATACAGTCGCATAACTAGTATGACTACAAAGAAACACTACCACATAACAGTTATGACTTAAGAAAATATACAGCTTAACAATCATGGCATAAAAAAAAACAATAGCGTATAACAGCTGCGACTGGGGAAAAAATAACAACTCATAACTGTTATTATAAAAAAAAAGCACACTAGCACATAACAGGCATGGCACTTTCCACCAGACATGGCACGGTTTTATTAGTCACTTACTCATTTCTTCGGTCTGATTCGAGGGAATAACGAAGCACCTTGATTCACGCAACACACACTCACCTGTGTGAAGGAGAGAGAGAGAGAGAAAAAAAGTCTTCGTTAGCGATGTTTGCCAGAAGAATCGTTAAGCTTTTGTTTGCACAAGTGTTTGGTTTGGGTAAGCGCAAAGGTTGGGGGGGTCCTTGTTTTGTCTTCATGTAATTGAATTATTTTTTTTTTATTGTATTTTGTCAAATTGAATGGTTTTCTTTCATATTTTGTTTGCAAAGACTTTGATAACAGCAATTAACTTGATTAGATGTACTGCTCATTAACTTAAACGTGGTTTGTTGAAGGTAGCTTCAGAACGTACAGTAGGAAGTCTTTGTTTTGTCATGATGTAATAAAATTATTTTTATTGCCTGATAATGTTAGTCGATTATGTGAAAAATTTTATTGCTTGATAATGTTAGTCGATGATGTGAAAAATTTCATTGCTTGATGATGTTAGTCGATTATGTGAAAAATTTTAGTGCTTGATAATGTTAGTGGATTATGTGAAAAATTTTATTGCTTGATGATGTTAGTGGATTATGTGAAAAATTTTATTGCTTGATGTTAGTCGATTATGTGAAAAATTTTATTGCTTGATAATTTTAGTCGATCATGTGAAAAGGTCTTCCTTTTAACGAACGTTGAAGTGTCATTGCATTGCCAAATATAATTGAACCATATGTGATGTGCATTACCAAGTGTAACGTCTTTGCTGTAGTGTGCTAAGATTTTTATAGCAGGCAGACCAATCGTGAACAGGAGTGTTTTAACAAATAGATGATGCTTTTTATTCTGCTGTGGTACTTTAATTTACCTGAAAGAATAAGAGAATCTTATGAGGAAAATGTGAAAGCTTATATTTTGTTTAGTCATTTTGATATTTGATTACAATTGAAGGGATTGAAAATCAACTGAAAATTGTTAAAAAATTGTATTTAAGTGAAGAAATTCGATCTAAAAGCTGCAAAATGATGTCGAGAGGAATACTCATTTTCTTGAAAGACAGTTTGTCGACTACTCGGGTCTTATAGAGACCCATAACCTATCACAACAGACTTCAAGTGGCTACGTCAATTCCTAGGCACTGAGATGAGGCCGGTGGGCCAATGCCTTGACTCCACGGAAGTAAGGAGCTTGCTGCCAACTTTGCTGATTCATTAAAATATTGAACAGGACTCATTTTTTTTACCACATGTAGTTCCTCAAACAGCAAGACGTTTTCTAACTTATTCATAGTGTTGCTTGCATCTGTCTTTGCTGTTAGAAAATTGTGGTTTAATCTGTTCGAAAACAATTTGACTGATGTTGTATGTTTTTAAATGCGAAGTTGATTCCCAATCAGATTTTCGCGAAGTTAACTATGTGAACTATTCAACAATATGCTCATTGGTAAAAAAAAAAAATCAACCTTAATGACTCTGGAATTGAAATTCTTTGTTTTTGTAGTTCAAGATTAATGACTCAAGTAAGATTCCTGAGGGATTAAATAGCTGACGAACGGCTACACAACGGTAGGGTTGGAGTAGCTCTTCGAGGGCCTCGCGTAATGATGGCAACAGTTTTTCGGTATGCTGACCGTTCGCGTTTGTTTCTCCACGCCTGATGTAACCTACTACAGTTGATTGACAGCCGGGTACATATTTCCATGCTAAGTCAACAAAAGTTCAAGAACGTACTGTACTTAGGTCGCCCTCGAACAGGATTCAAGGCCGGGATATTTGGCTAGTAAGGCAATCATCATAATCATGATACAGTTTACCCCATGAGACAGACATACAGATATAGGGGCAGACACAGACGAGTCAGTCATGACACAGCTTACACTATGAGACAGACAGACAGACAGAGAAAGAGTTTGCAGAAAGTAAAGCTGTGAAGGAAGGAGAGGAATAAATTACACTTAGGTTTTGATATATCGAAATTGCATTACTCAAGATGTGACCCTAAGTCTTCCACAGGAACAAGGAGACATAACTTGCATTGTATTCATGTGAAGTGCAATATTTTGCATTCAGCGTGCAACCCCGATCGACGGGAAGGTTAACGGCAGCCAGGGAGGAGGAAGAGGAGGTAGACCGAGTACTGTAACACTAGAATCGGCAATCTTTTCCAATTGCGCGGTTCCCTGTGATTATAAAATATTTACGACCGTGATTGCTATTCTTTGAGTGAGTGTCTATCCGTCATTCAGAATTTGACTCCTGCGCTAATGAGAAGGTTCAGGCCTTCGTATTACTGCTCTTACGGGTTGTTACAGCGCAAGCTGAATGCTCGGCACTGCAATATTTTCTCCTGTCATTCACAGCACGAGGATATACAATATTTTCGAAGAGAATTTTGTGGCGATTTCCGTCGGTGTTAGCAATCTTTTTCTTCTTCTTCTTCTTCTTCTTCTTCTTCTTCTTCTTCTTCTTCTTCTTCTTCTTCTTATTATTATTATTATTATTATTATTATTATTATTATTATTATTATTATTATTATTATTATTTGGTCTATCACAGTCATCCTATTAAACTGGGTGGTTTTTATAGTGTGGGGTTCCGGGTTGCATCCTGTCTTCTTAGAAGTCCATCACTTTTCTCACTGCGTGTGGTGTTTCTAGTAGCACACTTTTCTGCATGACCCCTTGAGCTACTTCGGCACCTAGTTTTTCCAGATTCCTTCCCAGGGATCTTGGGATCGTGCCTAGCGTTCCTGTGATTATGGGTACAATTTCCATTAGCATATTCCATATCCTTCTTATTTCCATTTTCAGGTCTTGATACTTATCAGTTTTTTCTCTTTCTCTCTCATCTACTCTGGTGTCCCATGGTATTGACACATCAATGAGTGATACTTTCTTCTTGATTTTGTCAATCAACGTCACGTCTGGTCTATTGGCACGTATCACCCTATCTGTTCTGATACCATAGTCCCAGAGGATCTTTCCCTGATCGTTTTCTATCACTCCCTCAGGTTGGTGTTCGTACCACTTATTACTGCAAGCTAGCTGGTGTTTCTTGCACAGGCTCCAGTGGAGGGGTTTTATTACTGAATCATGTCTCTTTATGAACTAGTTCCGTGCAAGCGCCGGACATTCGCTTGCTATGTGGTTTATGGTCTCGTCTTTCGTATTGCACTTCCTGCATATGGGTGAGATGTTATTTCCATCTATTGTTCTTCGGACATATCTGGTTCTTAGGGCCTGATCTTGTGCTGCTGTTAGCATTCCTTCTGTTTCCTTCTTGAGTTCTCCCCTCTGTAGCCATTGCCATGTTTCATCGCTGGCCAGTTCTTTTGTCTGTCTCATGTACTGTCCGTGCATTAGTTTGTTGTGCCATTACTCTGTTCTGGTTTTCATTCTCCTGTCTCTGCATATTTCTGGGTCTTCGTCTAATTATATCAGTCGTTCTTCCCACGCACTCCTTAGCCACTCGTCTTCACTGGTTTTCAGATATTGCCCCAGTGCTCTGCTCTCGATGTTGACGCAGTCCTTCATGCTTAGTAGCCCCCCCCCCCCCCACCGCCCCCTTCCTTTCGTGTTATGTATAGTCTGTCTGTATTTGCTCTTGGATGTGGTGCTTTGTGTATTGTCATGTGTTTTCTAGTTTTCTGGTCTATGCTGTGAAGTTCAGCCTTCATCCACTCCACTACTGCGCTGTATCTGATTACTGGTACTGCCCATGTGTTTATGCTTTCGTCATGTTTCCGGCATTGAGTTTTGACTTGAGTATCACCTTAAGTCTCTGCATATATTCTTTCCTGATCGTGTCCTTCATCTCTTGGTATTTTATATCCTCTCCTTCTATTATTCCCTGGTATTTGTACCCTGTCTCATCTATGTGTTTGCTGCTATTGCCATCTGGTAGGTTTGTTCCCTCAGTCCTTGTTACTTTGCCTTTTTGTATGTTGACCAAGGCGCATTTTTCTATTCCAAACTCCATCCTGATGTCCCCAGATACAATCTGGATTATGGTACCGGTATCTATTTCCTTGATGTTCTTACCATACAGCTTGATGTCGTCCATAGACATCAGATGGTTAATTCTGTTGCCTCCTTTCTTGAGTTGGTACCCAGCATCCATCTTCTGCAGTACTTTTGTCATGGGAATCATGGCTACTATGAAGAGCAGTGGGGACAGTGAGAGTTTCCTTGAAAGATCTCTCTCCTGATGTTAACTTCTGCTAGTCTTAGCCCAGAGCTTGTAAGTACTGTATTCTAGTTGCGCATTGTATTTTCAAGGAAGCTGATGGTGTTTTCCTCTGCCCCATATATTTTCAGGCATTCTATTAGCCACGTGTGTGGTATCATGCCGAAGGCTTTCTTGTAGTCAATCCATGTCATGCATAGGTTGGTTCTCCTTCTCTTACTATTCTTCATTACCATTTTGTCTATTAGGAGCTGGTCTTTTGTGCCCCTACACTTCCTCCTGAAGCCTTTCTATTGGTGTGGATGGTGTTTGTATCCTCTAGGTAGTTGTATAGCCTTTCAATGATGATACCTGTTAGTAACTTCCACATTATTGGTAGGCAGGTGATAGGCCTGTAGTTACTTGCTATATTTCCCTTGTTCTTGTCTTTCTGTATTAAGGATGTTCTCCCTGTGGTCATCCATTTGAGCGCATGGCGGTTTGTGATACAATGCTGGAGTTGTTCTGCTATTCGTGGGTGTAGGACCTTGGAGTTTTTGAGCCAGTACCCATGGACTTCATCGGGACCTGGAGCTTTCCAGTTGGGCATTTTCTTTAGTAGGTGTCTGACTGTGTCTGTCGTGATCTCGGTGAATCTTTGTTTTATTCTCTCCTTTTCTTCTGCCTTGATTTCCTGGAGCCAAGTTGCATGTTTGTTGTGTGATACCGGATTACTC
>NC_089742.1:24268149-24318149 GCF_040412425.1 Macrobrachium rosenbergii | reverse complement strand
GAGTAATTTTATAAGAACAGAAGGGTATGAACAAAGTGGAAGCAATTACAACTCAGTGTTTACGATTTGAAACTGGACTTAGTAAACGTTTTAATGATAACAGTTGCATAAGAAGCACAATATTGATCTATGCTGCCTACAAAATCACCAGGTTCACTGGTTTCAACTTTAATTTGAAATCACTCCAGAGAAATATAAGCAGTACATACGTAAATACTATATTCGAGAATTCCCTGTACTACCAGAATATAGTCACTAGAATGAGATAAATGGGTAAAAGTCTTAACATCCAACTTATATATGGTAATAGAAATAAAAAAAAAATAATGAACTCACTGACATTTTTTACTATATTTTTTAAGTCATTAATTACTGTTTTTTTTAATCATTAGGAATAAACCGGCCGGGTACTGTATGGTTACCGATAACTGTTATAATGACATCGATTATAGCAATTACGATGTTGATGAGCTCGTCATAATCATTTTACTGATTCATTAATCATGCTTTAAAGTTACTGAATTCTAACATTTATTTCCATCTTGGGGAACCAGGATTATAAGCTTCATTTATATTTTCACCCACAAACTGCCAAATGACTAAGAATCCAACTAGGAACATCAAGAAAAAAGAAAATAAGCCTCATGAATCTATCTATCTATCTATCTATCTATCTATCTATCTATCTATCTATCTATCTATCTATCTATCTGTCTTTCTTTCCACCCATCTTCAAACAGAGTTATATCAAATTCCATACCCTTAATGAAATGGGAACGCTGATTATTATCCTTCCTTCCTTGGTAAAAAACAAAAAGGAAAGCCGTATAATTTACATTGTCTTGTCTGGGCATCTTTAAGCTCCTTCATGGCAATTATCTAAGATTAAGGTACTGAGCGTTGTTAATTAGTATGCACCCTTGTTCTTTGCACAGTAATACATAACTGAGAACGATTCCAACCATTGTTCGTTCGACCTGAGCATCGCAAGAGCATCGGATTCAAGATAATTTCTGCAAAGCATTAGTGTTGCTTTATGGTTTTCTGTAAGAGAAGACTATCGAGATGGCTATTCGTCTGTCCGTCCAGGCTTTTTCTGTCCGCCCTCAGATCGTAAAAACTACTGAGGCTAGAGGGCTGCAAATTGGTATGTTGATCATCTAGCCTCCAATCATCAAACATATCGAATTGCAGCCCTCTAGCCTCAGTAGTTTTTAAATCACTTTAGGTTAAAGTTAGCCATGATCGTGCGTCTGGCACTGCTATAGGTGCCAACAACACAGGCCACCACAGGGCCGTGGCTGAAAGTTTCATGGGCCGCGGCTAATAGTTTTATGGGCCGTGGCTTAGAGTTTCATACAGCATTATACGTTGTACAGAAAGCTTCGGCGCATTTTTTACTTTTTTTTTTACGGATAAATACCGAAAACATTTTTGATTACAGCCTCAATATGTTTGGCTTTTTCGTTAAGAATAAATTTAGTATGTGCAAAGTATAAGTACTGTAGAAAATGGGAGCTCCTCATTGGACGGGTTGGTATCGGTCTCGACTAGCACTCGGCTGGGCCCGCGTTCGATTCTCTGACCGGCCAATGGAGAATTAGAGAAATTTACTTTTGGTGATAGAAATTCATTTCTCGTCAGAATGTGGTTCGGATTCCACAATAAGCTGTAGGTCCCGTTGCTAGGTAACCAATTGGTTCTTAGCCACGTAAAATAAATCTAATCCTTCGGGCCAGTCTTAGGAGAGCTGTTAATCAGCTTAGTGGTCTGGTGAAACTAAGGTACACTTAACTTTTGTAGAAAATGGAAATCATTACAATCACATCTTTCTCGTGAGCATCAAGTTTCTCATACTGACCGCAAGATCATTATTTCTCCATGAGAAAAGATCAAAACACTTATGAACATAAAGGTTATTCACTGTTTAGAGAAAAAATATGGAACGTGTGACATCAACTACCTACACTTTCGTTATGGGCTCCAAGAAGTAGACCCTACAAGAGCGACATAGCTACCCTAGACAAAATCTTCCATTGTAAGAGATTAGACTATTAATTGACTTTTTAAAACGATATTCTTTGTACATGGAAACGAGATAAAAGGAATAAACAAAAAGAAAATAGATGACGTTTAAAGTCGTATTTTATATTATGCTTCATTTCTCTTCTTGTAGACATTATTATTATTATTATTATTATTATTATTATTATTATTATTATTATTATTTGGGAAAAAGTTCTCTATCACGAGGGAGTCTGGTTACGGTGCCCAAGCCGTGCCTCCTGACGAAGGACCTCTTGCAACGTCGCGACAAGCCGTACGGAGGTCGAGCAGAATTCCAGCCATGAATATTAATAGAGGAGAGGAAATCACCTAGTTAGAATAACTGCCCTCGTTCTTCATCAACTAGTCTGTTTGCGAGCTAACTACCGGTGTCTTCTATTGTCAGTGACATTTTATTTGGACTTTTATGTTTACCTCTGTACATTTTATGTTAAATTACTCATTTTGACTGAAGATGAACCCAGAGAAGAGTTCGAAAGCTTTTGTACAATTCTACTCGACCCTTCAACAGTTATATCATTGTGGACCCTTTAGAACCTTATTATTATTATTATTATTATTATTATTATTATTATTATTATTATTATTATTATTATTATTATTATTATTATTATTATACTTTCCACAAAATGAAAAAAACAAGATAAGCAAAGCTGTCATTCACAGAGTGAAATATCCTCCTACGAAAAAACAAGCATAGACAAAAAAAATAATAAAATAAAAAAAAACATTCCGGTAAACATATAAAAAAAAATATTGGAGAGTACGAAGAGATTTTTTCCTTCCACTTACGTCATTTTCTTAAGATAAAAAGAGGTGAAAAAAATCTAGAGGTGTATTTCTTCGAAATGACAAATTCTTCTCCCCTAAAAAAAAAAGAGAGAGAAAATAAAGCTATTAAGTGTAGACGATAAGTGAAAGGCAATTGGCTGATGCACCGAATAATGACTGACAGGAGAGCCCCATAAATAAAGCAGGTAAATAATGAAGATTGTGATGAGCCTGATACCTTTTAGTGAGAGATTTCTCGACAAGCTTATTAGCTTCTTGTTTTCTTCGATAGACATGTGCAACTTAATAATATTAACAGTATCTCACGGCCATAATACGAATACATCCATTCTGAGAGAAGCGCGAAGAAAGAGTTCTTTGTCAGGGATAAAGAATCGTAAATTATCTTCTGTTGTTTTGGAGTAAATCACCTTTATCGTTCTTGTTGGCTAAAGTGATCAGGATTATCGAAGACCATTTGCATATCATCAATATAAAAATCATTAGTAGTCCGCGTATTGGTTTGTTAGGCGCGTTTGAGAGAGAGAGAGAGAGAGAGAGAGAGAGAGAGAGAGAGAGAGAGAGAGAGCAGTATTGTTACCAGAGTTCGGTGTTATTTGGAAAACTTGGCACTAAATTCTTTCATTATCACCAAATGCTACGCAAAAATCAACTGCTGGAATAATAAGAAAATTGTTGAAGGCAAATGCTGCTTCCCTTTGGTGGTACAGTGATAAAGTATATATTTTTTATTCAGTTTATTTCGGTAATAAATCTGTCACTTCTTTGTTGTGAAAGACTTTTTTCATTTTTCTCCTGTGATTCATAGTACACGCGCGTATGTAAAAACTTTTCTCAAACTCATGCCAAAAAGAAATGCAAATGTCGATACTATATTGTTACGAGCTATTTTTATTTTAAATTGCACAAGCTATTGTTGTATAAACAGGTATTTACTTTTCACTTTTCACTCCAAAGGACCAACATATATTTAGAAACGGAAAATACGCTTTACTTCTTTATGGACAGAAGTCAAATTTACGTGAGTTAATTTTTATTTTTGTGGAGTCATTATGCGGTAAATTTCCAGGAAAAATATGTATAGTAATAATAATAGTAATAATAATTATTTGCGTTGATGCAATATCGTAATTATGGTGTGAATTCTTTCACGCATTGTCCCAGCTATAACCTGAAAATAATAATAATAATAATAATAATAATAATAATAATAATAATAATAATAATAATAATAATAATAATAATAATAATAATAATAGCACTTAAAATTTAAAAAAACAAAAATAATAATAATTTCCGAACATCTCTTTGATTAAATATGTGAATACCTACTTGAACATAACAAATTAAACCTTTCATTTCTCGTGATACCATTTGGTATTTGATTCTAAAAGTCAGATCTAGAAATACTCATTCATGGAGTCGAAAAAGAAAACGATATCATAAGCGTCAGTGGATTCCGGGATCTAAAAAAATAAACTAAAAGTTAAATGTCACTTTTTCTCAAATATCAGTTCCGTAAAAATACTGATAAATTTACCTACATTGGCGGTCTTCAGTAACAAAATATATATAAAGAGCTAGTAATTTTGAAACATTTTCATTGATATCAAAATTAGTGATTTTAACACAACTGTAGTGTAAAATATAAATCGTTTCAGCATCTTTAAGCAGAAACTTATTATTTGGAAGCTAGAATTTCAAGTCAGTGGCCCTGTGGGCTTGTTCTATATGAATAGGTTTCATCTACCGAATAATAATAATAATAATAATAATAATAATAATAATAATAATAATAATAATAATAATAATAATAATAATAACAG
The DNA here is from genome assembly GCF_040412425.1 of Macrobrachium rosenbergii. NCBI lineage: Eukaryota > Metazoa > Arthropoda > Malacostraca > Decapoda > Palaemonidae > Macrobrachium > Macrobrachium rosenbergii. The sequence continues at coordinate 24,313,464 of NC_089742.1, read as the reverse complement.
GAAAAGTTTATTTTGGTTTAACATTTTTGGTCAGCTTTGCAACTAAATCTATCAACGTTTTACCAATTATCGAACACTGTTTTTCAGTCTTTTTAAACTTAAAATACATAAGTAGAAATACGGGAAAGAAAATCACTTGTTTGTTGTAAGATATCCTATGAAAGTATTGAAACTTTTCTTGCAATATTAATTCATTACCTCATGTATATAAAACTCTGCACCCCCGGCACTTCCTATACTACTTATACACCAAACCAGTCACTCTCCCTTCTACAAACTCTGACACAAGTTTCACTTCCTAAAATCTCTGAACGTACTATATTCTAAATCGATGATCCCCATGTGCCTACAAAAGCATTCTTGTAGTTGCTAACTATTTTTTTTTTATTCCTGATAGCTTTAGCCCAAAGGACTTAGGCCATTAAGAGACACCCATATTAAAGTAACGTATGCTTACAGCTCACATTTTCATTTTATCATGTTTAAGAGTAAAAGAAAGGTATTTGCTTGACGGGACGTTTCTGCTCTGCAGTCCTTTAATTATCCTTTGTAAGAAGTCCTTTGAAAGAGCACAAAGGGAAGGCAGCAAAGTTGCAGCTGAAAATAAAAACAACCAGAGGTATATTTTCTGAATCGTGAAGACAATAAAGACAGTGCTAACAAACAGAAAAGAAAGACTTTAACAGCTCGAGGAAATAGAGGAAGTGGAAGCAGTGTGAACCGAGACCTCCACCAAAACAAGAGAGAAATGACCTTTTCAAGAAAAGAGAAATTCGCAACAGATAAGAAAAAAGAATAAGAGAAAAAGAAAATTATTTTCATGAAAAGCGAAATAGTCAAGGGAAAACGAAGGTTTAACCTTGGCACTGAAAGAAAGGAGAAAAGGAACAAAATATGTTCATCAACTAATGTTTATATTCATGTTATTTTCTGTTAGCTCCATATTTTTGCATGCAGCTGCCTATCAGTTTTCAGAGGTCTATGATATCTGAGCGTCGCTTTCTATTTCTTACATACCCACTCACTTTCCATATTGTATTCAACGTTAAGCTGTTTTCCTGACAGGATGGCCCTGGAGAAAATATTTATGCATGAGCAAATAACAAGGTTGTATGCGTTAAACTGGTATAACTGTTTATGCAGCCTAATACACCATTCACACACACACACACAAACTATACAGTATATATATATATATATATATATATATATATATATATATATATATATATATATATATAAATTTGTGTGGCTGCCTTTCTGTGTATGTTTGTGTCTGGAGGCTTCTGGGAATTCCAAAGGCTCCAGAATCCTGGAGTCTTTATGATATAAGAAGACGTTATAATCCAATGGGTGTTTCTCCAGGAGGTGAAAGACATGATTCTGAAGACAGATTCTGGATGTCTTCTCTGAGGGTAAGTGGATCTGACAGGAATTTGTTTAGGAGCTGACGACGGTTTCACAGGATCCTTGAATCTTTAAGAATTTAAGGAGACATTATAATCCTATGGGAGTTTCTCCAGGAATGCTTCGGGAGCTGAAGACTGCTTCAAAGGATCCTCGAGTTGTGAAGACGTCTTCAAGAATCTATTTATTATACAAATTTACTTGGCAGCCTTTCTGCCTCTGTTTGGGTGTACGGAGGCTTCTGGGAATTCTGAAGGCTACTGGTAATTCCGGAGGATTATGGGGCTTCCAAAGGCTTCAAGACAATCTCCAGGCTCTTTGAGCCTTTTCCAATTTATTCTCCATAAAACTCAGAGGTCTAATTGTAATAATATTTTTGAACAAAGCAGATAAGAGAATATCATGTAAATTTGTGAGTAATTGCTTAGCAACATAGTTTTCAGTACATATATTACAAACAAATATTACTTACGCTTTAAATTAAAAAGAACCCTCTTAGGAATACCCTAATGAGGACTACCTCTCGGTTTGAAGTTCCGAGATAGGATAGGTTTCCGACGTCCCCCACCAGTCTGGGAGTCCACATATAATATTAAAACTCTGAAATGTTTGTTTGTTTGTTTAAACTCCAGAAGATAAATGGGGGATTGTGCTGTCCGCAGACTTTTCTGACTATTATGAGTGGGGTTAATTTAGCTGTACTTATGGGTATGGGTATGGTACAGATATGGGTATGGTACAGATATGGGTATGGGAATGGTATGGTATGGTTATGGCTATGGGTATGGTATGGGTATGGATATGGGTATGGGTATGGTATGGATATGGGTACGGTATAGGTATGGCTATGGGTATCAGTATGGGTATGGTATGGTATGGTATGGGTTTGGGTATAGGTATGGATATGGGTATGGTCAGACATGGGTATGGGTATGGTACAGATTATGGGTATGGGTACTGGTATGGTTTGGATATATGTATGGGTATGTGTATGATACAGATATGGGTATGGGTATGGGAATGGGAACTAGCAAATGCGAGCCACAGCAACCATCTATTAGTATACACACACACACATATGTATGCATATATATATATATATATATATATATATATATATATATATATATATATATATATATATATATATATATAATACTTCAAAATCGCAGTAGATGCACGTGACTTCAGTGTATAAGTGAATCCCACAGGCAAATGACAGGCAGAAGTTCAGTACCAAGCGCTTTTACGTTTATTAACGCATCGTCTGGGCACAAATGAGACACAGATGAAAAGAAGGTTACAAAGTAAACAAAAAGAACAAGAATACCAGACGGCCAGTTGTCAAAGGGTAATGAACAGAAAGATAATACAGGTTTACCGGGATCAAGCGGTCACAAACTAAAAGCAAAGACCAAACTACAAGAGATACGGAAGTTTAGTTTTACAGAATCCAAAAGCATGCATAAAATTGAATACCAGATGGTTAAGTGCCAAGGGGTAATAAACAAAAGGGGTAATCCAGGAAAATCCGGGATCACGCAGTCACAAACTAAAACCATGTATTTAACTATAATCAATACGGAATCAAACCCATTCAAATTGCAGAAACACGTAGAAAACTGAATACCAAATATGCTTATATTTATCAACAACTTTTTAAATTATGAATGCATCAATTTTAAACAAACCAAGACTTAAATTTAGAACACTTTCATTATTTCACTTGATAAAACAAGAATGAATGATATTCCTTTTAAAAGTGTTGTTGCACAGGACTAAAAATCTCGCTTCACTCCAGATTTAGATCATCCTATTAACTGGAGTGAAGCAAGATCTTTAGTCCCGTGCAACAACACAGTTAAAAGGAATATCATTGAATCTTGTTTTATCAAGTCAAGTAATGAAAGTGTTCTAAATTTAAGTCTTGGTTTGTTTAAACTTGATGCCTTCATAATTAAAAAAGTTGTTGATAAATATAAGCAAAATTAGTATTCAATTTTAAACGTGTTTCTGCAGTTTGAATGTGTAAGATTTCGTATCTCTTATGGTTCAGTATATGATTCTAGATTGTGACCGCGTGATCCCGGATTTTCCTGGATTACCCCTTTTGTTTATTACCCCTTGGCAATTAACCATCTGGTATTCAATTTTATACATATTTTTGGATTTTGTAAGGCTAAACTTCCGTATCTCTTGTAGTTTGGTCTTTGGTTTTAGTTTGTGACCGCTTGATCCCGGATTATCCTGGATTATCTTTCTGTTAATTACCCTTTGACCACTGACCATCTGTTATTCTTTTTGTTTACTTTGTAACCTTCTTTTCATTTGTGTCTCATTTGTGCCCAGACGATGCGTTAATAAACGTGAAAGTGCTTGGTCCTGAACTTCTGCCTGTCATTTTCCTGTGGATTCATTATATATATATATATATATATATATATATATATATATATATATATATATATATATATATATATATATATATATATATATTATGACACAACTGTGTGTGGGCTAAAGATGAGAAAAACAGTACAACAGTCACTGCCACATTCGTATGTAGAATGCTAAATCATGGGTGAACCCCTGTGTAGTAAAACTTTCACAATATTAGCAGCATAATATTCATACACAGGTCGTCAGCAACACTTCGAACCCCTTACATACACATTACGCCGTATAATCAGCTCAGTCAGTTGATAGTAAAAGGCAATACCTGACCCCTGCTGCCCTTGGAAGTGTAAGTGGCTTAGGATTCTAATGCATTGTGTCCCATGGCAGAGGATTGGGAATCTTTTTGGGGAGGAGATGACCTCTAATTGTGGATGTCTTCCTTGTGATGCCAACGGCAAATCACACTGTCAAATCAGTCTGTTTATAGAGAACAGCTGCTACTGTGGTACAAGTGGAAAAACATGAACGCTATTATTCAGTGACGTGCCAAGGGTTTGTGGTACAGATACATTGTACCCATATGGTAGAGTAGCACCTAGTAAGGGTTGTGGATTCCTTGGCTGGAGGGAATGCCCCTGAATGGCAAAAGAGCCTCCAGTCCTTAGGCCAATGGCATTTGCTCTTCTAACTCTTTTAGGGTCATATGAAAATAAACAAACAACACCCTCGCTGCTCTGGGACGGTCATGGAGTTTACGGCACCTTACCTTATACTGATAATAAAAAAATCAAAGATGGAATATATATACAGAATATATATATATATATATATATATATATATATATATATATATATATATATATATATATATATATATATATATATATATATATATATATTTATATATACACACACAACACACACACACACACACACACACACACACACACACACACACACACACATATATATATATATATATATATATATATATATATATATATATATATATATATATATATATATATATATATATATATATATATATATACATATGGCCATGGAGTTTACGGCACCTGACCTTATACTGATAATGAAAAATCAAAGGTGGAATATATATACAGTATATATATATATATATATATATATATATATATATATATATATATATATATATATATATATATATATATATATATATATATATGGCCATGGAGTTTACGGCACCTTACCTTATACTGATAATGAAAAATCAAAGATGGAATATATATATATATATATATATATATATATATATATATATATATATATATATATATATATATATATATATATATATATATATATATATATATATATATATATATATATATATATATATATATATATATATATTATATATATATATATATATATATATATATATATATATATATATTTATTTATTTATATATACACACACACACACATATATATGTATATATATATATATATATATATATATATATATATATATATATATATATATATATATATATATATATATATATATATATACAGGGTGCAGCATAAGTAACGCCCTTTGTTTAAGTGGAACAAAATTAAAGTCTTTTTGATTATCCTTTATTTTTTCGAACATGAATGTATTGCCACAGGTTAATAGATTAATATAATATATTAACAAAATTAATATAATGCTTATTCGGTTTAATAATGTTCAATACCTATACTAATTGCTAACTCTGCAGAAAGACGCCTACTGGATTTTTGAGGAGAACGCAGCAACGATTCTTGTAGTTCATTGGACTTTTCTAAGCTTGTTGCAACAACTGGCCTACCCGCTCTTTGAGCATCACTGTGGATTCAAATTTTCTAATCAAGCTTGTGATATTTCGGCTTTGCACCCTTGGGATGTTAAATTCAGCTGATAACAATCTTGCGGTTTCAGCACCATTTTTATTGTTTTGACAGTATAATTGAATTGCTTTTACTCTCTATTCCTTTGTTAATCTCATGGTTGTATAAAATATCTTAAAAAATTAAGATTTAGTGAATTAATTAAAGAAAATAATAAAGAAAATGTACATTATATGATATAAAATTAAAAGGGCGTTACTTATGCCGTACCCTGTTATATACATATATATATATATATATATATATATATATATATATATATATATATATATATATATATATATATATATATATATAAATATATAAATATATATATATATATATATATATATATATATATATATATATATATATATATATATATATATATATATATATATATCGTGTGTGTGCATATGAATAGAATTGATACAAAGAACGTTTAAATGATTTCCTGTGGTATATTCATTTGCGTGTATCCCGATCTGGAAACATTTAGAAATGAAGAAAAAGTAATTGACGGAACGCAAACGTAACGCGCTTATCTGTTTGTGAATGTTTAGTTAAATGGTAAGGGAAAAAAGTAATACCCAACACGTTTCCCTTTACGCATTTTCCATTTTTCCTCAGCTTATCCCCTTATGTAAATTTTAGCATAATTTAATCATGTCTCCAGGTAACTCAAAAACCTGTACATTATCCTGTTATTTGGCATCTTTTCCCCACCCCCTCATATCGGCATTTGTTATTTAAAAGGTTATTCAGTAACGTCATAGTGTGCCAGAAGTTCTTTGTGAATATTTGTACATTAATAATAATAATAATAATAATAATAATAATAATAATAATAATAATAATAATAATGGTATTTTCCTGAGGAAACCACGCCGTAACCAATGCCTCCACGCCAAAATTAATAAGAACGAGACATGTATGAGTATTTTACATAAAAGAACAATGAAGACGATTTATTAACAATTTTAAATATAAAATACTGAATTTTCCTAAGATGAAAAATTAAAATTAAAATTAATAAGAACGAGACATGTATGAGTATTTTATATAAAAGAACAATGAAGATGATTTATTAACAATTTTAAATATAAAATACTGAATTTTCCTAAAATGAAAAATTGAAATTAAACCATGCTTGTGACGATCGCAACCTTAGACGTATAAGTGGTATTATTTACAAATTGCACGTAAAATAACATATTAGAATCATTGATGCACGACAAGAAGAAATACAGAGAATTCCAGTATTAAATAAGAATTATGCTTGCTGAAGTACTGTGCCAGAGGTAATTCAGTATAAGATATTTAGAGGTATACGAAAAAATGAGCATTATTCGCACAATAATTTTTTTTCTGTCAAATTTAAAAGAAATTGAATAGCTGTCGGTAACATTTTCTCGGTTTTATGACGTAATTGTTCTATGTACGATATGTACAATTTACATGCAAAGAGTAAAGTGATAAGATATGCAAGGTTCTAAAAATTAACATGCAGAACTGCAGCAAGAATAAAAAAAAATATCACCAACTGTCTGTGTCAGAAATGTTTAACGATTGCATGATTCAACAATGCTTTAAGAAACATAAAACTGCGTAAGTGTCAAGTGTTTATAAATCGTAGTGATGTTTATGGATTTGCGTATCTTGATAATGCTGTACAAAAAATAATGAGATCTAATTGAAAAACTTTAAAGTGATGTTCATAAGCTTTCAAAGCCACAACGGCACTAAGGAAGAATATTTAAAGTTTGTGAAAACAAAATGCAAAATTGAATATCCGCGTCGGCGGTGTTTATAAGCTTCAAGCCCCCAGTAATGTTCAAAAATATATCACCTCAGACGTGCAATGACAAGTTCTTTTACAGCCGAGCATGACAATAAAAGTGTTTCTTCCAAAGGGCAAACTGTCATCGTGTGATTCCAAACACTTATAAATGGGTGCTCGCGTGTTTCCAAAGGCGCGCGTTCTTGTGTGGATGTGTTTTCCTGATTGCAGAAACTGCCCAGCACGAGAAACGCCAATTACTTTCCACCTCCTGGCCTCGATTGCCGGTTATTATTATTCCACTGCACAGTGTAGTGCATGACCTCATAAAACAGATAGAAGTGCACCCTGGAAACGGTCGTAAAACATGGTATTTACGCGTGTCAAATAAAAGACAGGTGAAAACAGCTCTGTCCACAGCGGCGCTATTTACACGGCAAATTAAAAGAGTGTCGTATTCTCGCTGATCGTAAGTTCACGCAACCAAATCCTTTTCCAGCTTACGAAATGTTTGCAAATCATGCGGGCGAGAGTTTCTTGGATGTATTTTCAGTTTTATGCTTAGGAAACCGTAGGGCGGTAGAGTCGTTAGTGCACCTCATGCGGTGCACTATGGGCATTACTTAAGGTTCTTTGCAGAATCCCCTCGGCCCCTAGCTGCAACTTCTTTCTTTCGTTTTACTGTACCTCTGTTCATATTCTCTTTCTTCCATCTTACTTTCCACCCTCTCCTAACAATTGTTTCTTAGTGTAACTGCGAGGTTTTCCTCCGGTTACACCTTTAGGACCTTTCGGCTATCAGTTTCCCTTTCCGCGCTGAATGACCTTGTAGGTCCTCCCAAAGCTTGGTCTCCCGCCAAAATTCTATATTCCATTCCTTTCGGGCATTCTGAATAAGAGGAAAGGAGGGTTAAAAAGAAATCAATTATACCCAAAGGAACAATATAACTCCCTCATGAATGATGGGAAGTGAGAAGTTAGGGAACTCTGTAGTCAAAGCTTAGCAGCAGAGGAAAATCATGCTGGTGCCAAACTCGGCAGTTTGCGAATGATTGATTTCGACAGAAATGAAGCTTTCTAAAACGCAGGTTGCTCTGCAAAATTTGCTTGGCTTCTCAGAAAATATGAACTGAAGGGAAAGTTTTTTTCCGAAGAAACTGTGGTCGTGACTGATCAGTTTTTTTAGTTTCGTCATCCCCTTCCTCTTGCTGTAATGCATAGGAAAAAAAATTTAAACCAGACAGAAAGCAAATATTAAAGACTATATTTTACTCTGCGATGATAGTTTTGAAGCAGCAACAATACTCATACATACACACAAGCATGTGTACATAAACACACATACACACTATAATATATATAAATATATATATATACTAGCTACTAGCTAGCTGAACAACCCGGCTCTGCCCTGGAAAATTCTGAGTGACAATATACCTGGCGAGAGGGAAGGGGAGGAAAGAGGAAGGGAAAAGGGAAATGAGAGGGGGAAGGGAGAAGGTGAGGGGGAAGGGAAGAGGAGGGGAGGGGAGAGGAAATGGAGTGGAGGGGAAGGTGAAGGGGAGGGATATATATATACAGTATATATATATATATATATATATATATATATATATATATATATATATATATATATGTGTGTGTGTGTGTGTGTGCGTGTATGTGTGTGAGACAGCCTAGACGTATGAAAAGAACAGGAAATAGAGCAGGGGGCAAAGAAAGAAGGGAGTCCTTATTTGATATATATATATATATATATATATATATATATATATATATATATATATATATATATATATATATATATATATATATATATATATATATATATATATATATATATATATATATATATAGAAAAGAGAAGAGAGAGAGAGAGAGAGAGAGAGAGAGAGAGAGAGAACACTAGCCACTTTTTGTCACTAGATATATATATATATTTAACTGCCACAATGATCTATTAATTCTATATTTCCTCACGCTTCCTAGATGCGCTCATCATTACAAACCTTGGACCCAAGTGAAGAAACCAACCAGACACACACACGCACAAATAGATAGACAGATAGACTGACAGACAGACAGAGAGACAAAACAGATAGACAGATAGATAGATAGATTGATAAACATACCGCATATGAAAGTGGACATTTCTCCCATATCTTGCATCTTGAGAAGCAAAGAAGCTCAACTCACAACTTACACTTGCTTCTTTGCACAGAGCAAATAAGGACTCCCTTCTTTCTTTGCCCCTGCTCTGTTTCCTCTTCTTTTTCATATGTCCAGGCTGTCTCACATGACGTAAGTCTTACAAGTGGTGGGCAAAAGTCTCACAGAACGCTAGGTGTATGTTCACGCTAACAGTAAATAAATAAACTCCGTAGGGAGGGAGCGCCACCATGAAACCTCATACGGTGCACTGGAGGCATTACCTAAGGTTCTTTGCAGCTTTTCTTCGGCCCCTGGTTGCAAATTCTTGTATTATTTTTTACTGTACCTCCATTCATATTCTCTTTTTTTCATCTTACTTTCCACCCTCTCCTAACAATGCTGTTTCACAGTGCCAATGCGAGGTTTTCTTGCTATGGCGACTTTAAAACCTTCTTTACTCTCAGTTTCGCTTTCAACGCTGAATGACCTCAAAGATCCCCGCGCTTTGCCTTAGGCCTAGGTTTTATGTTCCAATTCCAACAAATAAATAAGTAAATAAAAATAAACCTCGGGTTTGGAGGTGTTTCCTTGGTGTCGTGTCAAGTTTCCGTGAAAAAGACGGACTCGGTTTGAAAAGCTGGTTCCCAGGGCGCAATAATGGCCGCAGTTATAGCTCGCGGAAGTATACGCTCTATTTCCATCAAACGCCCGAGAAGAGTAAATTTATTCTTTTATATCAGTTTCCTCATTTGAATAATGAATAAATTAAACTAGGACTTTGCCATTTTAAGTTCCTCAGCAATTTGCATCTCTCCTACATACCCATACAGAGACGGTATCTTGGTGTCTGCACACACACACAAACACATACATGTGTGTGTTTTATATATATATATATATATATATATATATATATATATATATATATATATATATATATATATACATACATACATACATACATACATACACACACACACTGTATATATATAATACAAGAGACCTCAGACACGAGATACAGAAGCGTTGAAAAATAAACGGCTCCAATGAAAGGGTCCTTTATCGAAAAGGATCTAACTTGAGGACGAGGAGCATTACCGATCGACGAAGAGTTCGAGCTAACGAACTGCGATGTCGTTGCCGAAGCCTTTTTCCAAGGAGTCGGTGATTTTCAGGGTGGGGAGAGGGATTAGAGGGGGCGGGGGAGGAGGAGGAGGAGGAGGGTAGGGGCAAGGACTGAGGGAGGCAGAAGACGAAGAGGAGGAGGAGAAGGGGTAGAAATGCGTGAAGTTGGATAAAAAAAAATAAAGAAAAGAAGAAAAGGAGCCCAAGAACTTTGTAAAAGGAGAAAGGAAAGTGAGGTCGTTTGAGGAAAAGTGAGTGGAATTAACTGAGTGGAAAACGAACGCTAGACGAAAACCAACCAGAGAGAGAGAGAGAGAGAGAGAGAGAGAGAGAGAGAGAGAGAGAGAGAGGGTTGTGGGTGTGGGTGGCGGCGTTACTGGAAAGAGTAGGCGTAAAATTAAGCATATATATATATATATATATATATATATATATATATATATATATATATATATATATATATATATATATATATTTATTTATTTATATATATATATATATATATATATATATATATATATATATATATATATATATATATATATATATATATATATATATACATATATATATATATATATATATATATATATATATATATATATATATATATATATATATATATATATATATATATATATATATATATATATATATATATATATATATATATATATATATATATATATATATATATATATATATATATATATATATATATATATATATATATATCACACATTACCACAGGTGAAAAATAAGAGACAAGGTGTATGTCCTGACCGGTTTCGACTTTATTTCCAGTGAAGAAGGACCGATGCAGAGTATTAGAAGTCACAATTATATATGTTACAGGGACAGGACTGATGAACATACACAACCGTTAGAGACTACACATCCACCCACAGGTCGGTGTCAAGGTAGGAGTGGCCTTCAAAACTCATTTGGCTAAAAATCACAATATACTCTCGGGGGACAATACTGATAAACATACCGACAGGTGTCAGGGAGGCCGGGTTTGGAAAACTCATTAGCACTGATGCCCTCGTATTGTGTTTACAAATATGATAATCTTATTTCCATACATCTCTACTGCCTACCTTAAAATTTAAACAAGTTACAAATTTCTTTTGATATTAAAGGATCAAGTTTATACATCCCTTGACTGTTATTCAAATTATGGCTGTAACTTTATTTTATAAAGCTAGATTCGATGATATTCCTTTCCAGTGCATTATTAGAATATACAATCCTTTTTTGCCCCGTCCCAATTGATAGCATGATTGTTTTCACTAACATGCACAGAAATACCAGTTCCCCTGTGCATACCTCACACGTTTTTTATGCTGTTCTATTCTCTTTTCCAGTGCTTTACCCGTTTGGCCAATATAAAAGTTATCACAAGACTTACATGGAATTTTATATACACACCTTTTAGTATTGTTGGGCGAGTTCTTGATAAGTACTTGTTTCATTGTTTTGTTGTTCTTAAATGCGACATTTACACCAAAATTCTCAAGAAGATGGGGGATAACTTTCATATTATTATTATAAGGCAGTACAAGCAATTTTTTTTGTTTTGTAAGGTTCTTTTTGGTTTTGATACATAGTCTTTTTTGTCGCTTCTAATGCATTGTTTAATACACCGTCAGGATATTTCAATTTCTTGCCTGTATTCCTAATCTTATATATTTCCTAATCTATATATTCAGGGCTACATAAATATAATGCTCTTAAAAACATAGATGAAAACACTGATTTTTTAACCTTATTGCTTTGTCCGGAATAGAAATGCACATAGGAAGAAATATTAGTAGGTTTTCTATACACACTATATTTAAACCCATTACTATTTCTTCGTATGAGGACATGCAAAAAGGGTAAGCACCCATTATTTTCCATTTTCATAGCGAATTTAATTGATGGCGCTAATTGATTTAACTTGGCATAAAAGTTATTTACATCTTCGTTCCCTGGCCATACACAAATTATGCCGTCAACATACCTAACCATGTTATATTGCGATAAAAACTCCATCAGATCATCAGTTTGGCACCTTTGTGAATAGTGATACTACATCAAAACTCACAAGCCTAGATTCACTATTAATCTGTACACTGTTTAGTTTATTTATCAGGTCCACATTGTTCTTGATATTGGCATTTGAGATAGTAGCTACCAATGGCTTGAGGATATCCACTAGGTACTTCGCTAGATTGTAAGATGCGGACCAACTGAACTGATAATTGGCCTGGCAGGAAAGTTTGTTTTGTGGGTTTTTATTGTACCATACATATACACACAACTTTTTTGTAAGGTTTTCGTTACTTTTAACAGGTTTTTCATTTTCCTAGTGAAACCACGGTTCATATTGTCTAACGGGTTCTTATTTAATTCTTTATATGTGCTATCATCACGCAAAAGACTATCCATTTTTTCTATATATTAACTTTTATTTAAAATTACTAGAACGCCTGATTTATCTATTTTTGTCCTGTGTATATTTTTATCTGTTTTCAATTCATTGATAGCAGCCATAAATCTTTTGGGGTCATTTGTGGTGTCTGATTTTTTCATACTTCCATAATCACTCCCTTAACTATATTCACTTCTCCACTAGTTAAATCACTATATTTTTCCAAATTGTAAATTGTTTAAATTTTAAGGCATGCAGTAGAGATGTACGGAAATAAGATTATCATATTTGTAAAAACACTACGGGGGCATCAGTGCTAATGAGTTTTCCAAACCCGGCCTCCCTGACATCTTTCAGGTGTGGATCTGATGGCCTCTATGGTCGGTATGTTTATCAGTATTATCCCCTAGAGTTTATTGTGATTTTTAGCCAAATGAGCTTTGAAGGCCACTCCTACCTTGACACCGGCCTGTGGGTGGGTATGTAGTCTATAACGGTTGTGTATGTTCGCCAGTACTGTTCCTGTAGTATATATAATTGTGACTTCTACTCTGTATCAGACCTTCGTCAATGGCCTGGAAATAAAGTCGAAACCCGTCTCTTATTTTTCACCTGTGGTAGTGTGTGATGAATGAATCACGTACAAAAGTGATTATGATCATATATATATATATATATATATATATATATATATATATATATATATATATATATATATATATATATATATATATGATTATAATCACTTTTGTACGTGATTCATTTTCGTAAGCCTCGATTCTCCAGGGGTTAGGTCTATATCCTGATATGGGGTTAAGCCCCCTCCTTATTTTTCTCCCCCTTCCTTTTTGTTTTTTCGGGCCTAATTTAAATAAGGGAATTAACTTGCTCCTCCAAGAAATAAAAAGTTCAGCAGGACTTCAAATAATTTTGATAACGTTTATTTAGGAAATCTAATAAGGAAAACTGTCGACCTTTTGTGTCAACCAAGAATCTCCTACCAAGAAATTATTTCTTAAAATAAACTGGTGGCTGTTCTACGAGGGAGTCAGATGATGAAAGTTTTGTCCTTCAGTTTTGGAAATGTTCCCAAAAGTTGTAATATTATTTTGTTTGTATTATAATTTAGGAAGTTGATCTCCATTTTTGTAGAATGTTATCAGGAATGCAATTCGTGTTGTCGTGCATTCGCTTCATTAATGTTTAAAAACGGTAGAGATGTGATACTATAAATATAATGCCAGTCCGTTTCCCTTATGCTTTGTTCATATAGGTAATTTTCATCTTGACACAAACACACACACACACACACACACACACACACACACACACACACACACACACACACACACACACACTTACTTATGCATGAATGTATTTAAACAGTCAGTCAGGAAATACGTCAAGGAAGTTTTGTAAATCACATTTTACCAGTTTGATCAAATGCAAACAAAGCAAATAGTTTTGCGTTGTTGAAAACAAAATCATTTAGAATATTCCTTCAGAAAAACGGAATATTTAAATTTTTCTCCGTGATTGTGTACTCGAGTTGTAGAAAACTTGAAAATAACGCTATTTCATATTTTAAGGATTTACACAGGAACTAAATGTCAGTTCGAAAATGTCAAAAAAAAGTAAGGTAAACCAGAATATTCGCGTAATTCTCAGAAGCATGTGTTTTAATAATGAAATTTTAAAAGTTCCTTTGCTAAAAGAAGTAGAAGGAAGGCACTAAAACCTGGATCCCCCCCCCCCATTTTTTTGTGCATAGTATAGTTACGTTAATTTGAGGAAAAGGTTCTTTCACCAATGAGAGAATCTATTTCTATTAAGTGTTCACATTAACTTTTTCGTTGTGGACTGAAAAGAAAAGGTAAAATACCTTTCACGTAGCCTTTCGTATAATCAAAATGACCGTGCACGTTATGATTCTCAAAAGAAAATGAATAATAATGATTATATATCCTTTTTAAGAGACGTGCCCTTAATGTGTCTTGCTATGGATAGTTAACTAATTAACTTAACTATTTTGTTTATTGTGTTTCTCTCTTGATATATTGCCGCATCCGGAAACTTTTTTTCTCTTTTTTCCCTGTAGTTTTTTTTTTTTTTTTTTTGCGAAGCAGTAGACGTAAGCCCTGCTCCAAGCTTTCCTCAGTTGTTATTTTATGATAACAGAAATGGAGAAACAAATCCACAGTGATGTGTGGGACAGATTCCCGAAGGCTCTCTCTGTAGAGATTTGTTTTAAATATATTTGTACCCATACATAACTGTGGATTTGTTTCTCCATTTCTGTTATTATAAAATAACAACTGAGGGAAGCTTGGGGCATTTTTAGCTTTCTGTAAAAGAAAACTATTGTGCCGGCTTTGTTTGTCCGTCCGCACTTTATTCTGTTCGCTCTTTTTTCTATCCGCACTTGTTTCTGTCCGCACCTTTTCTGTCCGCCCTCAGATCTTAAAAACCACTGGGGCTAGAGGGCTGCAAATTGGTATATTGATTTTCCAGCCTCCAGGCATCAAACACACCCAATTGCAGCCCTCTACCCTTGGTAATTTTTATTTTATTTAAAGTTAAAGTTAGCCATAATCGTGCTTCTGGCAACGATATAGGATAGGACACCCCCGGGCCGTGGTTAAAGTTTCATGGCCCGCGCCGCATACACCATTATATCGAGACCACCGAAAGATAGATCTATCGGCGGTGGCCTCTATTTTACGCCGTAGCGACTGAGCAGAAAACTCGATTGCGGCTAAGAAACTTCGGCGCATTCTTTACTTGTTTAATAACAGTAATGATTGTCCACTATCACAAATTTTTGACAACAGAAAAGTACACTAAAATTTCTTGTAGATTCTTGTCAACATTTTGAAAATAATTTATATTACATAAGGAAATAATGTTTTAATTGAGATAAATGATATCTGTTACAAAATATCGAAATGTTGATTAACATTTACAAGAATATTGGTAATTATAAAAACCTCTCTCTCTCTCTCTGTCTCTCTCATATAATATATATATATATATATATATATATATATATATATATATATATATATATATATATATATATATATATATATATATATATATATATATATATGTGTGTGTGTGTGTGTGTGTGTGTGTGTGTGTATACACACACACACACACACACACACACACACACACATATATATATATATATATATATATATATATATATATATATATATATATATATATATATATATATATATATATGTATATATATATATATATATACATACATACATATACATATATATGTACATATTTGAGTGCACTTAACTGAGGATTATCTAAACTTCATACCACAAATAGACTGATTAAAGAATGAATGACTTTTTAGGGAGAATGATTTTAATAGGCAATAAATTGGGTAAATCCGTAATGAGATGTATATCAAAATCTAAACAAGAAGTTCATTTGGATGAATGATATTTTTATTCCTCTCCAAAAATAAAAGAAAATCATTTGAGCATACAAGCTTAAACAATTAACAGAATAAAAGTTAGAATGAAATAAAAAAAATCTATTTGACTGGCAGTTGAATGTTTAGATTTACGAAAACTTGGCAGCATTTAAAAGTTATAAAATCTCATTTGATAGGCAGTTTTCATTTTTTTTATGAATGATAGCTTGAAGCATCAGGAAGAATTAATTATTACTAAATTAAACGTATGTACGCATACAATTATTCTTAAAAAGGTGTCAGTAAATTACGATAACCAGTCGATGTCTCGAGGCGTTTTTTGATTAAAGTATTTTCAGTTTAGTAAATTGAAAAACTTGAAGTGAAAACCAGGAAAACAATATATTTATTTTTCAGATGTGTATAAGGTCATGGATCATGAAGACGCTAGTTAGAGAGAGAGAGAGTTAAAATTTAAGTATATCTTAGTTTAACCAGACCACAGCTGATTAACAGCTCTCCTAGGGCTGGCCCGAAGGATTAGACTTATTTTACGTGGCTAAGAACCGATTGGTTACCTAGCAACGGGACCTACAGCTTATTGTGGAATCCGAACAACATTATGACGAAAAATGAATTTCTATCACCAGAAATAAATTCCTCTAATTCTTCACTGGCCGAGAGAGAGAGAGAGAGAGAGAGAGAGAGAGAGAGAGAGAGAGAGAGAGAGAGAGAGAGAGTATAATTTAAGAGAATTATTGGGTGATAATAATCTCGTATAACAGTGAAGAAGCATCAGACAATAAGAACAGCGCGTTCTATTATGCGCATTTGCACTCTCGTTTGTCATATTAATTAGGTACAATGTGAACAGAGAGCGCACAAAGGAGAATGGAGGACTATTGCGCGCTCTGGACCATCCATCTTCTCAGAACGAACACTGAAAAAAAATTATTCTCTCTCTCTCTCTCTCTCTCTCTCTCTCTCTCTCTCTCTCTCTCTCTCTCTTATGGTGTATCAACGTATTGTACCGTTACGAAAGATCAATGGTAAACTTTGCGATGAATGCAAAACCAGAGATGGTTTTCCTCTTCTCTCTCTCTCTCTCTCTCTCTCTCTCTCTCTCTCTCTCTCTCTCTCTCTCTCTCTCTCTCTCTCGTAGTAAGGACAAACAGAAGCTGATTAACATGAGACCAGGTTCACAGGAGTAATTCCATCTCCAGAATCAGTTTCAAAGAAATTTTTAGTTTGCCTGAAGTGTATTGTTTGAGTAGGAATGCATCATAATGATGCCACAGAAACCTAAACAAGCAGGTGAAAGAATTCGCTCCTTATTGGTGATATGTAATCATTTCTAATGAATGAAAAATAAAAAAAAACATCTTTTTGTTAACGGGTAATTTGTAAAACCACAGACTAGACCAAGACTTCAAGTCTAATTATCGTATGAGAAGGTATATGCCTTAGTGTTTTTTAAACAGGTTCCTTTATTTCGTTGGAATTGTTTATTTATTTTTTCTGGATTTTCTCCTAACGATAGTTTGTATCGTATGAATGGTATACGTCTTTACCTTGATGTTTTTTAACAGTTATTAATTTTTTTTATAATTTTGCATTCGTTTATTGCATTACATGTATTTTTTTTATTCTCTCTTAATGTTGTTGTTCTTTTATTACCGCTTACAATTTTATTTCATGAAGCTGTTTTTATCCGTATGATGATGATAATGATGATGACAATGATAACTAAAACCTTCATTATTACTGTTATCATTATCATATACAATAACAATGGTAGTGATATCCAAAATAATAATAATAAAGATGCTAAACTCCAAAGTTCAATCAGGAAAAAAGTAAGAACATATTATTATCGTTTTTATTTACAACAACAATGATAGTGATATCCAAAATAACAATAAAGATGCTAAACTCCAAAGTTCAGTAAAAAAAGTAATAAAAACACATACAACAGCAGAATAACTCTAGACTGAGCACGACGTTATCATAACATTAAGCAAAGGAAAGGCCCCTTGTTATATACACACTTGCGAGGAAGGCTCGCATGATGAAGATTCTTAGGGAGATCTGTCTCCTGGGGGCCGTAATATGTCTCCGGTCCGCCTAAAGGAGACTGTTCTTGGTCGGACTAATCAAGAGAGTATATATTAAGATAATGCTCCGTAAGTCTTCTTCGTGAAGAAATTGTTATTAATTCCGGAGGTTATTTTTGTTCTCATATTATTATTATTATTATTATTATTATTATTATTATTATTATTATTATTATTATTATTATTAAAGCATCTTTATGAAGGATTTATATTAATTCCCGAAGTAACGTTTCCTTTTCTTCTTCTTCTTCTTCTTCTTCTTCTTCTTCTTCTTCTTCTTCTTCTTCTTCTTATTATTATTATTATTATTATTATTATTATTATTATTATTATTATTATTATTATTATTATTATTATTATTATTATTATTATTATTATTATTATTATTATTTATTTTTTTTTTTTTGCTGCTCAAGGAAAATTCAATTTTTGATACTTATATTCAAGGTTTCTTATGATTCCCTCTGTGTTACGGGAAGGTCACGTAACAATCGTCCGACCTTTATTTCTTTCGTTGTCTACTCTGGTAAGGACACATTCGAGAAGTGGGATGGAACAAAGGCCCTTATCGTGCTGGAAGTTTAATCGAGTTAGGAAACAACAGAGGCTGGAATAGAATTCCAAAGCATGTCAGCAGAGAGGAAAGAAATAGTAACTGAAGCATTTCATTTGCTGGTGTTCATCACATTCTAAATCAATGCCTTGCAATGGAAAAAGGAGGTGTACATTGCAGTTAAAAAAACAAACTTCATCTCCTCAGAACGCTGAATTGCTGACCATTGTGACAGACTCAGTTCCGAGATCTGGTGTCTCAATGGTCAGCAGTTCAGATCCCTTTGACGGTGAGTTTTATCATCCAGATATACTTCCAGGTGAGAGCAATTTGTTATTATTATTATTATTATTATTATTATTATTATTATTATTATTATTATTATTATTATTTCCTATTCAAGGATGATAAAAATCGGCGAGTTACTGGCAGAACGCAGTAACCCTGAAAAATCAATCATTAGAAAGATAGAGAAAACTGAATGCAGCTGATGTAGCTAGCACATTCAATACTACACATTTAAAAGAGAGTCTTCTACCTATGTTATTATTATTATTATTATTATTATTATTATTATTATTATTATTATTATTATTATTATTATTATTATTGAAAAAGGAGTCAACACGCGTTGTTCCGTCCTTTCTGTTGCCATATGAATAAGAAAGAATTTACAAAGTACAAAATACAAATTTACACCTGCACAATCTTGTGCGTAATCTGGGGCAACAAATAATTTAGTATTCATTATTTATAGAAAAAAAAGAGATTTGCCTTTGAAAGAGAATTGTAAAACGAGGGGATTAAACGTCACTCTGCAAATGAAGTATTTTCGTGTTTGTTACGTTTAATAAAGTAATTCTGTGATTAGATAGTTGTATCTTATTTCTAACAAAATATTAACAACTCCAATTGTTGCACGTAAAACCCACAGAGGACATCATTAAAACAAATCACTAATATTAAATGGTTTCTTTTATAAAGTGTACGGTGGCAGTGAATTTCCCCTTTTCAATAACAAACCGTAAAAAGCGCAGTATTTTTTATGACAAAATTATTTATGTGAATTGTTAAAGATGATGATTAGTTGTGAATCCAGGTATTGTCCGGGCTGAAAATTAATTTGGTTTGTTAATGTTTCCCCTCAGTAGGATAGAATTTAATTGTATCTATTTAATCTGGGAGAATATTATAGGTAATGTGATTTTTATTTTAATTACACAGTAGTAGATCCATACCGCTAAAAAATAATATTATATAAGAGAGGGTCCAAAAAGTAACTTCCTGTCTTTGGTGTGTTGGGTAACTCCCTCCACCTCCTCCCCGCTCCCTCCCCCCCTCCCTCCCTCCCTTCCACCCACCCCCTACCCCGAGGTTCGATCAAAAGTGCTATTATTCTGCATACGTGCATGGGGACCAGTAGCGAGAGACGATGGTCCTGAACTAGGCCTCAACAAGGTCTGACCGTTAGGACGTTACGTACCGTAACGACCTTCGGACCAGGACACTAACGGGTTACTTAAACAAGAGTCAGAGGTTCTATCGAGGTTACACACAAAGCTACCCATGAAACAAATGTGTGCACACCCACCGCTCAGCAAAAAAGCTTACTTCATCCCATCATCAAAAATAGTTTTATAACATTAAAAACAGTTTTGTATTAGTAGGATTAAAACTGCTTACTAGACAATCAACTTCTATCCCATCACAAAAAAGAAAAAAAAAAAAATACGCAGCCTCAACAACAGCACTTCTACGTCTCTTTTTAAACGTGCTGAAGGGCCTACGGTGAGAATTAATGTGTTTATAATAGGTCTAGAGTGACGTTAAGCTATCAATTTGCATATAAATAACTACTGCTTATGTTATCCCCAGTCTCTATTACTCCCCTTAATGGGGAATGGGAGAGGTGTTGGGAAATTGGGAACCTTCCGAGTGTTCGTTTGTGCATTGTAGTTTTTTTTCTCTTTTTAATGCAAAGGTGAAAGGGAAAGGTAAGGAGATCTCGTAGAAAGGAGGATAAAGAGGCAGGGAGAATGGTGATCAGAGAGGCTTAAACCCTACATAAATGCTAGACCTATCTTTCAGGGGACGAAAGATTATGTCAGGAAAAACGAAAGCAGGCGGAAAATTCCAAATCTTGGAATAATTGAAGACAGAAGTGACTGAATCCTGCTATCCAAGAATTCTGTGTTTCACAGAACAAACGTGACAAGAGACTGTGTTTTGGTTAGCCTTAAACAAATACTGATAGGAGGTTAAGGGTTGAAGGTGTCTAGTGTGGACCTCTTGAATCGTCCTACCAACCGAAAAGGATGCTGAGCTTTCCAGGAGGATGCGGTTAGTCTTGCTGCTTGAAATTAGCTGAGAATGCGATAAGTTTGTTGACCTATTTCTATAATTATTTTGTATTCATTTATGGATGTATTGATTTATCTATTCGTTTGCTTACTGCGAGTGGATTCTGTCACCCTTCATACAATATTCCCATTTGACTCCTAAAACAGCATCATTGAAAAATAGATAATTTTGGGGGGTGGGGGAGGCAGGGAATATGCGTCGTTGTACATTAGCCATGTTATGGAACTTACCTTACATGCTGGAACTTACCTTACATGAGGGACAGGGTTGTGGGGTTAGTTGTTGGGTTGGGGTCGGGGAGGGTTGGCCTTTCAGCATTGTCTGGAGTCTGAACATATTGAGAAAGTGATGAGGCAGGACAGGAGTAAAGAATAGAAAACCATTCATCCTCTGTTAGTACAAAATCCAAAGATCTGTTATCCACAAGGGAAAGCAGCGTTGAGCGTTATTTTTTGTCTCTCCTGCGACCTTTCATCAGGATGGTTTGATTTAGGAGTGTTTTGAAGGAAAATAAATTAGGGATGTTAAAATAAAGAAATAATTTTTTAACAACTTTCCCGGCCATTTTTCCTTTTCGTAATTCAATCTTTACAGAAAAGGTCGCACCATTGTTACAACAAAATTTTGGGGAAAACTGTTACTGCTGTTCTAGATTTTTTTTTATGGAAAATAGTCATTCCTGTTCTAGATTTTATATATGAAATATAATGTTAACTTGTACAAGTGCTTTCACACTTAGTAAAGCTTTTACTAATTGATTCTTTCATGTGATTTCGTTATCAGAAATATGAGGAGAGCGATTCAAACATAAAATTTTATACAAAATAATAACATGAGTGATAAAATGTAAACATAAAATAAATATTAAATTTGGTGCAAGAACTATCTTAAGTGTGACAGAAAGCTTTTGGAAGACTGACTGATAATGGAAACGGAACACGCTCTCGAAAGCCTTCTGTAAAACATTCTGTATATTTCAACCTTTATATAAAGGTGGAAGTTATACTGTAATAAAACGCTGCCAAGAAGTGTTTCAGGACCGTTTGATTCCATAATTCCATTTTGTACAAGAAGTTAAACAAAAAGTTAATACGATATTCATTTTCACGAGTGTTTTGAGACCTGATTTTTATTTTACGATTTACCCTTTGCATACGAAATAAATTCCCCAATTCCCCAGTCAGCGTTGGAAATTAGTGTCGAAGTTTCTTTATTTTCTTCCAAAGTTATCGACAGCTATGACTACTTATGCCATGTACATTGTAGCATTGAACGCTGACCTTTCAGAGAACAAAATGACTGCAATTACATAGGGTTAGAAGGGTAAAACAATACGCATAATATCACATATATAACATTTCGTTTATTTATCACCGGCAACGTAGATAAAGTAATATTTATTTTAGACAAATTGAAGGAAGTCTTGTTATAAAAAATGGTTGCTGTACATTTTATAGTGGGTATACATGTTATTTCCAGATTTGTTAAATTCTATTTGCCCTATAGCTACGAGTAAACAATAAGAAAAATCTCGAGGTCATGCATCTGTCCAAATGATCAAGCCAGTGTTATTGTAGCCAATGTTCATAAGTCCAAGGGAAGCTTTGATACAACACTATCATCCTGTCTACTTGCTTAGCTTTGTCACCTTAAGTTGTGGCGATGTTCATAGTTATAATAGAATTTTATGCTTGTTGATAGTGTTTTGCCATTCATTTCTGTTTTACGTATAGACACATTCCATTCTGTGCAAGCTGATTTGCAAGTAATTGGTCTTGTAGACTTATTTTGTTTAAATATTCGCATATTTTAATAATAATAATAATAATAATAATAATAATAATAATAATAATAATAATAATTATTATTATTATTATTATTATTATTATTATTATTATTATTATTATTATTATTATTATTATTATTATTATTATTATTATTATTATCCCGAGTCCTGAGCTGCTTTTTACTTCACAACGCTGCTGTGAAGCGCTGCCTCAATTTTTACGACTCCGTTCTATCCCACAACGAGACTGTCAGCTCGGAGGACTTTGAAATGATATATTTTGGCGGTTGTAATAAATTGAAAATGTTTAGAATAGTCATGTTTCAGAAGACTCTACTGATAACGGAAAAATAGCGCCGCAAAGTCTTGTTAGTTCTTTTCCCATTTTCCTCACGTTCTTTGCTCGCAAAAACTGATACAAAAACTTTTTTAAAAGCACATATAAAGAAATATAAACGGTTCTTCCAATTCCGTGTCAGCTGCGTTCATTGCGTCTTTCTCTTGCTGGCGCTTTAGGGCCGATTTGTCACCGATCTTAAATGGTGCCGCAACATCTTTATCGACTCTGCCTCCGGATGGGTGCGAAGTCGGTAAATATTTCCTGTATCGCGCGAACGAAGCTGTCAGACCAGAAACATTCATTAAGGACTTCATCAACAGAGAGAGAGAGAGAGAGAGAGAGAGAGAGAGAGAGAGAGAGAGAGAGAGAGAGAGAGAGAGAGAGAGATGGGTCTTATTGTGGTGAAATGTGTTTATCTGTGTGTGTGTATGTATGTATGTATATATATATATATATATATATATATATATATATATATATATATATATATATATATATATATATATATATATATATATATATATATAGAGAGAGAGAGAGAGAGAGAGAGAGAGAGAGAGAGAGAGAGAGAGAGAGAATAAGTCATTGTAGAGGCACACTCTCAGATCTATAAAGAAAGAGAGTAGAGGAAGGGAGAGTGAGTTACTATTTGTTACAACATTTTCCTAGTTATGTTCATGAACAACGAACACCGTTAGAGAGAGAGAGAGAGAGAGAGAGAGAGAGAGAGAGAGAGAGAGAGAGAGAGAGAGAGAGAGCAGAGTTAATCCAATTCAATGCAGCATGCTATTGAATACTGGGAAGCACATGTATTCAGACAAGGGGCAGCATAAGGGCAGAAGCGGTTATTGTACCTATGAATAAAACACACACTTGGGCCGTTTCTGTAACACCTGTGGCCATTAGTAAGACATGCAAACACCAGTCGCCCACATGTTTATCATCGATTTACCAACCAGACAGGTGTGCCCGTGAAACCGTTTCAGAGGATGAGTCCTGGTTACCTCAGCTACTGAGAGTTTTAAGTTCAGGTATTATTTTAAAATGTGAGTATTCCTTATCGTCACACGTTAAATGTCGAACCAGTGTTGATGGATATTTATTTTACACTGGAAGCTTGGACATAAAAAAACGCCTTGCATTATGAAGTGGAAAAATAAAGAAAAAAAATATAATGACGGGCAAACTTTAGATAGTCATGTACATAGAAAGGAACAATGTATAGTCATGTAAACGAAGTCATTCAACATTCATTATCCTGCTAATGTCGCCATAGAGGTCCTCATCGGGATGTGTCAAGATTGTATCAAGGAGATAGACAAATTTTGTATTTTTTTTTTTTTTTAACGGGGTCATAACAATTCTCGTCACTGAATTCTTTTGAATAAAGACAACGTAGCCTTTTCCCAGATTATGTCTGGTTGTTATTGTAGGCCACAATGTTTTCTCACGTAAACTCTTAGAAGCGCAAGATTACCATTAATTTCATTACTATTACCAAATAGTTAAATGACGGAGCTTCCTTAGACTGAAATAATATTGTATACAGAAAAGTCTTGGTATGTCACACAGTTAAGAATCGATAGAATAATAGAGAATGGGTTTCTACAGGAATGTTAGTTGCTATATAGCAAGAATGTAATGATATTTACCCAGGAATTTGTATAGGATCAGCTCAGACCGTCACCACTGCAAAAAATTAATAACACAAAAGTGGACAGTCATGTCTTTTCTCTTATGGCCATTGTTGAGGGCCACGGAGAAGATAGGGCGGCTTATATAAATTATTATTATTATTATTATTATTATTATAATTATTATTATTATTATTATTATTATTATTATTATTAATTTGAAAGTACTTTTATGGGATAATTACACAATGGCATTAGCGTGCAAAGTATCTTTCTATGGAATAAAATGCTAGTATGGGTCACTTAAAGAAAACAAAAATAGATAGAATATGAAATAAGTCCAGATAAATCAGCAAAAAGATGGATATGTGCAAAAATAGAAAAAAAACAACATAGGGCTGTCATTTGATATATTTATATTACTATACACACACGCACACACACAGATACAGACAGACCTACATGCATATACAATAAATGCACCTAGAGGAGGTAGATAGACAATGTAAAAACGTTGTCCGAAAGGAAGGGTTGTATTGTCCAGGTCGTGGTATCACACCAGTATTGCCTGGACTTCGCGGCGTGTTGGTCCCAAGCTCAACCCCTGTTTATAGCTAAGGTTTTTCCTAACAACACGACCTTTCCTACCCATTGATATATATATATATATATATATATATATATATATATATATATATATATATATATATATATATATATATATATATATATATAATATGGTGTCTGGGGCATTTCATACATCTACCCTCTATTTCCTCAACGGCCTCGGTTTGGCTCTCCCAGGTCCCTGCGTGGGTAGAAAGGAAGATTAGACCCTGATTGTTTGTTTATATTTTCATCTTTCAGTGCGTTTTATTACTCTGCTCTGACCTGCCCCTTGCCTCTGTTGCTCATTAGGCACCTATAGACCCTTAAACTTTTAAGTTAGAGAGAGATAAATGAAGCACTGTCAGAAGAGGGGCAGATGCATTGCTGAGAAGTCTTCTCTGTAGGCAAATGAGGGACTTAAAGTTGCAGAAGTTTTCTGTGCATTGGGTTCATCCAGCAGTGAAAAATTAGTGGATGAGAGTCTTGTGTTTAATAAAGAAAACTGGTTTGATAAAGAAATCTTTGTGTGTATATAATATATATATATATATATATATATATATATATATATATATATATATATATATATATATATATATATATATATATATATATATATATATATATATATATACACATATATCACATTTATTTATTTATATATATATTTTTACCTACGCCGTTTACTCCAGTGTGGGGGGAGGGGGGCGGTTACCATCTCCATGTAATTTTTCTTGACGTCAGCAGGTACTGGTAGCTATTTGAAGCTGGGTGGACTGGTGAGTTGTAGGGCGGGAGCGATGCACAAACATAGCAAGCATGATCTGAGCGTTGCACCACTCAGTTACAGTGCCCGCTTTGACTGGTTTTACCTCCTGAAATTGCCACGCACATACACACACACACACACACACTTATATAAAAAAAAAATGTTCTGCAAACAACAGCGTTATACGAAATCAAACAACGAGACGTGGAAGCGTGAGGTTCATTTATCAGCCAGACAGAACAAATGGTTTTGCACTCGATAATATAAATAATGAAGGTAAACATATATAAATGGCTGACATACGTCTTAATCTGCCCAGTGAATTATGGCTATGTTTAACACTTTTGTGGTAATGTACACACCCCTTGTGTGGGGACATTTCTCATAATTTAAACTTGCTTCAAGTCGAGGATATGGGGACTTTTTATGTTTCAAGTTCCATGAGGGGTGCATATTGTTTCTTTAAAATTCTACATTTTGGAACTTAATGCCAGTAATTATTATGGTGAATGACGATGATGATATTCAGACTGTTTCATGTATTATGTCCAGTTTTTTTTAATGAAAATAATTTATGAGACGACTTACTGAATACATCCATTCAAAACTTAATGATCTCTGTGAGGCTCGTGCATATGAAGCCCTTCCCCTGATGGTATATGATTTTAAACATTTTCTTTGAACATAATTGAACATGCCATCAATATCCTTTTTATCATTGTTAATAAGTATCCGGTCTTATACAGAGCAACCGTGTATAAGTGAATAAAGGAAATGTGTACAGGAATAAGTAAATAAGTCAGATAGCTAAACTTAGTTTTCTTTCAAGGGCAAATGTAACCTGGAAAGCCACAGCCAACGCGTGCAGAGAAAACAAACCGAGTAAGTGATTCAATTGACCGAAGTCTTAATTCCTCTTCGCGAAGCTTAATTTAAGGGGCAGTGGCAGGAAGTCCAGCGTGGTTGGGACGTTGGCCCCTCCAAAACGCAGACTTAATGAAGCGAAATTTCGACAGACAATGCGAGTCCCGGCGGTCTGCGATAGCAATCAAAGAAAATTACATCTCTGGGTAAAAGCCACCGTCGGCAGACCCACGGACTGGCGGATGGACGGACTGATGGCCTGGACTCTCCCCCGTCGTCGATTCCGCTGACACGGACCTTAACTGAAAAATTCATCGGTGACTCGAGACCGTGCGTGTAACCCGTCGTCATATGTGACGAGGGTCGCGTGTGTAATCGCTGCTTGAGCTTCGTAAGGTTAATTAATGCTCCAGTGGTCGGATGTTTTTTCCCCCACGTCAGGTTTTGTCTAATTGTCAATTAATGCTCTAGACTCCTAGAGGCTTTTCGTTCCTGCACTTTTCTGTTTGTTTTGCAAGTCTGCGAAGGACAGGCATGCAAGGAATTAAATATAAAGAGGTTGGTGAATGTTTAGATTATGCTTGAACAGACAGATAAACTGACAGATAAAGAGGCGTACCCTGCTATCTGTGAAAAAAAAAAAAAAAGACAAAGGAATCCGACCACTAGACTCACTGACTTTTGAGTGCTTGGGCCTCATTTCAAGCCTACCACTGCTTATAAACTTGCAGCAGAACTTGAGGGTTTGTTTTGAAAGGCAATGAGCAAGTCGCAGGGTCAAATCTTTATTTTGTCAGGTTTTGTTTCGTTGTTAATTACTTAACAAGGGCTGTCTTTGTTAACGTTTGTCCGCATTTCTGGAAATGCATATTGCCTTAACATTTCACTCTAATCTATGTTTAGTCACTCCTGTTTAAGACTTACTGTGCTTACTGTAAAAGAAAAATTAAGTTATTTTTGCCATGAGAAACATAACTACTTTTCTTGTCCACAACGCATCGAATTCTTATTTTTCTTTTTTTCCACCCACTTAAGTCAGGGGATTTGACAGTGAAATTGACGTATTGTTTTCCTCTTTTATCTCGTCCATTTTATTATTTTATTTCATTCCTTTGTAATGGCAGACGTACTATGTATCATCGTATTGACAACTGAGGAATTTTTATGATAGTTGCCGTCAGTGTGCCGTAAACACCTTGCTGAGACTTGCTTTTTTTATGACATATTTGAAGCCGTAAGTGTCAAGCCATCATTTATTTCCTCATAAATGAATGCCCTCTGTCGCATGATGACAATTCTTCTTTAGGCCACGAAAAAGTACTGGAGAAGTACATGTATAAATGTGTACGCATACTTGAAGCCGATGGCAATCCCCTTAATGTTCCCGTATTCTGGCTGCTCCTTCTGCTGTGAAAGTCACCAAATAGCCAGGCCCATTTGGCTGGAAGTCCATTCCATGCATTACTAATGCAGGTAAACAGAGAGGCAAGGCGACATTTATTCGCGGCGGTTCTAGATGTGAGTATGATACAGATAAGAGGAAATATATGACGATGAATGTTTAATGTGAGTCATCTGGATACTTGTTAGTTTGGTGGAAAACGGCGAAAAAACCCCTGTAAGACTAAATAGCGACGGGGAGTGATATTGTCTCGTAGCAGAGATGTAGAGGGTAAATAGACAGGAATAGTTACCACGATGCCAGTAAAATAATATTGTCTTCGTTATGCAGTTAATATTGAGCGTGTCAGAGATGATTACACGGCAATTATACGGAAGAAAAATAAAAAGGTCGAAAGAGCTCATTTCCCTAATTGTCTGTCTTTGCTTCCTTGGGCTAGGTGACCTTGGTAGGTGATTTGGGTGAAAAGGTAGAACTGTACAGATGAAGTGGCTGAGAGGTCTGGAAAATCTGTTTTAAAGAAAATAGTGAACCTACTGGAGAAGTAGGTAGTGGATGGTGAAAAATCTTAATGGTGAAAAATACTTTTTCTTGGGATATGTGGCTGAAATTGAAAGCATCAATAAAAATATCTTGCTTTGTTAATCTCTTGGATATATGGTCGAGATATGAAGAATTGCAGTGGTTAAAGAGTAACATGTACATTAGGTTTATTACATTTTACCTAGTTGGCTTGGAAAATAAGATGATCGTGTAAGGTGATTTAAATGTAATAGTTAGAGTTTGTATGTTTGTCACCATTGACTGATTTGTGGCTATTAAAACTGACGTCATGTGTCAAGGAAAGAGAGAGAGAGAGAGAGAGAGAGAGAGAGAGAGAGAGAGAGAGAGAGAGAGAGAGAGGGGGTGTCTAAATTACTTCCAGTGAATATTAATGGAGTGTCAGAATAAAAAACTGACCATTTATGTATATATAGTCAGGGATGGAAGGACGAAGGAATGAATGGAAATGTTCAGAAAAAAAAATTGTAGCAAATATATTTGTAACAGGCGTGTCACTCTGGGCGTATGGCATGTAAGCTACGGGAACAATATTCCAAAATTAATTATTCGAGACGGAGGTGTAAGTATTTAATAAATGAAAATGCCATTATTTTGATACTATTCACATAGTTATTCTCACTGGGTATGTATAAGCAATGCAATAGCAAAGATGGTTATTCTAATAACAACAGCAAAATAAATAATGACAAACGGTGCCAATAATAATAATAACGTGACAGCATTACACCTTATTAATCAAGGGAAAACCATCATAACCAGGCTTTTCCGAGTCAACATTTCATAGTTGGCTCTTTGCATAAATTATCAGCCAGTGGAAGTCAACACAAAGCACCAAAAAAAGACGTAGTGATTACATTTCTCAGATAACAAAGGACTGTAACAAGTAATTAATATACTCCTGTACATGCGTAGGAGAACAATATCACATTATGGCTTTTTTTTAATGTTTCATTGTCAGATCAAACAAAATGGATGAGTTTCAGTTTATCCATGCCTTAGGGAACTGTGAGTGTTTGTTTAAGTAAACAGAACGGTAAAGGAGTATCCTTTAGCATGAGAACGTGCGTGAATGTCTTTATATATGCGGTTGTTTGTCATAATCTATTTATCTAGTAGTTTTGTATCTTTATTTCTACAAACGCACATGCACGCAAGCACTCACTCATATATATATATATATATATATATATATATATATATATATATATATATATATATATATATATATATATATATATATATATATATATATATATATATATATATATATATATATATATATATGTATGTATATATATATATATATATATATATATATATATATATATATATATATATATATATATATATATATATAGTATGAAATATAGCCAAGCACTAAGGAAATACAAAGTCGTCCACGACGTACGTCTTATTCCCCATTCATAAACAAATTGAAAGCGTTTTGTCGCTTCTCTCTCCCTCCCCGTCACCGAACTTTTCCTATAAAGGGACGGGTGTCATCAGACGTTGCTCTAGAAAGGTTGTGTCCTCGTAGGAGACATTTCCCTAAACAAACTGAAGATGCAAATCAGAAAACATTCAATTTCATTTTCAATATACTTCTGAAACTCTCGTCTTTCAGAGAGGACACACGGCCATGTCAGAGGACGTTCGCCTCCCAGCGTGAAAATACGGGGTCTTTGATGCTACTCTGCAATCAATTTACAGCTGTTTTGTAGTATTTCCAGGGAAATAAGCCTTTCCGCTCGTTACTATATCACTTAGATTTTGATGGGACAAATGAGGAATGTGCGGTATCAGCATTTCCTATCAGTCTGCGATGTGTTTGTTTGTTTTTTTTTTTTTTTTTGAAAAGTACAGTCTCGTAGCGATGTTTAGTATTTTGCTAAAGAGAGAGTCATTTTTCAAAATCCCAAACATCACTAAGAAATTGTATATTTACGAACTCACACACTAACACACATATAAGTATATATATTTATATATTTATACTGCAAGTGTATTTATATATATATATATATATATATATATATATATATATATATATATATATATATATATATATATATATATATATATATATATATATATACATATATATATATGTGATAGATAGATAGATAGATAGATAGATAGATAGATAGATAGATAGATAGATAGATAGATAGATAACTGTAGGATATTATTAGCTGAAGAAAATTTTACTGAAGGCCGAGTTTTCTCTGATGTCGAGACGTCAGGTTTGAATATTGCTAAAATTCGCAACAAATATGAAGTTCTGATATTCGCACCGGAACTTCGGAACTAGCCATAACGTTCATTTCATTGCATTTCGATAATTATATCCAAGTTGTAATGTTCACACTAAACAAAAGTTTTGTGTGAAAATTAAAAGTTTATACATCAAGGAACCATTACCCGTGTTTTCAATATCGATTCGTAAAATGATTAATGGAAATCGAATTTATGTCTTTTATTTCGAATTGTAGGACGTTTTACTTAGCGATTATTTATTTATTTTCTTAGGAAGCTGGAGGCGAAAAGGCATTTTACTTGGGCAGCAGACTTACCACTGCATATGAAAAAGAAAATTTCAAAATTAAAGGAAGATTTTAATTGTATAAAATGAAGATATTATAATCTGAACTTTACTTGTACCGGAAGGGGTCTCGACTCTCATAAAATGAATTTTTCAGTAACTTCTATACTTAACTTCTGTCTGGTCAATTTATAATTTTTCGTATAACTGGAAAGGCTCTCATTTACTCTTCCACTTCGTCTCTGCTGTTGGGGCAGAGTGTACAGGGCCACACCAGCCCTCTTACTCAGTTTTACATTATGTGAAGCGATCTACCGCCCAACCATTCTTTAATTTTCACCTATTACTTCTTCCGGTAATTTCCATTCTTTTGAACAAAAGACTTTGTCACTCTGTAATCTCTTTATAATATTTCTCTACTCTCTGATCTTTCATCGTTACTTTTCGATTTTTTCATTTATTTTAATATAAGGGTTTGTTGTTTGGGCTGTGCTTTTTCGTTTATGTGACATGCTGTCTTTCCTCGTTCCACTTTTTTTGGTTTTCTGTAAAAGAAAACTATTGTGCCGGCTTTGTCTGTCCGTCCGCACTTTATTCTGTCCTCATTTTTTTCTGTCCGCACTTTTTCTGCCCGCCCTCAGATCTTAAAAACTGCTGAGGTTAGAGGGCTGCAAACTGGTATGTTGATCATCCACCCTTCAATCATCAAACATACCAAATTGCAGTCCTCTAGCCTCAGCAGTTTTTAATTTATTTATGGTTAAGATTAGCCATAATCGTGCTTCTGGCAACAATATAGGATATGTCACCACCGGGCCGTGGTTAAAGTTTCATGGGCCGCGGCGCATATAACATTATACCGAGACCACCGAAAGATAGATCTATTTTCGATGGCCTTGCTAATACGCTGCAGCGGCTGTATAGAAAACTTGACTGCGCCGAAGAAACTTCAGCGCATTTTTTACTCGTTTTTCATCTCGCCTGTTCATGATGTTGCAAGTAAACTTGCTTAGCAAATTAATCCTAAATCTGTCCTGTTCCTTATGACCGAGACACATTTTGCATGTAAATAGCAATATCTACTTTATTCTGATATCTTGAAGGATTGGTAGGTATTATTGTTTGTAGCGTACTTCGGTGCAAACAGATCTTGTTTATCTACAATTTTTAATGGTATTGTTCGACGAATTGGCGCTGAAACTGTATCAACTTTCTCGCAAGATTCTCAGAAATTTCTGAAGACCCTTCCTTCACGTGTTCATTCATTTCCTAAGAAATGGAAGGAGGGAATATAGAATTTAGGCAAAGGCATAGCGCTGGGACCTATGAGATCATTCGGCGCTGGAAAGGAAATTGAGAGTGGAAAGGTTTGAAAGTCGTAAAAGGAGGAAAACCTCGCAGTCGCACTATGAAACGATTGTTAGGAGAGGGTGGATAGCAAGATGGAAGAAAGAGAATATGAACTGAGGCACAATAAAAGGAATGAAAGGGGTTGCAGCTAGGGGTTGAAGGGACGCCCCAATGAAACTTTAAGTAATGCCTACAGTGCACCGCATGAGGTGCACTAACGGCACTACCCCCCCTACGGGATTTCCTAAGAAATGTGACCACTTTAGGTCTTGAAGTTACTGACTTATTGATTTTCACCTGTCACGCTTTCCGAGATCTTTTATACCTTGCCGTAAAAGTTTGGAGCAATGAACGAATTCTCATGGCAGTACCAGAGTCGCCCCCGCCTCTGCTTGAAGATCACCCCCGTCACTAGCATGCGCGGTTTTATTTTTGTACCAGTATCGAATGAAGTAATCTGTTCGGGTGGTGGAAAGTTCGTCGACAAGATGCTAAAAGATGCAAAATAAAAAAGAGGGGGAGGGGGTTCTCGTGTGATGACGTCATTACATTTTACATCTCGAGCTCAATAATCTCCTTGAAGGTCACCATCTTCAGCGGTGTAAAATGAAATTCAATGGAATCCCTCTTTTCAAAGTGACGGGAATATGTTTTTGATGTTCTCTGTGGAATTTCACAAGTATTGCAGTGCTTTTGATGTTGTCGGGGCATTCGACCGTAGGTGACAGAATTCTGTTATTCAAAATTCCGGTATAATATTTCGCTCTTTCCCAGATTCGTGCAATACCTCTACTTTACAAACGCGAATCGCTAGAATTTTATATTAATTTTCTCATTTTTGTAAAAGTTCTTTGTGATGTGCTCGATATGCCGTTGGGAGTCTGGGTCAGTAGGTGGAGGGTAACCGCCAGCAATTGCCATGCACTCAAATTTTCGTATTCCATTATTAAAGAAAAACTTTACCGGTCTTCTTAGCACTTGAAAAGGAGACCAAAAACGAAAGGCAAATTCCTTTGGCACAGAACCTCATTAGATTATCAGGGGAGTGAATACATCAGTTCAAAAATCAGTACTGAGAAACTTTCAACCGTGCTTAAGAATTCAGCGCGAGACAGAAGCCACCTGACTACGTGTGGTTATTTTTGTTATTTTCTATTTCTTTTCGTCTCGAGTTTGACGACCTGAACCACTCTCCAGAACCTCGAGTGAAACGCTGCTTCCTATTTAGGAGGAAAGTCTGGGGCTTTCGTTTGAGGTCAGTGCCAAAAGCTTTTGCTTTCCGGTTTTATTTTCTTATTTCCTTAATCTCTGGTTGATGAAAGGTTCAGTGACCAAGTCAAGAATCTTAGTGCCCAGCTTTTAGAGCTAGATTTTATCATTATTATGACGGTGCATTCATCAAGAAAGATTCCCAATAAGCAAAGTCGAAGTGAACACACACATCAATCATATATATATATGCATATTTTGGTGTGCGTATATGCATGTGTTTTAATATATATATATATATATATATATATATATATATATATATATATATATATATATATATATATATATATATATATATATATATATATATATGCATGCATTTCTCCTTAGTTTTTTCCGAGTAATGATAGGCTTTTCATGCTTGTGGGAGGCTTCCATGAAAGGACCTAACAGTGATCATTGCCACATCCTTACTCTTACTGGCATTTCGTGAATGAATCCCGGCGCAGAAAACTTCCGCAACATTAACATTTGGATAAACCTGTAAACTCTCATGCTCCCTGGATATCGAGCCCCCTTTCCAGTACCTCATTCACTCCATTTGTTCAGAACTTTCGTTTTTCTGCCTCATCATCCCGAGTTTTCCCATATGATCGAACGATCTCAGATAATCTGAATCCACGCTTACCTTATTAACACTGCATATCTCTTCATGTGTTACTCTCTCAATTCTCTTTACTCCAAAAAATCAGTGGAACCAATTTATCTCAACGTACTGTTCCCTAATACTATCTCCTTGCATTTTAATCCATTTTGTGTGTTTATTAATTTGTTAATATTTTTTTTCTTTTTTTTAATAAGTGGGATCTCATCTTTTTTTATTTCCCTTCACTTCCTAATGAACACCATATCCTTATGAAGCTTGAATTTCAAGTCAATGGCCCCTGTGGGCTTGTGTCATATGAATAGGTCTCATTTACAATTTTTTTCATATTTCATGTGGGCTCAACATTCACGTTTTACTTCCATAAGGAGAGTCCTCTCAATAATTTCTACATACCACTGGCTTTCATAGACACTAAGTTTCCTTAATACGTTTCTCACTTATTCCGGTAAAATCCTTACTGCATCTCTTCTGTGCCTCACCACGACTCAATTTTTCATTTATTCAGTACATTATCTCACAAGTACCAACGCGAATAAAACGCTTCCATTCTCGGAGCATTCATAATTACATTCAGTGGCCCGCCTTTGTAATTTCTGTTTATGCTCTTAACATTACTTTTGTCATATTTACTCTGAAATTGTGTCCCTTTACAAGGACCTTTAAACTTTTATTTTCTCTCTCGTTGCAGTTTACTGTATATTCCCCTTTACTAATGAGTATTATATATATATATATATATATATATATATATATATATATATATATATATATATATATATATATATATATATATATATATCAGTTCCTGCCACCATTCCTACTTAACATAGTAATTGTACTTAGATGCTAATTAAGGTCATTTCAAGTTAGAAACAACTTCCAGATGCCAGGGGTGAGACATTAATTACTGTTAGCTATAGGAAGATAACTTATGTTAATAACGTAAAATTATCGTTCCCAAGAAAGATTTCAATTCAGCTATTGTAGATTGTTATGCCTTTCTCTCTGTTTCGATACATGATTTTATACATTCACACACACACACACACACACACACATATATATATATATATATATATATATATATATATATATATATATATATATATATATATATATATATATATATTAACTTTATCACATACACAATTGTTCTGCGCATTAGTAGAATTCCTTCCCCCCATCAGGCAAAACGACGAGGACCCACACTCCGACATAAGGTAACATGCTCAGATTTGAGGTTTTTCAGCAGTCACAAATACTTTTATCTCTTACTGATTTACTTTTCGATTTCCAAGTTCGACTTTTCCCTATTGACCTGACCTCCATTTTTGCAGTGCATTAATTTAAATTCATAAGTGTTTACCACTGTTTCAAATCGAGACTTATTGGCGCCTTCCACACAACTCTCGATTTTCCTTTGATTGCGCTAATTTTACGTCACATAACCGCATGTGTTCTCAATTGCAGACGGAGTTGCTTGCTATGGAATCCCCCTGTTCCGATTGTGCGTGTGTGCTGTGGTTCTAACCACTGCAACCTATTCTACGGTGCCCTTGAAGTGGCTTTCCCTGGCATCTTCAGTTACCCTGTTGTTATCGTAATTTAGTTCTTCGGCAAGGAGTCTGTTTACCTGTCTAATTTATTCCCCATTCTTCTGATTTTATGTTAATGTAAATAGATATGATTTTAAGTGAACCTAAGTGTTTTACCTGCAACATTCCCTGTTGAGTAAAGCTTTCAGCTCATCTTTTTCTTCTTTTGGTTTTACTTGACACCACAATTTCAGTCAGATATGTAAATTTTCATGGTAAGTAAGTCATTTCCTTAGTTAGATCATAAAGTAACTTCCCTGTTCAGGATTTAAAGTCCCTTCCCAGGCAAAAACATAAATATATATATATATATATATATATATATATATATATATATATATATATATATATATATATATATATATATGTATATATGAAATTTTATCACACCGTGATTTATATACATTCATGAAGCTACAAATGTTGTTCAATATCAAATTCATGCTACTTCGGGAATATCCCTGATGGGGAATTATCACCGAAGGAGAACTTTTTAAGTGATAAATGGATCGGTACTGCCGGGTGTCGATCCCTCGACACAATACCCTCCTACAACTCCAGTCGAAGGTCTACCCACTGAGCCATCTCTTGATGGCTCAGTGGGTAGACCGTCGACTGGAGTTGTTGGAAGGTAATTGTGTCGAGGGATCAAGACCCGGCAGTACCGATCCATTTATCACTTACATCACATATAAATTCCCCTTCGGTGATAATTCTCCATCAGGGATGTTCCGGAAGTAGCGTGAATTTGATATTAAACAACACTTGTAGCTTCATGATATATATATATATATATATATATATATATATATATATATATATATATATATATATATATATATATATATATATATATATATATATACAAAGAGAGAGAGAGAGAGAGAGAGAGAGAGAGAGAGAGAGAGAGAGAGAGAGAGAGAAGAGAAGAAGAAGAAGAAGAAATTCTTCCAAAATTGGCTTATTTCGTCTGATAGGGGAAGCAACAGCTTTTATATTTCAACTCCTGAATTTGGAAGACCCGTATGGGCAGAAATCTATAAGTCTAAACATTACATCATTCATCTCTATCTTGCCAGTATTCTCGAGGTTCCTGGATCCACAACAGTATAAATACCAGGCGTCCATATGTATGTATGTATGTATGTATGTAAATATATATATATATATATATATATATATATATATATATATATATATATATATATATATACTAAGAAATAAAAAGCTCCTCAGTTCAAACACAATGACTGGATTACTAAAAATTTTAAATGTATAGTCTCCATTGTCAGTAGCAACATTTAGCTCTTGTATTAGAGCCCTGTGATCTTACCAACCATTCTTTTAATTTTAAATTATAATGAATCATTGTGCTCTTGATATCAGTATAAGGTATGAAGAAGACAATAAAAAAGTTATAAATGTCTTTTACTAGGTTTGAGTTGTGAAAAGTTTTCAAGATCATCACCAATATATTCCAGGAAAGATATCAGCCCATAATATCCATCTGAGCATTTTTAAAGCAAATGACGTTATTCCTGAGCATTTGAAATTGCAATTTACTCTTTTCTTTCTTTGGTCGCGTGGTCAGTCCTCATTTTGTACCGTTGCCATTCATAGTAGACGTCTAAAGTCAGCTTTATGTTTCTAAAGATTGAGATTTGAAAATGCCTAAAGACTGAGATTTGAAAATGCCTGTGCCCATTGTTACAGCACTTGTGATATTCCTTTGCGTTTGATAAAAGAGCAATTTACAGTATAAATCCAGTAATACTAAAATCTTTACTATGAATGCTGACTTGGTGAACCCAAGCTTGAACTGGGCGCACCAAGTCTCTTATCACCAGAAGTTCCTGACATCGTCCAACACCAGAACCAAGTTAACCAAGTTAACCACTCAAAGTTGGCAAGGAGAGGTCGGGCGGAACTTCCCTAGTTATCAAGTTTACGTCGACTGTGGCACCGTAATCCGTTTTGCATTTAAGGCCATGCTAATCATTTACAAAGGGCTCCTGGGGATTTGCACCAAGGGTATTGACGTTGCTGGAGTTCGTATCTGTTTGACTGACGATCAGGTCTTTTGTACGTTGCAGAGGACGGTTGAACTGGCCACCTGATTGTCTCATCAAAACCATTTTAAAAGATAAAATGGTTAAGCATTTCACAAAGAATTTTTGTAAGATTGAAAGCAATATATTCTAGATGTGAATGTAAGTAGATCGAGACTTGTTGTAATCGTTTGTAAATAATTTGAATTAAAGCTTAAAAAAAATGGAAAACAAACAGACGAGCTCTTCTAAGGATGGTATTTATAGGTAGTGAAAACAGAAGCTGGCAGAGAATTTTAAAATCCGGATTTCTATAAAAAAAAAAAGATTGTCACCGAACCGGGCAAAATCTCTTGAAAAACGTAAGCCTGAAAGGGAAGAGATAATAAACGTTAACGTTTTCCGCACCATCACTGGTGCTGTGTATAGTTTAAACGGTTTTGGATATTACATACTGACGCTTTCGTTATCTAGAGATTCATTCTTCAGGACCTGTCCATTTAATTTTATCTATCACATTTCCCATTATTCATCTCTCTAGGATAAACTTTCCTTCATGAAAGTCCGCTTACAAGTAATAATAATAATATTAATTTCATATAGTAATTTGATATCAACATTTTAAATGCCATCCAGTTAGTAAGATCGCCATCCTAGATATGTCTTTTTCTGTCTTTCTCTCTACCTCTCTTTCTTTCTTTACTATTTAAAACTAGCCATTACTTGAACACTTTTTTGCTCGTGAATGGTCTATTAATCTCCTTTTAATCATTTTTTGTATTATTCAAATTAGAGGGCTGAAGCCAGCTCCGTGCTAATCTTCATATGTGAATTTGTCTTTGGCCAAAAGAGCAATTTCGTCATTAATATTTCAGCAAAAGTGTTCACGCTCTTATTCTTCTTCTCTCCATTACTTATTCATTGAGATTCAACTGCTGGCTCCAGACTTCCAGTAAATTCCGACCCCAAGCATTAAGTTTTCATACTTGCTGATTTATTCCCACACGATTCATAAGCAATGACTTATACCATATGCAAACTAACGTCCTGAAAGTCGAATCGGAGCTTTTCAAATAATGACCCGTGAAAGTCGATGAAACAGAATTGCGCGTTTGGCGAGGAAAAAGTCTCGGCTCCTTGCAGTGGGCGAAGAATGTGCGAATTGCACATCGAATCGTGTATAGGGTACGCGAAGATATGGTTGATATCATGGGGAAATGTTCAAAACTTGACTTTTCTTATGTGTTGTGTTTCTTTGAAACGGCCACCCAACACAAATAGATTAATAATTGCTTCGAGATGGCTTTTTCATGTGGAATTAGTGCGGGACAAATAGTCTTGTGGAAAGCAGATTTATTCTGTAGGTTTATTATAAAGAAAAGATGGATAATAGTTGAAGTCAGCTACTGCCAACATTTCTAATTTATAAATCTGATAAATTTAAACACATTGGCAGGAATACTAATTTCGATCTGTTGAATAAATTTCACTTTCACATAAACAAATGTCAAGTTAATGCAGGTACTGTCTAATGTGAAAATATGAAAGTACATTATCGGGACGATCTAACTCGTTTTACGAACCTTCTCTTAACAAGAATACATTTTATATTAGTTAATTTGTACATAGCACAAAAAAGTACAGCAACAAAACCTAATCTCCTTGATTGAAATCAAAGCAAATTGTGCACTGTCTGATCTGAAAATATAATAAAAATACATTGCAGGAACATATGAATTGCTAAACAAGATTCCCTTCCCTGCAAATGGACGCTAAGTCAAAAAAGCCATCTAAAGCCAATAACGGTGACATAAACAAACCCACAGTAGAACCCAAATAGCCCCATATGAATGGGCTAGCGAGTATTAAGACCCAAGGAATGCGACACATATAAGCAATGATGACATGGATGACCCTTTCATTATGGGTCACAGTCAGAGAGTGAAAAGGCGAAATCCGCGCTATTTTACGCCCCGTTTATGGGAATAAAGGCCCCTTCATGGCCGAAACGCCTTGACACATCTCCCATACCAACGACCAGGCACGAGGGAAATTTATTTCCACGCGAAGCCTTTATATATAAACCTCGCGCACGGTCCCGGAACCATTCAGTACGATCCCAATGCCACGTTAGGATTGTTTACGACGATGCATTGATCGCTTTTCGCTCCTAAGCCTATGCTGGGACACACACAACGCATCTATTTTTGCCTCATTATCTTAGAATTTACAGCTTTTCATAGGTTATCATTGCTGCGCATGCGATAAATAAATCGATTGTTTTTATTTATTGTGATATATCGTTATTGGGACACAGTGAGCAGTATGAAAAATGAAAACAGGTTTTCTGGATTTGCCTAAAGGAACAGCTCACACTAATACATAAAATAATGCTAATAATAATGATAATAATGGGCAAGAGCATTGTGAGCTCTTAAAAGGGCCATCAAGAACTCAGCCATTGCTTTAAATGTCCCTGTGATTATCTGTGACCTGCTTATTAGTACTTCACTCCTTCA
This sequence comes from Macrobrachium rosenbergii, assembly GCF_040412425.1. Classification (NCBI taxonomy): domain Eukaryota; kingdom Metazoa; phylum Arthropoda; class Malacostraca; order Decapoda; family Palaemonidae; genus Macrobrachium; species Macrobrachium rosenbergii. Next base: position 24,271,924 of record NC_089742.1, on the reverse strand, counting down.
AGATTAATATTAATATTCATATTTTCTAAATCGCTTGTCAAAGGAGGTTTAGCCAGAAGTGAATATTCTTTTGACTCTCACTGTATTCATATTGTTAATATCGCTATTGTACTCATATTATCTTGGCAGTCACATTGTACCTGATCTTATCCATATTTCACGAAATATCGTTTTGTTCATATTTTTCACAGTCATTGTATTCATGTCATCCTTGCCACCAGTGTACTGATAGCAACACCGCTATTACATTCTTTATTATCAGGACCATCATTACATCTCATTTCTCCAAAGGATTCATATTCTCTAGATAATAATGCATTCCATATTTCCCTACCACCATCGCATTCACTATCTCCAGCCCATCATCATTACTTCTCCGCAATCAGTGCCATCATTACATTCAAGCAAAGCAAACGGGAAGGCAATACGAGGAGGCCTTCGTACGCCGTCGGTCCCCAGAAAGCGATTTTTCATTCCTGAGAAGTTAATTCGCGTCATGAATCAAAGTCAGCGTGACAAAGTGAGCTGTCTGGCCTCATTCGCACGTTATCATCACAATAGGAGGAGGTCTTGTGTGTATTTCCTCTGGAATACAAGAGGACGATTCACTCTCCGGACGAGTATGTTTCTTCCATGACAAAGGACCTCTTGCTAGATAAGAATGAAATATGAAGGGCTCAAGACTTCATGTGTTATATAAGCGAAGAGAGAGACAGAGACACACATGAATTATTTAGATTCTTGCTCTCGAAATGGGCTAGGAAGCTGCAGCTTCATCCTGAACGTCAGTCCTAAAAAGCTTCTTACAGACTGCAAGGCTCTGTGTCACCGGCAGTGGGTCGCATTGAGTTCCGAGAGGATTACATTGAATGGGATTGATTGTCTCTCAAAGATAGACGAAAAACGAGAACTTATACGTAATTAATCCTTTGATCCAAAGCGCCCAAGACAAAGTGATTGAAGGATTTTTCAAGCTACACTGGCGTCACAACTGCATTGGTCATCGACGCCCAAAAACTCAACTTTCTGTACTAAAACAAAAACAAAAAATATAACAGATTATCATTCATATATAGCTACATTCTTATAACCCGCAAACGTACTATCAGAATTCATATACCACAGACTTTTCAAGAGATCAAAATGGCGATAAAGACAAAGAAAATCTATTCTTTGCAGAATGAAATATGAGGCTTGTGGAAGTCTCAGTATTTTTTAAACATTATAAAAGGAAAGAAAGAAAATTTCTCCTTCAAGTTTCAGTTACCGATAAGTAGGCAGAGTAATAAATCTCTCCTGAAAAGTAATCTTCCATAATTTTGACGACGTCAGAAAAGAGTAAAATGGAAAATGAGAGGGCAAATGGAGTCGCCTACTATAATTATGGTACACGAAAAACTCAATCCATAAATTGACAGCATGTCCAATCTCGTGACAGCAACTATGCTAATAACCAAATTCCTGTCACAAGATGAAAAATATCGATGAGGCCAAACAGTCCCGAGGTGAAAACAGTTTTGAAATCACTTTGAAAAATTTGTATGCTACCATCTGTATCCCAACCTCGAAATCTCAAAATTTTTTTGTGAAAATCGCTCAGGCGAAGGTTATGCGATATGGTCAGCTTATAATATCCCCGTCTTGTGTGCAGAATTCTTTTCTAAACTGTACAAATGCTGAATCATTGCACGGACCGTTATAAATGGTAGGCTATCATTATTCAAAAGTAAAAAGTGCACGAAAGTAATCACTTTCTTGCAGAGTTCAAGCTTGACGTGGGCAGCGGTGCCAGTGCCGGTGTATTTAGAATAACAAATTACCAAGTTAGAATTCCCTGAAGTACAGTGGTATGCAAATTGTGTAGGAGTGTGTTTAGGGAATGGAGGGTCAATCTATGGTAGAAAGGACACTCTGTGGTAGAAATACCGACGCAAGAAAACGCTTTTATAGTGAAAAGAGCAGGAGGAGTGTTCTTTCCAGGGGCGGAGAGAGAGTGTGGTTAAGTGGACATGGGACTTTTAAAATGGGGTCAGTCAAGAAAGTGATTGCCGCGAATGCCGTATTCATGAGACCAAAATTAACCGATGAATATTTCATTGTTCTGTTACCTTGGCACGCACGCAAATGACAAACATTCCCCGACCGACGGCGATTAGGGCATTAAAAGCGTAATTTCGACCTTTCTGGCCGTGCCGCTCGATAAAGCCGAAAAAAGAAAAAAATGAAAGAGAGAAGAAAGAGAATGTTGATCACATTCCAGGTGACAAAAGAAACACGTGAAGCAAAATCAAAACGGCACAAAGAGGTCAGTTTATATTGCTTGGGTGATGGATTCCCTCACAGATTATTTTTCCTTTTCTAAGAAAAAGCAAATGTTGAGGACATTCCAGCTGGCAAAAAGGCATATGATGGACTCTTAAAATTTCACAGTTCACATAGCCTGGCTGATTTATTCCTTTCAAATTACATTCAGATCTTCTCCTGGAAAAAGAAAAGCAACACGCACATTCAAAAAAAAAAAAAAAAAAAAAAAAAAAAAAGAGAGAAGCAAATGGTCCACTGTGTATTTGGTGAACTGAATATAGAACACTTCATTACGATTTAACTTCAATTACCCTTTGGTGGTGGTTGATATGACGAGGGGGCGGCTCGCCTAGGGAAATGTGGGTGCGGGTAGGGTGTGGCAGTAGGATGGGTGATGCGGAGTGGGCATTGGGAGTGGAAGCTTGTTAACGAAGTTGTTATGAATATTATACGAAGTGCTTAATTAGGTCCTTTATCTATTTTAATCATTTCGAAACACCTTCTTCCCACTTATATGTATCAGGCACCTACTAGCTTGGAGAAATGTGAGAGAAGTGAATGGATATAGAAATAACACACAAGTTTGCTGTAATAAACTCGTTTAAAAGTGGCACAGAACAGAGACATTTTTTTTTTTTTTTTTTAGGTTATTGAGAGTTTAGAACCGGAAAGTATTTAGATTTGACAACAGTGCAAAAACTTCTGAACTTCCAAATGCAAGATTTTTGTTCATTAATTCTCACATATGTCTTTTTTTTTTTCTTTAAGAGACAGGAGCTCAGTCAGGGTTTATATATTTAGCCTATACAGCTCCTAAGCCCGGGTAAAAGATAGGAGTGCGGCTTAGCGTAAGCTAAGGTTTACGCTATTGAGTTATGAAAATACCGAAAGTTATTGACTTGACATCAAACCAAAGCGATCCACTGCATAGAGGGCCTTATGAAAATAAATGGTACTCAATGGTTATTAGTTAGAATAACCTTTGCAAGTTATACGTAGAAGTCCTACTCTTGGATAAACAGTCATTCGTGAAAGGTTTGTATGAGCAAGCATATATATAGCTACTGGTAATTTTACAAACGTACATTATATATATATATATATATATATATATATATATATATATATATATATATATATATATATATATATATATATATATACATATATGTATATAGAATATTATATATATATATATATATATATATATATATATATATATATATATATATATATATATAAATATATATGTAATTTGTAATTTCCGTCTGTACGTGTATCGAAAGTAAAAAGTAAATGGCAGACAAAAAATAATAATTCTGAAAGGGTTATAGACCGCTCCAAATCTCTCCTAACAGAAAAATCCCAAATATAAACAAACCGGTTGACTCAGAGCTTTTTTCTCGCTTATTGACACAAAAGAATTTTTCCCCGCTCTGCTATTCACAAAGTGAATTTCCCGCTGGCCTCG